>NC_069501.1:570189179-570789179 GCF_027579735.1 Bombina bombina
TGATAGTGGCGGCGATGTTGGGAGCGGCAGATTAGTGGTTAATATTTTTTATTTTAGTGTTTGTGATGCGGGAGGACCTCGGTTTAGGGGTTAATAGGTAGTTTATGGGTGTTAGTGTACTTTTTAGCACTTTAGTTAAGCGTTTTATGCTACAGCCAATAGGATTTTTTCTACCTTAATTCAGATTGGCTGAATTCTATCAGCCAATCGGAATTGAAGGGACGCCATCTTGGATGACGTCATTTAAAAGAAACTTCATTCCAGAAGAGCCGTCGGATGAAGAGGATGCTCCGCGTCGGATGTCTAAAAGATGGACCCTCTCCCGCCTTGGATGGATGAAGATAGAAGATGCCGTCTGGATGGAGACTTCTGACCGTCTGTAGGACTACTTCGCCCGGCTTGGATGAAGACTTCTTCCGGCTTCATTGAGGACTTCGGCTCGGTTGGATGAAGAATTCTCCCGGTAAGGTGATCTTCAAGGGGTTAGTGTTAGGTTTTTTTAAGGGGGTATTGGGTGGGTTTTAGAGTAGGGTTGGTTGTTTGGGTGGTGGGTTTTAATGTTGGGGGGGATTTGTAATTTTTTTTACAGGTAAAAGAGCTGATTACTTTGGTGCAATGCCCCGCAAAAGGCCCTTTTAAGGGCTATTTGTAATTTAGTGTAGGGTAGGGCTTTTTATAATTTTGGGGGGGGGGGGGGGCTTTTTAATTTTGTTAGGGGGATTAGATTAGGTGTAATTAGTTTGAAAATCTTGTAATTTGTTTATTATTTTCTGTAATTTAGTGGGGTTTTTTTTGTACTTTAGATAATTTAATTTAATTGTATTTAATTGATGGAAATAATTTAATTATAGTGTAGTGTTAGGTGTAATTGTAATTTAGGTTAGGTTTTATTTTACAGGTACTTTTGTATTTATTTTATCTAGGTAGTTATTAAATAGTTAATAACTATTTAATAACTGTTGTACCTAGCTAAAATAAATACAAACTTGCCTGTAAAATAAAAATAAACCCTAAGATAGCTACAATGTAACTATTAGTTATATTGTAGCTATCTTAGGGTTTATTTTATAGGTAAGTATTTAGTTTTAAATAGGAATAATTTAGTTAATGATTTGAATTTTTATTTCGATTTCTTTTAATTATATTTAAGTTGGGGGTGTTAGGTTTAGGGTTAGACTTAGGTTTAGGGGTTAATAACTTTAATATAGTGACGGCGACATTGGGGATGGCAGATTAGGGGTTAATAAATGTAGGTAGGTGTCGGCGATGTAAGGGCCAGCAGATTAGGGGTTAATAATATTTAATTAATGTTTGCGAGGCGGGAGTGCGGCGGTTTAGGGGTTAATATGTTTATTATAGTGGCGGTGACGTTGGGGGTGGCAGATTAGGGGTTAAAAAGTGTAGGTATGTTGCGGCGCCATTGGGGACGGCAGATTAGGGGTTAATAAATATAATGTAGGTGTCAGCGATGTTGGGGGCAGCAGATTAGGGGTTCATAAGTAGAATGTATGTGGCGGCGGTGTCCAGAGCGGCAGATTAGGGGTTAATAATTATAATGTAGGTGTCGGGGGCGACATATTAGGGGTTAATAAGTGTAAGATTAGGGGTGTTTAGACTCGGGGTTCATGTTAGGGTGTTAGGTGTAGACATAAAATGTATTTCCCCATAGGAATCAATGGGGCTGCATTAAGGAGTTTTACGCTGCTTTTTTGCAGGTGTTAGACTTTTTTTCAGCCGGCTCTCCCCGTTGATTCCTATGGGGAAATCATACACAAGCACGTTGCACCAGCTCACCGCTAACGTAAGCAGCGCTGGTATTGGAGTGCGGTAATGAGCAAAATTTTGCTCATCGCTCACTTCTTGTCTGGTTTGTAAAAACCTGTAATACCAGCGCTGTCTGTAAGTGAGCGGTGAGCATAAACTGCTCGTTAGCACCGCATACCTCTAACGCAAAACTCGTAATCTAGGTGTGTATCTATTATTCTACGACACCTTCAAAATGCAGATGTGCATAATCTAAATAAAACTATGTATGTTCAAAAAGGTAAATCATTTTACTATTGTTTGGTCATGCTCCAGTTTATTTTTTTCAAAGGAAATTCCATGATTGCTTACTCAGCTGCACAGTCTTTTGGTAAATATCTATATTTATATTTTAATTACAAAATAAATTATATTTAGGAATTATGTTGACTTTTTAATATATATATATAATATATTAGATCCTGAAATATTATATATAAATGTAATAAAGAATTTGTAATTATATAAATGGCATGTTGTTTAAATCATGATGAAAAATATATGACATAATCATAGGAATTTGGTATAGACTATAGATGTAAATTAAATAATTTATTACATATTTATAAATGCATTTGCACATTTGTTGCGGCTGAGTCAATCACAGGTGAAGGTGGTAAGTTTAAATTGAGCCTTTTTATACCATTGTTTTACAGATGCTAAGCTGTTCTCTCAGGCCCTACTATTTTATACAAACTACAAAGTTGCTTTTCATGAGCGTTAACCTTATTACATTTGTGTGTGCTAGTTAAAGTGAATGTCAATTTTCAGCAATGAGTGCCCTGTTTTTAAAAATACTTTTAAAAACAGGGGCACTGTCACTGATGAAAATTTACATTGCACCGGATTTGTAGAAATACTTACCTTTTACTTCTGCAAAGCCGGATCGATGATCCCCGCCTTCTTCTTCCTGCTGTACAACCGCAGCAATGACAAAACTGGCTTCCTCCAATCACAGCCAGGCATCACGAGATGGATGCTCTGGGGGTAAAGCCATGATTGGAGGAAGTCGGTTTTGTCATTTCTGACGTCAGTACAGAGGAACTGAGGCTGGGATCAGAGATCCGGCTTTGCAGAAGTAAAAGGTAAGTATTTCTACAAATCCAGTGCAATGTAAATTTTCATCAATGACAGTGCCCCTGTTTTTGCTTTTCACAGCAAGACACTGCTCGTTCATGTGTGGAGTTATTAATGAGTCAGCACTAATTGTCTAAAATGCAAGTCTGTAATAAAACTTAAGTAAGGAGGCAGTCTGAGAAGTCTAAGATACAAGGTAATCACAGAGGTAAAATGTATATTAAAATAACAGTGTTGGTTATGTAAAACTGGGGAATTGGTAATAAAGGTATTATGTGTTTTTTTAAACAATACAAAGTTTGGAGTAGACTGTCCCATTAAATCCACTATAAACCCGTTTAAAAACTTACTTAGAAGCTCTCAGTTTAGCTCTTTTTAAAAGGTTACTGGAACACCCAATGCAAGTGGCAAATAAGACACTCCCCCTCCCCCCTCCCCCTTCCTTTGCATATGAAAAGACCCTTTACACAAACAGGAGCAAGCTGGAGTAGGTATACGTCGGTATTCTCCTAAAACTTTGGGGCTTGGTTAGGAGTCTGAAAATCAGAGCAATGTTATTTAAAAATAAGTAAAACTATACATTTAAAAAAAAAAAAAAAAACCTGTATGGGCTACATACTGTACATGGATCATCTACAAAACATTTATTCAAAGAAAAATCTAGTGTATAATGTCCCTTTAAACAAAATTCGAAAGTATGAAAACCTAGTGAAAAACAAAAGCCAAAAACATTTTACACCAGCTGAACTGTTTAACACTTCGTGGCTCATAGTTAAAGGGATAGGAAAGCCAAAATTAAACTTGCATGATTCAGATAGAGCATGTCATTTTAAGACACTTTTAAATTCACTTCTATTTTCAAATCTCCTTAATTCTCTTTGTATCCCTTGTTGAAAAAGGATATGCTGAGTTGCTGCTGATTGGTGCTTGCACACATTTGTCACTTGTGATTGGCTAAATTTATATTTTCAGCTTCCTGCCAGTAGTGCAATGCTGTTCCTTCAGCAATGGATAACAAAAGAATGAAGCAACTTTGATAATAGAAGTAAATTGGAAAGTTGTTTAAAATCGTATGTTCTATACAAATCATGAAAGATAATTTTTGGGTTTACTATCCCTTTAACACCATCACTCTCCCTTAGTTTCTTTTTGTGTGTTTAGATAATGTAATTGTATATTGTTAATACTGACATACTTTAGTGATTGATAAGAGAGTAGCACCATCTAGTGTTCATTTACAATTATGCATTTACTGTGAAAAGTAATAAAAATATGTTCATCCCATACATTTTCTCTTTTAGAGATTTTAGCTCTACAGGAAATGCCATTGATGCAAACTAGCCAGTGAACTATCAGAGAGATCTGCTAACCTTTTAATAGCCCTGCACAGTGCTGGTCTTTCTATGGGGATTGTTTTCTCAATAGCGCGGCCTCTCCGCAAGCGGCGAGGTTGCATTTTTTTAGGAGGTCTGCAGCAGGGAGGGAGGGTCTAATAGTGCGGTCTCAAGAAAAATTTTCCTTCATGGTTCAGATACAACATATCATGTTAAACAACTTTCCATTTTACTTCTATTATCAACTTTGCTTCATTCTTTTTATCCTTTATTGAAGGAGCAGCAATGCACTAGTGGGAACTAGCTGAACACATCACTAACCAAAGATAAGAGGTTTATATGTGCAGTCACCAATCAGCAGCTAGCCCCCTGCACCTGAGCCTACCTAGGAATTCTTTTTAACAAAGGATAACAAGACAACAAAACAAATTAGATAGCAGAAGTAAATTACAAAGTTGTTTAAAATTGTATGCTCTACACGAATCATGAAAGAACATTTTGGGGTTTTATGCGCCTTTAAGCATTTTGACGATAATACACAGTAGTGAATGTAAGTTGAAATCATTGGTACAATTTCAAATATTCATAATTGTTGAAGGCAGCAGCAAAAAAGCTAGAAGACCTCCCCCATAGCCCCGCCCATAGACTTCCCAGACACACCCACAAACTGCCCAGGCATGACCATTATCCCGTTCACTAGCCACTTGTGACCTCCACCCTCTTTTGACATGACCTTGCCCACAAAATGGTGATACTGTCCCCCCATCACACACTCACAACCTCCTGAGTCCCTAAAACCTAGCCACAGATGTAAGAGACACAAAATATCATACAGACCTTAGGTCTATATTATTATTATTATTGGTGGATAAACCTATAAAGGTCTTCTTTTTTATTTTTGTGCCTCATAGTCACACTAAATATTTTACATACCGATTATTATTACTGTAAGCAGAAAAATCAGCTTGATCAAAATATAAACCAAAGTAAGTTAATAAAACTTTAAATAAAAACATTGTTTAATGTCATTATGATTAAAATGCAAACAGCTGTCAAATATGTCCCCATGCACATTTCAGAAACCTCCATTCATAGGTTGGTGTCTACATACTCTAGATATATAAATATGTGCTTGTGGGGCATTTTGCTGTCCACCAGTAGAGCTGCAGGAGTTGTCCTTACTAGCCAGCAAGCTCCTACCCTCCCAGACCACTTGTATATAGATAAACATAATCGTTTTCATGCAAAAAAACAACAAAAAACATATTTACATTTTCCTATTTGCATTACAGAAATGTGGTGAATTTACTTTATTTGTGGTCTCATTATCTCATGCTGTGAGGTGATATCAGTGAGGAGATCTTAAAGGGACAGTACACTGTAAAATTGTTTTTCCATTAATGTATTTTAAATGACTTGTTATACCAACTGCAGAGTATAAAATATTTGAAAAATTCATTTTCATGCTTATTTGTGTCTATGAAGTAGCTGATTTTGTGCTTTGAAACCACAGCCTATTACAATGGGTTGAACTTACAGGTGATATCAGATCTCATTATGTTCTAAGTTTGTGTAAGCAGACTTGCTTCCTTATCTTTTATTTGGCTGGAACACCAAAGCTCAATACATAGAGAGAACAATGGAAAATGATCATTTTATTACTTACGGTAACTATCCTGCATCCCACTGAAAGTGTAATCTCTTCTGCTGGCTGTGTATACTTAGGTTATTCAGTAGCCTATACTCAGTATTCATTTGTTTAGTGTAGGTGGCGATAACACAGGCTAAATCAGCTATTTCAAATGCTGAAATAGGAGTAAAGGAGCTACTTGTAACCAATTTAATACACTCTAGCAGAATAAAAGGATCATTGGGAATAAATTAAAGGGGAGAATTTTTTGGGGTGAACTGTCCCTTTAAGGGCAGTGGCCCATGAGTGTTTTATGAGAGGAGATGCAATAGGAGGAGGGTATTGACAGAGTTAGTGTGCTGTGGGAAGGAATTTATGTGTCATTGAAGGACCATAGACAAAGTTGGACAGTCCCTGGTTTTGATCTGGAAACTGGGACATTTTCCCTGAAGAGGAAGCAGCGGAAGGCACGGTGGGTCAGAGCTCCCAAACAGTAACAATTCCATAATATGCAGGGCAATTGGGAGCTTTGTTAAAGGGACATTACACTCAAACTGTATCTATCATGCTTATGAAAGAGCCACATTTACACATGTCAAAAATATTTTTAAGGTTTTTAAATTTAAATTAAAACAAATACTGATGTATTGTTTTTGTACTTCCTAGTAAACCTCACTGGCTGGTAAGGACAATTGACTCTGCGTTACTAGTGGAGTTGGATACACCTCTGCAAGTATGAAAGGTAAACATTAATTTAATTAGGATAGGAACATGCTTTAAAAAAACAAACAATTGGATGTGCCTAGCAGCCCGTCCCGCAGAACCCTCCTAGACCCACCACCAGTTGAATGTGAAGCAGTATAATTCAGGCCTTCTTGTTGAACCACTCCCACTAAAGTACACAATTTTTCTGCAATAATATCCAACTTCTCCAATTTACATGACCTAAATTTGCATGGCAATATGGTGCTAGATAAAGGGACTACTCATAAAGCAAGTAGACATTTCCTGACTGGATAAAAGGGCTACTCATAATGTCACTAGACATTTT
This sequence comes from Bombina bombina, assembly GCF_027579735.1. Classification (NCBI taxonomy): domain Eukaryota; kingdom Metazoa; phylum Chordata; class Amphibia; order Anura; family Bombinatoridae; genus Bombina; species Bombina bombina. The sequence goes on from NC_069501.1 coordinate 570,196,075, forward strand.
CTGACTGATAGTTAGGGATGGGCGAATGTTTCTAAAAATTCAAAATTTAAAACAAATTTTGATACATTCGTTCATTTGAATCTAATTTCGAATGTTTATATAACATTCTAACATTCTATTTTCAAATTTTTGTTTGCAAATTGTTCAATAACATTCGAATAATAGAATGTTTAGCTATGTATTTTATATCACATTCAATTTCGAAATGTAATATTCGAATTCGAATGTAATATTCGAATTCGAATGTGACATTCGAATTCAAATGTCACATTCGAATTCGAAATACTATTTCTAGTCTACAACTGTATTTTATAAATCTAATGTCACATTCGATTTCTGTGTTGTATAAATGTAATATTCAAATTCGAAATAGTATTTCTATTCTCCAACATTCAAATTCGAATGTGACATTTGAAAACTGTAAATAACATTCGATAATAGAATTTTTATGAATATTTGTTCTTATGTAAATTGAATTTCTACAATAACATTTGTTCTAACATTTGAATTTGAATATAAACACATTCGCCCATCCCTACTGATAGTTTTTTTTTTTTTCCCTTCAGTCCACAGAAACACTTCAGGATCAACATGGCCACTAGAATGTTAAACAGTAAAATAAACTGTAAGTGATTTCAAACATAAACTTCTTGATTATTTTTTAACAATGCCACAATTACCAAGATTTATCCCATTAAACATATCTCTGTCATTAGTTCAATTTTCTCCTACACTAAACTGCAATGCAGCTATTCCAATCGCTAGCTCAAACAGATGGCATCTGCCTTCTTTTTATGGCTCTTATGACACCATTATCTTTTCCGATAAGTTTGGTTTCTGTGTAAACCAGTAATAAAATTCACACTGCCACTCAATTACAAAACCCCATTGATTGGCCTGCCAATGAAACCCCAGAGGATTCTGGGTACATTGTGCTACAAAGGATGATTTAGAAGCAATTGATTTAATAGCAGCTCTTCCAAGCAATAGAAGGAAATTGTTCTTCAGGAGTACAACAGTCTCATCTCCTCGCATGGCTGACACTGCGCCTATTATAGGCTGTAACGTATCAGACATAATGGTTCAGTTTATTCTGTGTACACTGCTTAGGAATTAAATGAAGCTTCCTTAGGACAACGCTGCCTTGGTCATCAATGGGGTGGCAGGATAATGTCACACCAATTATCTGGGACTTGGGGAGGATTGGTACTTATGCTAGTAACATTTCTTTAATGCAGTTATTTGGCCAGTGAAGTCTTACACAGCAGCACAATAAAGAACAGACTTTTATTTAATTTAAGAACATTAACAAACTGATATTAATAAAAAGAAATTGTACTACTGCATGCTACAAATCACAGTGCGCTGCTACAATGAAATGCAAGTGCCAATGAAGTTACTGGCTATTTTGTGTTAAAGTGATGTTAAGATTTAGCAATAGTAACTGAATAATACTGATTTCTATACAGGTTTAAGACTTTTTTTTGCAGGATGCAGGCTTTATGTTATTTTTTTAAAGGGACATTACACTTAAAGGGACATTCAAGTCAAGATTTTCAGGATTACCTTGGTTTAGAGCGGGTAAAATAACCAGGTTTACTAATCATCTGATAATTTCACCTGTGCTCCAGCTAAGATATCATCAAAATCTGGCCTGTTAGGGAGACCTGAGGACAGGTTTGAACACCAGTCAGATAGAGCACACAATTTTAAACAACTTTCCAAATTAACTGAGCATGTGCAAGATTCATTGGATATACATATATGCATTTTGTGATTGGCTGATGGCTGTCACATGATGCGCTAGGAAGGAAAATGTAACTATCTTTTACATTTATAAAAAAAAAAAAAATCTACTTCTCATTTGAAATTTAAACTAAATGCCTTTGCATTTTCTCTTTACTGTGCATATATTGATTATAAAGACAAAAAAGAGAGGCGCCAAACATAGAGCAGTATCGTATGGGATATGCAGAGGCACAACAATTAGCCCTCCCCCCAAGATCACAAACTACTCACAGACGGAGCGGCACAAAGTGCCAATGGTAGCAGGCTGGGTCGCCCGACAGACACGCTGGAGCTGTTGACGTCACAGGGACTCGTCCAATCCGTGTGTCGGTTCCTCCAGAGCACCCGCAGCACAATCTTGTTAGAAAGCTGATGTAGATGACTATATAAATTGGTGTTTACATTCTCTGGATCTGTAATCCGTAATAGAAGTAGTGGCCTTTTGTAGTGATGTTTGTAGAAATTTGTTGCACAATAGCTCTGTATTTCCAGGACTTAGTAAGATCTTTGCAATAATATATCCAAATAGGAGTTGTAGGCAAAATAAGTCTTTATAATAGCAAGGTGTGCAAAATGTAACCCTTTTTACTGTATATATTATTATCCAAAGACAAGGTAAATATAAAGTGTCAACTTGATTTAAAAATCAATGGCTTCTGTTTCTGAAAGTAATTCACCATAAAGATACAGGTGTGAATGTGAGGGGAGAGACTTTATAATTTGCACATATTTCTTCCATAGTAACATAGGAGTTGCCATAGGAGTGGCATTTTTAAATCAAGTTTACACCTTGGCCTCTAGTTATCAAAGTCTGGCGGACCTGATCCAACAGTGCAGATCAGGTCCGCCAGACTTCGCTGAATACAGCGAGCAATACGCTCGCCGTATTCAGCATTGCACCAGCAGCTCACAAGAGCTGCTGGTGCAACGCCGCTCGCTGCTGACTCGCGGCCAATCGGCTGCCAGCAGGGGGTGTCAATCAACCTGATCGTACTAGATCGGGTTGATTTGTGGCGATGTCTGTCCGCCTGCTCAGAGCAGGTGGACAGGTTATGGAGCAGCGGTCTTTGTGACCGCTGCTTCATAACTGCTGTTTCTGGCGAGCCTGCAGGTTCGCCAGAAACACGGAGCATCAAGCTGCATACGGAGCTTGATAAATATGCCCCTTTATATTTACCTTGTCCTTGGATAATAATATTTACAGTAAAAAGGGTTACATTTTGCACACCTTGCTATTATAAAGACTTATTTTACCTACAACTCCTATTTGGATATATTAGATTTCCTCTAAAGCTATTGCAAAGATCTTACTAAGTCCTGGAAATACAGAGCTATTGTGCAACAAATTTCTACAAACATCACTAAAAAAAGGCCACTACTTCTACTAAGGTTTACAGATCCAGAGAATGTAAACACCAATTTATATCAGGAACAAGGAAAACAGCAGAGTCAGGAACAATCCAGGGATCAGGAACCAGGAAGGACATCAGACAGCCAGGTAATACACAGGAACTCTCACAAACAGGTCTGAGACAATGCAAAGGCAAAGCATACTGAACAGAGGCCCTTTAAATAATAAGTGATGACATCAACAGTCTGGCCATAAAAGGAAGTGCAGGAAATGAGCAGCATCCCCCACAATGCACCATAGTCAGCATGCGAGGTGAGTAAAATGGCTGCCAGCAGCACATGGCAAACAAAACAGGGAAAAAACCCTGACACATAAACACATACCTACACTACACATATACATACACACACACACCTACACTACACATATATACATACACACATACCTACACTACACATATATATATATATACATACACCCACCTACACTACACATATATACATACATACACACACCTACACTACACATATATACATACACACACACCTACACTACACATATATACATACACACATACCTAAACTACACATATATACATACACACCTACACTACACATATATACATACACACCTACACTACACATATATTATTTATTATTTATTTATTATCGGTTATTTGTAGAGCGCCAACAGATTCCGCAGCGCTATAAACAAAGGCGGAGTAAAACAAAACAATTATAGGGATCAAATGGGTAGAGGGCCCTGCCAAGAGTTGCACTGTTGTAGTCAGCTCTTAAGAAGGTGATCTACAAACAGCTGGACTCTTAGGCTTACATGCTAAGGGGGTTTAGGGGATAGCAATGGAGGAGAGGAACTGGTATAAAGAAAGGTTAGCGTAGGTTGTATGCATCCCTGAACAGTAGAGTCTTTAGGGAGCACTTGAAGGTTTTAAAACTAGAAGAGAGTCTTGTGGAGTGAGGCAGAGAGTTCCACAAGATGGGAGCCAGTCTGGAGAAGTCCTGTAAATGGGAGTGTGATGAGGTGACAAGAGAGGAGGAGAGTAGGAGGTCGTGAGCAGAGCGAAGGGGACGGGAGGGAGAATATATGGAGACAAGGTCTGAGATATAGGGGGGAGCAGTGCAGTTGAGGGCTTTGTATGTCAGAATGAGAATTTTGGTTTTGATCCTAGAGGCAAGAGGAAGCCAGTGAAGGGATTGGCAGAGAGGTGCAGCAGATCAAGAGCAACGTGTAAGGAAGTTGAGTCTGGCAGAGGCCTTCATTATGGATTGTAAAGGAGCTAGGCGGCAGGTGGGGAGACCAGAGAGGTTGCAGTAATCGAGGTGGGAAAGAATGACAGAGTGAATTAAAATCTTAGTTGTGTCTTGTGTAATTAAGTGTCTAATTTTAGAGATGTTTTTAAGGTGGAAGCGGCAGGCTTTACCCAATGACTGAATGTGAGGAGTGAATGTGACCCCGAGACATCGGGCATGCGGGGTAGGGGTAATGATGGAGTTGTCAACAGTTATAGAGAGATTGGGGGTGGAGAGTTTAGAAGAAGGGGGGGAAATAAGGAGCTCAGTTTTGGAGAGATTTAGCTTGAGGTAGTGAGAGGACATCCAGTTAGAGATGTGAGAAAGATAGTTAGTGACACGGGTTAGCAAGGAAGGAGATAGGTCTGGTGCAGAGAAATAGATTTGGGTGTCGTCGGCATACAAATGATATTGTAAACCGTGGGACTTTATTAGGAAACCTAGTGATGACATGTAGATTGAGAAGAGAAAGGGACCGAAGACAGAGCCTTGCGGTACTCCGACAGAAAGTGGTGAGGGGGCAGAGGAGGCCCCCAGAGAAGGCTACACTAAAAGTACGGTTTGACAGGTAGGAAGAGAGCCATGAGAGGGCTGTGTCACAGATGCTGAAGGATTGGAGAGTTCGGAGCAAAAGAGGGTGGCAACAGTGTCAAAGGCTGCGGACAGATCAAGGAGGATAAGCAGAGAGAAGTGGCCTTTTGATTTTGCTGTAAGTAGGTCGTTGGTAACCTTAACAATTGCTGTCTCTGTGGAGTGATGGGGACGAAATCCAGATTGCAATGGGTCAAGAAGGGTGTTTATTGTAAGGAAATGGGATAGGCGTGCATAAGCTAGTTTTTCGAGAAGCTTTGATGCAAGAGGGAGGAGGGAAATAAGGCGGTAGTTGGATGGGGTGGTAGGATCAAGGGAAGGTTTTTTGAGGATAGGTGTGACCAGTGCATGTTTCAGCGATGAGGGAAATATATGGGTGCTGAGGGAGAGGTTGAAAGTGTGTGTGAGTATAGGGGTAAGGGTGGCAGAGAGGGAGGGGAGTAGCTGTGAGGGGATAGGGTCAAGGGGACAGGTAGTGAAGTGAGAGCGCAGTATAAGTGCTGAAACTTCTTCCTCAGTAAATGAGAAATGAATGAATGAGCTAAGTTTAAGGTTATGTGGGTTGTGGTTGATTGAGAGCATTTGAGGGGGTGAGAGAATGGAATTATGTTGAGAGCTGATTTCATTTCTGATGAAGTCGATTTTGTTATTGAAGTGGTTGGCAAAGTCTTGAGCTGACAGAAAAGTTGTATTAGGAGGTGGGGGAGGGTGGAGAAGAGTATTGAAAGTGGAGAACAATTGTTTTGGGTTTGAAGAAAGATTAGAGATAAGAGTAGAGAAGTAGTGTTGCTTATGGAAATTAAGGGCAGAATAGTAGGAGTTCAAGATAAATTTGTAATGTTGAAAATCAGCTGAACTCCTAGATTTTCTCCAGTGCCGCTCAGCAGTACGGGAACATCTGCATAGGTATCGTGTCAGAGGAGTATGCCAGGGCTGAGGATGAGCATTTGATTTCCGAGCTATGGTAAGAGGGGCGAGATTGTCAAAAACGGATGTAAGGGTGGAATTATAGTGGCAGATAGATTGGTCAGGGCAGAAAAAGGAGGAGAAGGATGAGAGGAGAGGTTTGAGGGAATTAGAAAGCTGTTGTTGATCTAATGACATAATGCTTCTGTGAAGTTTGGTGTGAGGAGCAGAAGGAGGGAGAGTTGTAGGGAGGGATGATGTGTTGCAAGTAAGGAGATGGTGGTCAGAAAGAGGAAAGGGGGAGTTTGTGAAGTTTGAGAGAGTGCATCGATAGCTAAAGATCAGGTCAAGGGAGTGACCATCTTTGTGAGTGGGAGAATCAGTCCATTGTGACAAACCGAAAGAGGAAGTGAGTTGCAGAACTTGTTTTGCAGAGGAGGCAGTGGGATTGTCAAGAGGGATGTTGAAGTCACCAAGAATGAGGGAAAGGGTGTCTGAGGAAAGGAAATAATGTAGCAAGGCAGCCAAGTGATCTAGAAATTGAGTTGAGGAGCCAGGAGGACGGTATATGACTGCAACACGTATAGAAAGAGGAGAGAATAAGCGAATCATGTGGGTTTCAAATGAGGAAAATGTGAGGAAAGAGATGGGATGTATTTGTTGAAAGGTGCAACGAGAGGAAAGTAAAATACCTACACCACCACCTATTACCAGACCTAGGAATGTGGCTGAAGTGGAGACCCCCATGTGACAGAGCAGCAGTGGATGCTGTGTCTAGGGGAGAGAGCCAGGTTTCTGTTAGAGCCAGAAGGTTGAGGGAGTGGGAGATAAAGAGGTCATGTATAGAAGTGAGTTTGTTGCAAATAGAGCAAGAGTTCCAGAGTGCACAAGTGAAAGGGGTAGTGGCATGTGAGATACACGCATACCTACACTACACATATATACATACACACACACCTACACTACACATATATACATACACACATACCTACAATACACATATATACATACACACACCTACACTACACATATATACATACACACATACATGCACTAATATACATACACACATATACACATACACTAAACATATATACATACACATACACACCTACACTACACATATATACATACACACATACCTACACTAAACATATATACATACACTACACATACATACATACACACACACCTACACTAGACATATATACATACACACATACCTACACTACACATATATACATACACACATACCTACACTACACATATATACATACACACATACCTATACTACACATATACATACACACATCTACATTACACATATATACATACACACATACATACATATATACATATATATATATATATATATATATATATATATATATATATATATATATATATACACACACACACCTTTGGCCCCTTCCCAGTCCAATACTTTGTCATGTCCCATATCCCTTTAAAGCAATGCCATTTTTTGTTTTTAGAATAGAAATTCTTGAAATAGCATTGTTTCTCACTCAGCAGAAAATATTATATATATATATATATATATATATATATATATATATATATATATATATATATATATAAATATATATATAACAAAAAGTGAGTGAAGGTACAGCACAGTATAGCCGAATCAAGTCCAACTATATAAAGTGCACGGGAGAAAAAGGGTCCTGCAGTCCCCCAAATACAGACAGAGTAATGGAATACTCCCAGCACTGTTTTAGGAAAACATCCTTTATTGAAGGATCAAAGATTAAAACAACAGCTACGTTTCGGACCTACATAGCCCTTATTCATGCTGTACAATACAGGTAAAGCAGTGAATACAGCGCCAACAAGAGGCCAAAGGATAAATATACTCACAGAGAGATAAAAGAAGATTATTTAATGAACCATGTTAAAAAGCATCAGTAATAAAAGACTATATATAAAAAAATGTAAAAAGCACATATAAATAAAATTACAAATACAGGAGTATCTTACATATCTTACAGAAGCGGCTCAAAGGGCCAAAGCTGATAATTACAATAAAAACAGAGGTAATAACAGGTGATCAGTGTGAGTGGTACACCAGAATAAGAGTGTATACTAATAAAACAGAATTAGCCTAAGTACAACTATAACAAGTGCATCAAGCAAAAAACTAATAAACAATAGTACAAACAATAGTGTTCAAAAATAGTGTTTCAAAAATAGTGTTCCAAAAAAATAGAAAAATGCACTGCAGTGCAAAAAAAAGGGGGGGCAGCAAAATAATTGTATAGATACGATCAAATAGTGAGTGAGTGCAAATGGATATAAAAATGCTAGCTACTTAATCCAGTGAGGTTAAGATATAATAAAATACACAATATGCAATAACATAAAAAATAAAATACACAATATGCAATAACATAAAAAAATAAAATATAATCCAAAAAAGTGTTCAAAAAGTTGATCAACAAATGTTAGTAAAGAACAAAAATAAGTCAATCAAAACTAAAAAATGGAAAAAATGGGTGATGAAAAGCAAGGTAAAAGTGAAGAAATTGATTCCTTCCAATGTTAGTTACTTTAACAGATCCAAATTCCTGAGTGTGGTAGCTGAAGTAGCTGATTGGATCCTAGCACCTGTCAGCTGCTCCTATGGTATCCTAAAAAGTGTCCCTGTAAAAAAAGAAATTCACAACATAGTGTATCCAATATGAGAATGAAGTAAAGATTAAAGTAATGGTTACCAATATGTCAACGCGTTTCTGCCCTCAAAAAAGGGCCTTTCTCAAGACTAGAATATTAGTAATGGCAGCTAGCCTTATATACAGTTTAGAAGTAGCCTATATGGTAGTTTAATTGATTAATTGTATTGTTTGGGCGCCAAATCCCTCCACTTCCTGTGTAACATCTAAAAGATTCCCCTCCACTTCCTGTGTAACATCTAAAAGATTCCCCCATAAAGTGTAGCATCACTTCCTGTGTAACATCTAAAAGATTCCCCTCCACTTCCTGTGTAACATCTAAAAGATTCCCCCATAAAGTATAGCATCACTTCCTGTGTAACATCTAAAAGACTCCCCTCCACTTCCTGTGTAGCATCTAAAAGATTCCCCCATAAAGTGTAGCATCACTTCCTGTGTAACATCTAAAAGATTCCCCCATATGGCAAACCGGAAGTATATAAATTTTCCCGGATTAATTTTATACATATCTAAATATATAGGTCATTCAAAAGGCATGTATATGGCCTTAGATTTATCCAGTTGTTTTTCTTCTCAATTGCCGGTATCTTTGTTTTGGCTTACCGGTTTCAAGCCCAATATCGGAGCTACCCGGTAGTGACGTAACCGTTGACGTCACTTCCGGTCCGGCGATATTACATAGACAAGCCGCTAGCAACATTAGAATGCTGTACAATGCTAATATATGCGGCTGTCAGTTACGCCTCCCATCTAGTATATTAAATCCTTAGAGAGCCCTGTACGGACGCCGCAGGCACGGGGACCGCTGCAGCAAGTGGAACTGCTCAGACGACACTGGCCAACAGCCATCAGAGTTCCTCTATTTTCCTCTATTGTTCTAGTTCTCAACTATTAAACAGCAAATGTAGACTGTTTCCTATTTATATACCCTTTTATATATATATACCCTAAATTACATTCATGAGCATACACTTGTATGTTTCTTTCTCTGACATAGAAATTTGCACACTGGACTTGTCCAGCTATCACTAGTTTCCTTATTCAATCACTATGATGGCGTTGTAATCTAATATATTTATGCGACCAGAATCAGGTACATATCCCTTTTATTTCTCGCTAAATATGAGATACCATGTCCTGGTTTTATCTATATTTTTATATACATATAACTAATTATACATATCAGATAGATGGACAACTAAGTCCAATTTGTTTCTATTGGGACTTTGTATTCTCTATGCTCAATTTTTGGAGCAAACGAGATATATATCGAATGTCACATAACTCAAATTCTAATATTACATTTAAAAAAACAGTATTAGACTAGAAATACTATTTCGAATTTGAATGTGACATTCAAATTCGAATGTCACATTTGTATTTGAATATTACATTTAAAACACAGTATTAGACTAGAAATACTATTTCAAATTCGAATGTGACATTTGAATGTAGCCTTCGAATTCGAATATTACATTTATTAAATACAGTTGTAGACTAGAAATACTATTTCAAATTTGAATGTCACATTCGAATTCGAATATTACATTTCGAAATTGAATGAATACATAGCTAAACATTCTATTATTCTAACAAATATTTTCGAATTTTATTGAAAAATTCGAAAACGAAAATTTGAAAATAGATTCTTAGAATGTTATATAAACATGCGAAATTCTATTTGAATGAACGAATGTATAAAAATTACTTTTAAATTTCAAATTTTTAGAAACATTCGCCCATCCCTAATAATAATACATATAAAAACTTTACAGAAACAAATGTAAATCATAATCTCTGTTTAATCCAATCGGATAAAGGGTGCCTAATTGATGTACCCACCATCTTAGTAAATCCCTCCCTGATGTGGTTGAGTTTCAAGGACCTCCCCTACAATCATTTAAGAGAGTAAAAAATCTTAAAGATACGTTAGTACGTGCAGATGTAGGGAGTAACAAACCAAGAGTTATTAATTATCTAACCACCCCTAAGAAAGGTACCTATCCATGTCTGGGCTGCGCACAATGCAATTCAATGATTAAAGGGACACATATTGCCCAAATTAATGATAATAATAAAAAGGAGATAAAAGGTTTCTACACATGTGATACAGAATATGTTGTGTATCTCCTTAAATGCCCATGTGGGCGTGGTTATGTAGGGGAAACTATTCGCCCTGTCAAGGATAGGATTAGTGCCCATAAATCCAGTATTAGAAATAAGGATATGACATTGCCAGTGTCTGCCCATTTCACTATGTCAGAACATACTGTCAGCCAATTAAGATTCCAAATAATAGATCACATTCCTAGGCTCAGGAGAGGGTGCAATAGGGAACTTCTTTTGAAAAAAAGAGACGTATGGTGGGTACATCAATTAGACACCCTTTATCCGATTGGTTTAAACAGAGATTATGATTTACATTTGTTTCTGTAAAGTTTTTATATGTATTATTATGCCTTTTTTCTCATTAGGATTAGATTTGAGACTGTATAGTTTGTAACAATATTTGAGAATTGTTTTTAAACATATTTTTATTATAATCTGCAGGTGGAGTACCTACTGTTAAACTTCCACTAGATGGCAGTATGCCGTAGAGAAGATGATATGCACATGTCAATTAAGAGTTAATCGGTTAACCACAGGTGGTATAAATTGAGGTGCTTTACCTGTATTGTACAGCATGAATATGGGCTATGTAGGCCCGAAACGTAGCTGTTGTTTTAATCTTTGATACTTCAATAAAGGATGTTTTCCTAAAAGAAACACCCCTGCATTTCTGTCAGATAATGCACCACTTTGCCCAGGAAATTGTTGCAATTACAAATGTTTAGGCATTCTCATGTTTATTTCTTATTTATTTATTTGTTTGTATTGGAATGACACAAAAAAGTGGAAAAAAGCAAAATCTGACACATTCCACACAAAACTCCAAAAATGGACTGGACAAAATTATTGGCACCTTCTCAAAATTGTAAGAAATAATTGCATTCCGAGTTTGTGATGCTCCTGTAATTTGTAATTAAACTCACCTGTATCAATTAACAGGTGCTGACAATATAGAAATCACACCGGCAACCAGTTAAATGGTGAAAAATGTACTCAACCTTTCTGTTGTGTGTCTCTGTGTGGCACACTGAGCATGGAGAATAGAAAGAGCAACAAATAATTGTCTGAGGATTTAAGAACAAAAATTGTGGAAAAGCATGGACAATCTCAAGGTTCCAAGTCCATCCCCAGAGATCTTAATGTTCCTGTGTCCACTGAGCGCAACATTGTCAAGAAGTTTACAGCCCATGGTACTGTAGCTAATCTCCCTGGACATGAAAGAAAGAGAAAAAATGATCAAAGATTACAACGAAGGATTGTTTGAATGGTGGATAAAGAATCTAGATCAGCTACCAGACAAATTCAATCTGACCTTAAGGCACAGGGTACAAATGTGTTAGCTCACCGTATACGTCGCCATCTGAATGTAAAGGGATGCTATGGTAGGAGACTCAGGAGGACCCCACTGCTGACACAGAAACATAAAAAAGAAAAAAGTAAAGAATTGAAGCTCACCAATATGCCAAAAAGTGATTCACTTTATTGTAGAGACAGCAGAGTCCAAATACCACGACGTTTCGGGGCAGTATGCCCCTTAATCATGTGATAACAACCTATACAGGTACACCTATTTAAATAGCTTACCTGGGATTAACCCTTACAATCTTTCTAACAATGCAATAATAGAGGGACAGCGCCATCTAGCGGCCCCCCTAAGTGTATGGTCTCTTACACCATACAATGCTATTTCAAGTATTTCTTAAAGGGACAGTAAATCCAGGAAATAACTTTACAATTTGAAACATGTCCTATGTATTACTTAAAAACTATTTTATTAATTTGTGTATAGGCCTATATTATAGTCATAAAAACTGTAATCAAACCTTACTACAGGATAGTGTCAACATACCATCCACGGGTTTGCTGCTTTTTATTTTTACTTTACTTTAAAATTACGGTCCATCCAATTATAGTAATATCGATCGCACTATAACTAGATGCTATGAGTGCACACGCCAGTCTCCAGAGGTGTACAAAGCGCTACAGAGGTTACCTTTTGCACATGCTCCGGGAATTTGTTGCGCCATGCTACAGAATTAAAGTGGTCGGCAGTGAAGCTTTCCAAGTGTGCAAGCTTATGGCTAGATTTAGAGTTTTGTCGGTAACGACCCGCGTAGCTAATGCTGGCTTTTTTCTGGCCGCACCTTTAAAATAACTCTGGTATTGAGAGTCCACAGAATGGCTGCGTTAGGCTCCAAAAAAGGAGCGTAGAGCATATTTAACGCAACTTCAACTCTCGATACCAGAGTTGCTTACGGACGCGGCCAGCCTCAAAAACGTGCTCGTGCACGATTTCCCCATAGGAAACAATGGGGCTGTTTGAGCTGAAAAAAAACCTAACACCTGCAAAAAAGCAGCGTTCAGCTCCTAACGCAGCCCCATTGTTTCCTATGGGGAAACACTTCCTACGTCTGCACCTAACACTCTAACATGTACCCCGAGTCTAAACACCCCTAACCTTACACTTATTAACCCCTATTCTGCCGCCCCCACTATCGTTGACCCCTGTATATTATTTTTAACCCCTAATCTGCCGCTCAGTAAACCGCCTCTACTAACATTATCCCTATGTACCCCTAATCTGCTGCCCCTAACACCGCCGACCCCTATATTATACTTATTAACCCCTAATCTGCCCCCCACAACGTCGCCTCCACCTGCCTACACTTATTAACCCCTAATCTGCCGAGCGGACCGCACCGCTGCTATAATAAAGTTATTAACCCCTAATCCGCCTCACTAACCCTATAATAAATAGTATTAACCCCTAATCTGCCCTCCCTAACATCGCCGACACCTAACTTCAATTATTAACCCCTAATCTGCCGACTGGAGCTCACCGCTATTCTAATAAATGTATTAACCCCTAAAGCTAAGTCTAACCCTAACACTAACACCCCCCTAAATTAAATATAATTTTAATCTAACGAAATGAATTAACTCTTTTTACTTACTTACCTGTAAAATAAATCCTAATATAGCTACAATATAAATTATATTTATATTATAGCTATTTTAGGATTAATATTTATTTTACAGGTAACTTTGTATTTATTTTAACCAGGTACAATAGCTATTAAATAGTTAAGAACTATTTAATAGCTAAAATAGTTAAAATAATTACAAATTTACCTGTAAAATAAATCCTAACCTAAGTTACAATTAAACCTAACACTACACTATCAATAAATAAATTAAATAAAATACCTATAATTATCTACAATTAAACCTAACACTACACTATCAATAAATAAATTAAATACAATTCCTACAAATAAATACAATGAAATAAACTAACTAAAGTACAAAAAATAAAAAAGAACTAAGTTACAAAAAATAAAAAAATATTTACAAACATTAGAAATATATTACAACAATTTTAAACTAATTACACCTACTCTAAGCCCCCTAATAAAATAACAAAGACCCCCAAAATAAAAAAATGCCCTACCCTATTCTAAATTACTAAAGTTCAAAGCTCTTTTACCTTACCAGCCCTGAACAGGGCCCTTTGCGGGGCATGCCCCAAGAAGTTCAGCTCTTTTGCCTGTAAAATAAAACATACAATACCCCCCCCCAACATTACAACCCACCACCCACATACCCCTAATCTAACCCAAACCCCCCTTAAATAAACCTAACACTAAGCCCCTGAAGATCTCCCTACCTTGAGTCTTCTTCACCCAGCCGAGCCAAATTCTTCATCCAAGCGGAGCAAGAAGAGGTCCTCCATCCGGTAGAAGTTTTCATCCAAGCGGGGCAGAAGAGGTCTTCCATCCGATTGAAGTCTTCATCCAAGCGGGGCAGAAGAGGTCTTCCATGCGATTGAAGTCTTCATCCAAGCGGAATCTTCTATCGTCATCCATCCGGAGCGGAGCGGCAGCATCCTGAAGACCTCCGACGCGGAACATCCATCCTGGCCGACGACTGAACGACGAATGACGGTTCCTTTAAATGATGTCATCCAAGATGGCGTCCCTCGAATTCCGATTGGCTGATAGGATTCTATCAGCCAATCGGAATTAAGGTAGGAATATTCTGATTGGCTGATGGAGATGGAGCATTTCTAACGCTCACTTCAGACACGACTCTAAATACCGGAGTTAGAAAGATCCCATTGAAAAGATAGGATACGCAAATGACGTAAGGGGATCTGCGGTATGGAAAAGTCGCGGCTGAAAAGTGAGCGTTAGACCCTTTTTTGAATGACTCCAAATACCGGCGGTAGCCTAAAACCAGCGTTAGGAGCATCTAACGCTGGTTTTCACGGCTACCGCCAAACTCCAAATCTAGGCCATAGATAGGAGGTAATGGAGGCGTGATTGCAGCTCACTGACCCTGGATCACTGGAATACACAGGAAGGTGCAGGGAAAACGATCCACCTGTAATGGCTGCTGTAAACCACTGTGTGAATAAAATCCCAAATTTATTAAAAACACTTGTGTACACCATAATAGATGGGGGTAAAAAGCTGAGAACATGCTGGGGGTCTCAGCTTTTTACCCCCATCTATTACTGTGTACACACTCAGTGGCAGATATCGCAGACAGCAGTGCATCAGATAATTCATTATATAGCCACATTAAAGAAAACGTATTTACTACATAATGAACCTTAGGGTAAATTAATTATTTCAAGAATATTATATATATATAGCTTGTGTACTTGAAAACAAAGCCTTGTCTAAGAAATATTACTGTTTTCCCCCTATAAAGGCTACCCTATGCAATAATATTGGGGCTTCTAGGCAAAAAAAATATTCTGGCTCCCTCCCTTCCTACCCTGGTATCACCTCAGCGCTACGCAGTAGCGGCTGGTGACATTTTGAGTCAATGGGGCACCTATGTTACTCATAAATTTAACCCTGTTGTGATAACTCATTCAGTGCCTCCAACATGCACCAAACATACTTAAAGGGACACTGTACCCAAATTTTTTCTTTTGTGATTCAGATAGAGCATGCAATTTGCAGCAACTTTCTAATGTACTTCTATTATCAAATTTTCTTCATTCTCTTGGTATGTTTATTTGAAAAGCAAGAATTTAAGTTTAGATGCCGGCCCATTTTTGGTGAACAACCTGGGTTGTCCTTGCTGATTGGGCAGCACCAATAAACAATTGCTGTCCATGGTTCTGAACCACAAATTTGCTGGCTCCTCAGCTTAGATGCCTTCTTTTTCAAATAAAGATATCAAGAGAACGAAAAAAAAATGATAATAGAAGTAAATTAGAAAGTTGCTTAAAATTGCATGCTCTATCTGAATCACAAAAGAAAAATTTTTGGGTACAGTGTCCCTTTAACAGTTAAAGGGACATTAAACACTAAATACATCCTAGATAGCATGATGCATTCAAAGAAAAGATTAGTCCATGACTAACATGTAGATGTATTTTTTAAAGTTTCATTAGTTGTTTAAAAAGTGACAAAATAAGTGTAAAGTTTTAGTGTCTATAAAACACTGGGAGCTGCCATGTTGTAACTTGTGTTACCTTCTCTGCTGTGGCCAATTAGGGTCAGTTATAAATTGGTCACTAGAGTGTGCAGCCAATGGTTGTGCTGGATTTAACAGTGTTCTGCACTTCCATTTCTAACAGGAACTGAAAAGCTCACAATTTCAGAATGGAATTACAGGCAAAGAGGACAAAATAAATAATAAAAGTATATTGCAGAGTTGTTTTATTATATACAATGTATCATTTTATATTACCATCTCAAAGTGTTTAATGTCCCTTTAATATACTTACCTTTGTACATGCTCACACACACACAGCACAAACATACTTACATTTGTACATGCTCTCACACACACAGCACAAACATACTTACCTTTGTACATGCTCTCACACACACAGCACAAACATACTTACCTTTGTACATGCTCTCACACACACAGAACAAACATACTTACCTCTGTACATGCTCTCACACACACAGCACAAACATACTTACCTTTGTACATGCTCTCACACACACAGCACAAACATACTTACCTTTGTACATGCTCTCACACACACAGCACAAACATACTTACCTTTGTACATGCTCTCACACACACAGCACAAACATACTTACCTTTGTACATGCTCTCACACACGCAGCACAAACATACTTACCTTTGTACATGCTCTCACACACACAGCACAAACATACTTACTTTTGTACATGCTCTCACACACACAGCACAAACATACTTACCTTTGTACATGCTCTCACACACACAGCACAAACATACTTACCTTTGTACATGCTCTCACACACACAGCACAAACATACTTAACAATTAATATACTTACCTTTGTACATGCTCTCACACACACAGCACAAACATACTTACCTTTGTACATGCTCTCACACACACAACACAAACATACTTACCTTTGTACATGCTCTCACACACACAGCACAAACATACTTACCTTTGTACATGCTCTCACACACACAGCATAAACATACTTACCTTTGTACATGCTCTCACACACACAGCACAAACATACTTACCTTTGTACATGCTCTCACACACACAGCACAAACATACTTAACAATTAATATGCTTACCTTTGTACATGCTCTCACACACACACACAGCACAAACATACTTACCTTTGTACATGCTCTCACACACACAGCACAAACATACTTACCTTTGTACATGCTCTCACACACACAGCACAAACATACTTACCTTTGTACATGCTCTCACACACACAGCACAAATATACTTACCTTTGTACATGCTCTCACACACACAGCACAAACATACTTACCTTTGTACATGCTCTCACACACACAGCACAAACATACTTACCTTTGTACATGCTCTCACACACACAGCACAAACATACTTACCTTTGTACATGCTCTCACACACACAGCACAAACATACTTACCTTTGTACATGCTCTCACACACACAGCACAAACATACTTACCTTTGTACATGCTCTCACACACACAGCACAAACATACTTACCTTTGTACATGCTCTCACACACACAACACAAACATACTTACCTTTGTACATGCTCTCACACACACAGCACAAACATACTTACCTTTGTACATGCTTTCACACACACAGCACAAACATACTTACCTTTGTACATGCTCTCACACACACAGCACAAACATACTTACCTTTGTACATGCTCTCACACACACAGCACAAACATACTTACCTTTGTACATGCTCTCACACACACAGCACAAACATACTTAACAATTAATATGCTTACCTTTGTACATGCTCTCACACACACAGCACAAACATACTTACCTTTGTACATGCTCTCACACACACAGCACAAACATACTTACCTTTGTACATGCTCTCACACACACAGCACAAACATACTTACCTTTGTACATGCTCTCACAAACACAGCACAAATATACTTACCTTTGTACATGCTCTCACACACACAGCACAAACATACTTACCTTTGTACATGCTCTCACACACACAGCACAAACATACTTACCTTTGTACATGCTCTCACACACACAGCACAAACATACTTACCTTTGTACATGCTCTCACACACACAGCACAAACATACTTACCTTTGTACATGCTCTCACACACACAGCACAAACATACTTACCTTTGTACATGCTCTCACACACACAGCACAAACATACTTACCTTTGTACATGCTCTCACACACACAGCACAAACATACTTACCTTTGTACATGCTCTCACACACACAGCACAAACATACTTACCTTTGTACATGCTCTCACACACACAGCACAAACATACTTACCTTTGTACATGCTCTCACACACACAGCACAAACATACTTACCTTTGTACATGCTCACACACACACACAGCACAAACATACTTACCTTTGTACATGCTCTCACACACACAGCACAAACATACTTACCTTTGTACATGCTCTCACACACACAGCACAAACATACTTAACAATTAATATACTTACCTTTGTACATGCTCTCACACACATAGCACAAACATACACAACAACATGGATACAGACAAATTCTCACATGCATACATGCTGCCACACACATGCACACTCTCACACATATGCTTATGCACACACACACATGCACACTCTCACACATATGCTTATGCACACTCTTGCATATATGTTTATGCATACACACACATGCACATTCTCACACAAATACTTATGCAATTGCACACACACACTTTCTCACACACATGCTTAAGAACACACACATGCACTCTCTCACACACATGCACATATGCTTAAACACAAAACAGAGGTTATATAGCTGGCTCAGGTGATTTGTCCATTATGCATACTTTATTGTACTTGTGTGGGATGTAGCACATAAGCTTTCATAGCATTTCTAGCATCAGTCAAACAAACTGGGTACCTACCAGCGCACCTAATGAACAGAGTGCCCTGATGCAAATATAAATATATATATATATATACAGTATATAGCACACAGAGAAAGTCCAGCACTCACTTACAAGCTCTCAGCTAAGATAAAAAGCAGCAATGGAAAGGTTAGTTACCGCATTTGGCCAAATGGGATAAGCCTAGGTACCACGTCAAGGTCTCTTCCAAAACCTGAGTCCCTAAACAGCCACACAATGCAAGCTCTCAATCCAACAAACTGGGAAAAATTGAAGGGTGCACAGGCTTATGTAATCACCCTAGCCTAGACATATACAAAACACGGAAGGGGACTGCACTCTCAGACTGGACTGGGTACACATTCCATGACCCTGCAACATGCACAGCCCTGTGTGCACAATAGCACTCTCAGGAAGCTGTGCTGTCCCTAGAGTCACAGGTAGTTAGCCCTAGACAGGTCTGGGTGCAAGGCCCATAGGGTAAATTACAAAACAAATTAATAAAGCACACAGAGAAAGTCCAGCACTCACTCACAAGCTCTCAGCTAAGATAAAAAGCAGCAATGGAAAGGTTAGTTACCGCATCTGGCCAAATGGTATAAGCCCAGGTACCACATCGAGGTCTCTTCCAAAACCTGAGTCCCTAAGCAGCCACACAATGCAAGCTTTCAATCCAACAAACTGGGAACAAGTAAAGGGTGCACAGGCTTTTATATATATATATATATATATATATATATATATATATATATATATATATATATATATATATATATATATATATATATATATATATATATATATATATATATAGTGGTTAAGGTACCTCTGCCCAGCCTGCTTAGTTTGACACATTTTTTCATAGTAAATAGCTACCAATGGCATTTGAATTAGGTTCTGAGAAACCAGTATTGATGTGATAATTGATGATTTTTAAGCAGTAGATGCAATCATATGCATTAACCATGTCTGCCACAAAATATTAAATAAACCATTTTAGAGAATAATGAAACTAATAAATATCCCAGTTATCACTACATAACCTGATATGAGTCAGTAGCCAATTTCTTCTGGCAGCAAACTAGTTACCACCTGGAGATAAAAACAACACACTCGCCTTGCTCTGTTGTGGCGATAAGTTTTCAGGAATGTTAGGGCTCATTTGCAAAAGACCTGTGAGAGGTCATATTATCTCAATGCACAGGAATTGCTGTCAGGGGCTGTTTATCATTTGGCCGGCTCTGCTTTCCCACATGGCCCCTGAGTCACAAAGGCAGCGATCAGCAGCTTTTCACTAGCTTGCTTGTCTGGCTGTACCGAACATGCCCGGACTGCGCAAGCTCAGCTGCTTCTCTGATTCATGTCTCCCACCTGAGAACTGCCTTGCTCTTGTAATATACATATAGAAATCAGCAGCTGCTGAGTTGCTTGATGTGCCCCGATCATCTCTAACTAACTACACAGTTTACGATGGTTCAATTTGCGCCGTTTCAGAATAAAGACCTTTTTTCAGTCATGTTACTGCTATTGAAAAGCACTGAGAAGCAATGCATTGATTAAAATAAGGGCAGGCCAGTAGGCGGCGCTATCTGCTTGTGTTGCTGCAAAGATATGCAAGCCAAGCAGGCTGAAATTAATCAGTGTAACCAGACCTGAGCTAACAAGCAGCTTTCAAAGGAAAAAAGATCTAGCAGCCACTTCCCTTTTATCTTCCTGCCCAGCTGCTTGAAGGCCAGGGTGCCTATAAATCAGTCCAGACTGGAATACATAGAATAGCTGGGTTTCAATTTACAATGGTTTCTATTTACAACCATTCCTTGTGTATTTCTGTCTGTAGACAATTCTGCACAAGGTTAACAGTCCTTATATTTGTGTAAATGACAGCTCTGCTCTGGGATCTTCCTTGGTATGTTTTTCTCCAGGCTGTGGCTGGCGCATGTGCGACACTCTCCTGCATCTTGCAGCAGGGAGAGAGCTGGAAGGTCTAATCGCCCAGACACAGTGCCTTCCCAGTGACAGGGTGTTTGCTTAGTGTTGTGCCCAGGTGCAGCTGCAGTTTCACAAAGATTCACAGGGAAGTATTGTATATGAGATGCATTGTATTCTGCACCGCAACAGGGAAATAAAGTCAGCTACTAGTTTCCCTGTTGGCATTGGTTAAGTGATAAAGTAGTGGGTGGAGTTAGTAACTTGCCGTACACGTGGTTGTAATGCAGTGCTGAGAAGCTGCTGAAATTAGAGCATGATATGTGAGAAACAGGCAGGTGTTAGTAACACAGCAAGCAAATGGTGAAAAACTCTTTTTAAGTTTCTCTGTGCCCC
Source organism: Bombina bombina (assembly GCF_027579735.1). NCBI lineage: Eukaryota > Metazoa > Chordata > Amphibia > Anura > Bombinatoridae > Bombina > Bombina bombina. The sequence goes on from NC_069501.1 coordinate 570,217,503, forward strand.
GCCCAGCTTCGGCCCCGGTGCAGTCGCACCCTTTGCACCGCCAATAGGTCCACCTCTGTACACAATGATTTTTGTAAGTGTTTTTAATAAATTTGTGATTTTATTCCACTTTGGGTGTGGGGGGTGTCACACGGGGATTTGCAGCAATAATTGCTGGTGGATTGTTTTCCCTCCAACTTCCTGTGTGTTCCAGTAATCTATTGACTGAAAATTTCCAGCATGCCTTTTACAGCACACTTGGGTCCTGCAACACAATGTGAGTACCCTGTTCACTTATTTGAAAGTGAGAATGAACCCGCTGATATGCACAAGAGGCGCCTTCTGTTCAGATTATTATTCACAGATTATTGAAGTCCGGTTGTGGAAAGAGGAAGAGCAGCCCTTTAAGTGCTCCTTATTCTACGCTTTGGAAATCAGGGCTGGTTTGGACTATGCAACTGATTTTCATTTAAAGGTCACAGACATTTTGCATACAGACTTTTTAAAAACCTATAGGATTTACCATCACTAAGAATAAACTGTAGTTTCAGTCATCACTTATTAAAAAAAGGGTGCTAAACTCACCCTGTCTGTTCCGCGGCAGCTAGTTAAAGTCAAAGTCTCCGGCCGCCCACTGCACAGCGCTCTTCTCTTAATAAGGTGACATTTCCACCTCTAAACCAATAGCCGTGCGTGTCATCTGACAGTGTTCTGACAAATCGAATATTAAATTTAAAGAATTCTTTAGAAATATGATTACATTAAACAAATGTTAGAATGTTGTACAAACATTTGAAATTCGAAATGAATGAACGAATGTTTTAAAATTAGTTTCATTTTTCGAATGTTGCAAAACATTCGCCCATCCCTTCTCCTGTCACGTGCATGTGCTGTGCAGTCTCACATGATGCTGTCCTCTGCCCACGGCCACACCCCCTTCACCTCCCCGCTGTGCAGTGCTATTGCTCCTTCACCTGCTCACTGTGCTGTGCTCTCTCTGCCAGGACGGCCCTTCCGGAATTTTTCCCGGTATCCTGGTGGCCCAATCTGGCACTGCAGGCCATAATTTAAAAACACCTAGATTACGAGTTGTGCGTTCATGTTTTAACGCTGAAAAAATGATCATTTCAGCATTAAAACAGCACCGCAGCCATTACAAGTCTTGTCCATATAGCTGTACTGCAAGCCTTTTAGCCTGTAACGCAACGTCAGTCCCGCACTTGTAAAAATTATGTTTTTTCATGGGACTTCCACAACGCTGCCATTACGAGTTTTGTGGTGAGGCTAAAAATCATGCATTCCAGCCTATACCGACAAGATCTGTTTCGCAATCTAAAAGTAGTAGTTTTACGCTACAAAACTGTAACATAAAACTCATAACTAAAGTGTTACAAAGTACACTAAACACCCATAAACTACCTATTAACCCCTAAACCGAGGCCCTGCCGCATCGGAAACACTATTTAAATATTATTAACCCCTAATCTGCCGTCCGCCCACATTGCCCCCACTATTCTAAAGTTATTAAGCCTTACACCGCCGCCACTATAATATACCTATTAACCCCTAAACCGCAAGCCCCCACAACAAAATATACTAATTGAAACTATTAACCCCCAAACCGAAAGCCCCCACATCGCAATAAACTCATTTAAACTAGTAACCCCTAAACCTAACGCCACCCTTTAACTTTAGATTAAAAATACAATTTCCCTATCTTAAATTAAATTAAAACTTACCTGTCAAATTAAAAAAAACTAAATTTAAACTAACAATTAAACCAATGTAACTATTAAACTAAAATTAAACTAACTACCAATTAAATAAAACTAAAATACACATTTAAAAAATCCTAACACTAGTCTAAAAATTACAAACTATCTAATTACAAAAATAAAAAAAGACTAAATTACAAGAAATAACAAACACTAAATAATGAAAAAATAACAAACGAAATGATCAAAAATAAAAAAGAATTACACTTTGTATTTTTTTTTTCAGGTAAAAGAGCTGTTTAACTTAGGGCAATGCCCTACAAAAGGCCCTTTTAAGGGCTATTGATAGTTTATTTTTGATTAGGTTTTTTTTTATTTTGGAGTGGTTTTCTTTTAAATGGGTATTAGAATAGAAATAATTTTTATTATTTTTGATAATTCATTTGTTATTTTATGTAATGTTTATTTTTCGGTTTTTATTTTTAGATTAGGGCTTGGGCATTTCTTAAAAGAGCTGAATGCCCTTTTAAAGGCAGGAAAAAGAGTTAAATGCCCTTTTAAGGGTAATGCCTATACAAATTCAGGGCAATGGGTAGATTAGGTTTTACTTTATTTTTATTTTGTGGCTTTGGGGGGTGGGGTTTTGTATATACCCTTTTTTAAAGGGTATTAGAATAGTAATAATTGTTATTGTTTTGTATAATTTTGTTTATTATTTTTTGTAATGGTAGGTTTTTTATTTTTAGTAATTTTAGTGTTTTTTAATTTTTTGCAAAGTTAGGTTTTAGTGTAAGGCAGGTTAAGTTTTATTTCACAGGTAAGTTTCTATTTATTTTATCTAGGTAGCTAGTAAATAGTTAATAACTATTTACTAACTAGTCTACCTAGTTAAAATAAATACAACCTTACCTGTGAAATAAAAATAAAACCTAAGCTAGCTACAATATAACTATTAGTTATATTGTAGCTAGCTTAGGTTTTATTTCACAGGTAAGTATTTAGTTTTAAATAGGAATTATTTAGTTAATAATTGTAAGTTTAATTTAGGTCTGTTTTAATTATGTTAAAGTTAGGGGGTGTCAGGGTTAGGTTTAGGGATACAGTTAGGGTTACATTAGGGTTAGGGGTTAATATATAGTTTAATTTAGGTTTTTGCGATGTGGTGGCTGGCGGTTTAGGGGTTAATAGGAGGCCAGAGGTTTAGAGGTTAATAACTTTATTTAGTGGTGGTGATGTCAAGGAGCTGCGGAATAGGGGTTAATAGATTTATTATAGTTTGGGTGCAGGGAAATAGGGGTTAATAACGTTAGTATAGTGGTGGCAATGTTGGGGACGGCAGATTAGGGTTTAATAGCTTAATTTATGTGGTGGCGATATCGGGAGCGGAAGATTAGGGGTTAATAACATTATGTAGGTGGCGGCGATGTTGGGGGCGGCAGATTAGGGGTGTTTAGACTTGGGGTTTATGTTAGGGTTTTAGGTTTAAACGTTTACTTTATTTTTCCACATAGACATCAATGGGGCTGCGTTACGGAGCTTTTCATTCCCCGATCGCAGGTGTTAGACTTTTTCTGACCCGCTCTCCCCATTGATGTTTACAGGGAAAGCGTACACGAGCAAATCAAAACAGCGCTTGTATTGCGTGCAGTATGGAGCTCAACGCAGCCATATCGCACGCACAAGCCGGCTGTTTGAAAACTTGTAATGGCTGCACTATAGGGGGTTAAATAATGCAACCTTTGTTGCGTTCGTTAATTTCCCTATATCGCAAATAACTCGTAATCTAGGTGAAAGAAAGGAAGTGGAATTATAGAAAAATCTAATTTTATGGAAGGTGGGTAAAATTATTAAAAGATTTCCCATGAGACCTGACATTTCGGTACACTAAAGATAATGACAATTTTAATTTATTAATTTACTAAATGCCAACTAAACTTGGTCATGGTTTTTACAGAAGGATGTTGAAGTAATTTCTTGTTGCATGTTAAACAGGGAATTTTAAAATGCATTTGTTTAAGTAAATACTGCAGTGGTTGAAAAAAAAATATTTTATGCTTCTGGGGTGTGTTTCAGTTCACCAATAAAGATGTTGAAATTGACCTTATCAGTCATTGTTCAATCGTTCGTAAAGACGTGTTGTGCACAAATATACTCTTCCTGTTAGCTTCAAAATCAAAATAACCAGCTATAGCTTAACCCCTTAATTACAGTTACCTACTCTCTACATCTCCAGTCTCAATGACCTTCCAGGGCTGCAATAGAGTGTGTCTCACGGACAGCTTGAGGCGTGCAGAAATACCGCTGTTGGCAAGACCTGTGCTCTTACAGCCCCAAAACTGATACAGACAGTCGATGTACAGGGTATATCGGTCATCATTAAAGGGCTCAGAATAATTTTTGTATGAAAACAGGTTACCAGATTTAAATAGTGTGTTGTTATATTCATGATAATAATGTTTCGAGGTTAATGTGCCTTTAAACAAATAGTACCCTGGATGTTGCTTTTAGCTGCTGTCATAATTAATGTTACTGTATTTCCATGTGTCATTGTCCTGTGAGTTACCTTGTTAAGGGACAAAGAATCATCCTCTTGTGAAGCAGTATATTGTATATAACAATTGTCTGGATAACTGACAATCCTCCCTTTGTCAATTGTCATACGCTAGCGTCTATGCGCTTACATCTGCATGATAATTTATAAGCCACAAATGCTCCCAGAGAAAGCGTGATTATATTACTGGCATGTTTCTTCCAAAAAATGCCTTCTGACACAAAGTTACATTGAAGCCAGAAAATTTCTGCCAATGCCCATGGGGGAGCGGCTCCTCTGTCAGCCTGATAGAATTACAGCGTATCGCCTCTTTTATCCAGATGTTACATCAATATGCATGAGGCAGTCAATGAAGTTACAGGAATAAACTGGCAGCTCCTCACAGCAGTGTATACTCAGTTGGTTAAGGAGTGATGATAGAGAACAAGTACTTTCCTGTCTGCAAATCCAGAAATAACAATTACATTTTTTTCATATTTAGTTTATAGTGTTTTACATTAAAGTTTTTTTTTTTAAATAAAAAAAAGGAGTTTTATTTTAAAACATTTCTTTAACAGACCTATTTTCTCAGGCCTAGATTTGGAGTTTTGTCGGTAACGACCCAAAAAACTAACGCCGGCTTTTTTCTGGCCGCACCATAAAAATAACTCTGGTATCGAGAGTCCACATAAAGGCTGCGTTAGGCTCCAAAAAAGGAGCGTAGAGCATTTTTAACGCAGCTTCAACTCTCGATACCAGAGTTGCTTACGGACGCGGCCAGCCTCAAAAATGTGCTCGTGCACGATTCCCCCATAGGAAACAATGGGGCTGTTTGAGCTGAAAAAAACCCAAACACCTGCAAAAAAGCCGCGTTCAGCTCCTAACGCAGCCCCATTGTTTGCTATGCGGTAACCCTTCCTACGTCTGCACTTAACACTCTAACATGTACCCCGAGTCTAAACACCCCTAACCTTACACTTATTAACCCCTAATCTGCCGCTTCCGCTATCGCTGACCCCTGCATATTATTATTAACCCCTAATCTGCCGCTCCGTAAACCGCCGCTACTTACATTATCCCTATGTACCCCTAATCTGCTGCCCCTAACACCGCCGACCCCTATATTATATTTATTAACCCCTAATCTGCCCCCCACAACGTCGCCTCCACCTGCCTACACTTATTAACCCCTAATCTGCCGACCGGACCTGAGCGCTACTATAATAAAGTTATTAACCCCTAATCCGCCTCACTAACCCTATCATAAATAGTATTAACCCCTAATCTGCCCTCCCTAACATCGCCGACACCTAACTTAAATTATTAACCCCTAATCTGCCGACCGAATCTCGCCGCTATTCTAATAAATGTATTAACCCCTAAAGCTAAGTCTAACCCTAATACTAACACCCCCCTAAGTTAAATATAATTTAAATCTAAGGAAATTAATTAACTCTTATTAAATAAATTATTCCAATTTAAAGCTAAATACTTACCTGTAAAATAAATCCTAATATAGCTACAATATAAATTATAATTATATTATAGCAATTTTAGGATTTATATTTATTTTACAGGTAACTTTGTATTTATTTTAACCAGGTACAATAGCTATTAAATAGTTAAGAACTATTTAATAGCTAAAATAGTTAAAATAATTACAAATTTACCTGTAAAAGAAATCCTAACCTAAGTTACAAATAAACCTAACACTAGACTATCAATAAATTAATTAAATAAACTACCTACAATTACCTACAATTAACCTAACACTACACTATCAATAAATTAATTAAATACAATTGCTACAAATAAATACAATTAAATAAACTAGCTAAAGTACAAAAAATAAAAAAGAACTAAGTTACAAAAAATAAAAAAATATTTACAAACATAAGAAAAATATTACAACAATTTTAAACTAATTACACCTACTCTAAGCCCCTTAATAAAATAACAAAGCCCCCCAAAATAAAAAAATGCCCTACCCTATTCTAAATTACTAAAGTTCAAAGCTCTTTTACCTTACCAGCCCTGAACAGGGCCCTTTGCGGGGCATGCCCCAAGAAATACAGCTCTTTTGCCTGTAAAAATAAACATACAATACCCCCCCCCAACATTACAACCCACATACCCCTAATCTAACCCAAACCCCCCTTAAATAAACCTAACACTAAGCCCCTGAAGATCATCCTACCTTGTCTTCACCATACCAGGTTCACCGATCGGTCCAGAAGAGCTCCTCCGATGTCCTGATCCAAGCCCAAGCGGGGGGCTGAAGAGGTCCATGATCCGGCTGAAGTCTTCATCCAAGCGGGCCAGAAGAGGTCTTCCATCCGATTGAAGTCTTCATCCAAGCGGCATCCATCCGGAGCGAAGCGGCAGCATCCTGAAGACCTCCACCGCGGAACATCCATCCTGGCCGACGACTGAACGACGAATGACGGTTCCTTTAAATGACGTCATCCAAGATGGCGTCCCTCGAATTCCGATTGGCTGATAGGATTCTATCAGCCAATCGGAATTAAGGTAGGAATATTCTGTTTGGCTGATGGAATCAGCCAATCAGAATCAAGTTCAATCCGATTGGCTGATCCAATCAGCCAATCAGATTGAGCTTGCATTCTATTGGCTGATCGGAACAGCCAATAGAATGCAAGCTCAATCTGATTGGCTGATCGGATCAGCCAATCGGATTGAACTTGATTCTGATTGGCTGATTCCATCAGCCAATCAGAATATTCCTACCTTAATTCCGATTGGCTGATAGAATCCTATCAGCCAATCGGAATTCGAGGGACGCCATCTTGGATGACGTCATTTAAAGGAACCTTCATTCGTCGTTCAGTCGTCGGCCAGGATGGATGTTCCGCGGTGGAGGTCTTCAGGATGCTGCCGCTTCGCTCCGGATGGATGCCGCTTGGATGAAGACTTCAATCGGATGGAAGACCTCTTCTGGCCCGCTTGGATGAAGACTTCAGCCGGATCATGGACCTCTTCAGCCCCCCGCTTGGGCTTGGATCAGGACATCGGAGGAGCTCTTCTGGACCGATCGGTGAACCAGGTATGGTGAAGACAAGGTAGGATGATCTTCAGGGGCTTAGTGTTAGGTTTATTTAAGGGGGGTTTGGGTTAGATTAGGGGTATGTGGGTGGTGGGTTGTAATGTTGGGGGGGTATTGTATGTTTTTTTTTACAGGCAAAAGAGCTGAATTTCTTGGGGCATGCCCCGCAAAGGGCCCTGTTCAGGGCTGGTAAGGTAAAAGAGCTTTGAACTTTAGTAATTTAGAATAGGGTAGGGCATTTTTTTTATTTTGGGGGGCTTTGTTATTTTATTAGGGGGCTTAGAGTAGGTGTAATTAGTTTAAAATTGTTGTAATATTTTTCTTATGTTTGTAAATATTTTTTTATTTTTTGTAACTTAGTTCTTTTTTATTTTTTGTACTTTAGCTAGTTTATTTAATTGTATTTATTTGTAGCAATTGTATTTAATTAATTTATTGATAGTGTAGTGTTAGGTTAATTGTAGGTAATTGTAGGTAGTTTATTTAATTAATTTATTGATAGTCTAGTGTTAGGTTTATTTGTAACTTAGGTTAGGATTTCTTTTACAGGTAAATTTGTAATTATTTTAACTATTTTGGCTATTAAATAGTTCTTAACTATTTAATAGCTATTGTACCTGGTTAAAATAAATACAAAGTTACCTGTAAAATAAATATAAATCCTAAAATTGCTATAATTATATATATAATTATAATTTATATTGTAGCTATATTAGGATTTATTTTACAGGTAAGTATTTAGCTTTAAATTGGAATAATTTATTTAATAAGAGTTAATTAATTTCGTTAGATTTAAATTATATTTAACTTAGGGGGGTGTTAGTATTAGGGTTAGACTTAGCTTTAGGGGTTAATACATTTATTAGAATAGCGTCGAGATTCGGTTGGGAGATTAGGGGTTAATAATTGAAGTTAGGTGTCGGCGATGTTAGGGAGGGCAGATTAGGGGTTAATACTATTTATGATAGGGTTAGTGAGGCGGATTAGGGGTTAATAACTTTATTATAGTAGCGCTCAGGTCCGGTCGGCAGATTAGGGGTTAATAAGTGTAGGCAGGTGGAGGCGACGTTGAGGGGGGCAGATTAGGGGTTAATAAATATAATATAGGGGTCGGCGGTGTTAGGGGCAGCAGATTAGGGGTACATAAGGATAACATAGGTGGCGGTCGGCAGATTAGGGGTTAAAAAAATTTTTTCGAGTGTCGGCGATGTGGGGGGACCTCGGTTTAGGGGTACATAGGTAGTTTATGGGTGTTAGTGTACTTTAGAGTACAGTAGTTAAGAGCTTTATAAACCAGCGTTAGCCCAGAAAGCTCTTAACTACTGACTTTTTTCCTGCGGCTGGAGTTTTGTCGTTAGATGTCTAACGCTCACTTCAGAAACGACTCTAAATACCGGAGTTATAAAAATCCCATTGAAAAGATAGGATACGCAATTTACGTAAGGGGATCTGCGGTATGGAAAAGTCGCGGCTGGAAAGTGAGCGTTAGACCCTATTTTGAGTGACTCCAAATACCGGCGGTAGCCTAAAACCAGCGTTAGGAGCCTCTAACGCTGGTTTTCACGGCTAACGCCAAACTCTAAATCTAGGCCTCAGTGTGCACTAATTTGAATATCTGATGATATAAAAAATGGTTGCTTTTTAATATTTCATCTAATTGAAGTAAAAAAAAAATTATGTTGTGTCGACGAGATTTTGTGATGACACAGGAGATGATTTTCACAATTTGATTATTGGCATTCATTTGCTTTTGTGAAAATGCTTAGCCATACTGTGATCTGGATCATAGATCCGAAATGGCGTGTCACGTTATTTTATAATGTGACTTGACAGCTCTGTTTTCACAGTAATGGAATGTAAAAGCACAAGGAAGAATTTTATAACAGGTGGTGAATTTGTGGTAGAGCTCAAGGTTGCACCAAAAATGCTATATGCTTTTGTGTCAGTTTATCAGAATAATCTTGACATAAAATAAATGTTTAAATGAGAAATGTGGGCACAACTGTGGCGAAGCATGCGTGCGATACCTGCACACTTATTTTATTACTGATTTGGCACTTAAATAAACTATTTTCATTTACACTGCACGTATAGTCAATACAGTTTCATACCCAAATAATAAAATTAAATAGTTAATATTCAAATATTTTATATTAATATTGATTTATTAATATAAATTAATTAACATTTTAATAATATCTCCAAAATTTGCACCTAGTTAAAAGAGGGCAGTGATTGAATGACTGCGAAGGTCTACGGCAGTCACTTGTTCTCTAATTTTGATAAACATTGTACTCATCTGTTGATACCAGGGACAGAACTACCATTGGTGCAGCAGGTGCAGTCGTGCCAGTTCCCAAGTGCTTGGGGGAGCTATCTATATCTATCTATCTATCTATCTATCTATCTATCTATCTAACTATTTATCTATCTATCTATCTATCTATCTATCTATCATCTATCTACTATCTATCTACCATTTATCTATCTATCTATTATCTATCTATCTATTTATCTCTCTTTCTCTATCAATCATCTATCTATCATCTATCTATCATCTATCTATCTATCTATCTATCTATCTATCCTCAAAATCTTGAAACAGAGAAGCATGTATAATATTACTATTGCTAATGAGTTACCTTTGGCGGGGGGCAAAAAATCTATCCATCTATCTATCTATATATCTATATATCTATTTATCTCTATCTCTCTCTCTCTCTCTCTCTCTCTCTCTCTCTCTCTCTCTCTCTATCTATCTATCCTCAAAATCATGAAACAGAACAGCATGTATAATATTACTATTGCTTATGAGTTACCTTTGGGGGGGGCAAAAAAGTTAAGAAGCAGCGGTCATAAAACTGCTGCTCCTTAACCTGTCCCCCATTTTAAAGATGGTGGATTTAAATCATCCCAATCCAATCCTAGTGGGATGATTGACAGTAAGCAGGGGGCAGCATTGCACAAATATTTCTGGTGAAATGCTTGTGCAATGATAAATGCAGACAGCACAGCGAATCATGTCCGTTTAATATTTGATAAATGGAGCCCATAGTCTTTTCAATTTTATTCGTTAAATATTTTGACTACATTATAATCTAAAGGTTTTTATTGGTTCATGCTATCTAAGCTGGTGATTATACTTTTTAAAGGGACACTTTAGTCAGAAAACAAAAAAGTATAGACTTTTTTATTTTTAATCATCCCCTCATCACAAGTGTAAATGTTTTTAACCTTTTAACTGCTGAGCCATTTCCACCCATGTGATTAACTGTTGGCGTTATTAGCTGCTGTTCACATTTAAGCCTACCCCACTGTCTGTAACTTTTTAGTGAGAAATCCACACATATTATTTTTTGTTTTTTTTAAGCCGACTCTGCAGATTCACACTTTACCATTATTTTATGTATAAATCATGACTCATGAGAATAATGTGTAACAGTGCATATATTTGTTAAGATTTTAATAAACAAGGTTGTAAAAAATAGTGTGTGTGTGTTTTAAAAAGTATAAGGGGTTATCCACATATAAAAAGGTGGGTATATGTATTTAATGTTGATGTGCATGTAGGGGCTCCCATGAGCCTCTACTCAAATAAATGCACTTTATACACACCAGCCTGGAAACAGTGTGGTGAAGTGTAGGGATATTTTTTTTTTTTTACATATTGTTGTTTTAACATTATACCACCAAGCGATTGACTTTCTAATAGTGATTCTTGGGGATTTCTAGGACTTAAGGGAGCTGAAATCTATGGGACCAATCCAACGCCATTAAAGGGACAGTCTACACCAGAATTTTTATTGTTTTAAAAGATAGATAATCCCTTTATTACCATTCCCCAGTTTTGCATAACCAACACAGTTATATTAATATATTTTTAACCTCTGTGATTATCTTGTATCTAAGCCTCTGCAAACTGCCCCTTTATTTCAGTTCTTTTGACAGACTTGCAGTTTAGCCAGTCAGTGCCTGCTCCCAGATAACTTCACGTGTATGAGCACAGTGTTAGCTATATGAAACACATGAACTAACACCCTCTAGTGGTGAAAAACTGTTAAAATGCATATTTAGTTTATAGTGTTTTACATTAAAGTTTTTTTTTTTAAATAAAAAAAAGGAGTTTTATTTTAAAACATTTCTTTAACAGACCTATTTTCTCAGGCCTAGATTTGGAGTTTTGTCGGTAACGACCCAAAAAACTAACGCCGGCTTTTTTCTGGCCGCACCATAAAAATAACTCTGGTATCGAGAGTCCACATAAAGGCTGCGTTAGGCTCCAAAAAAGGAGCGTAGAGCATTTTTAACGCAGCTTCAACTCTCGATACCAGAGTTGCTTACGGACGCGGCCAGCCTCAAAAATGTGCTCGTGCACGATTCCCCCATAGGAAACAATGGGGCTGTTTGAGCTGAAAAAAACCCAAACACCTGCAAAAAAGCCGCGTTCAGCTCCTAACGCAGCCCCATTGTTTGCTATGCGGTAACCCTTCCTACGTCTGCACTTAACACTCTAACATGTACCCCGAGTCTAAACACCCCTAACCTTACACTTATTAACCCCTAATCTGCCGCTTCCGCTATCGCTGACCCCTGCATATTATTATTAACCCCTAATCTGCCGCTCCGTAAACCGCCGCTACTTACATTATCCCTATGTACCCCTAATCTGCTGCCCCTAACACCGCCGACCCCTATATTATATTTATTAACCCCTAATCTGCCCCCCACAACGTCGCCTCCACCTGCCTACACTTATTAACCCCTAATCTGCCGACCGGACCTGAGCGCTACTATAATAAAGTTATTAACCCCTAATCCGCCTCACTAACCCTATCATAAATAGTATTAACCCCTAATCTGCCCTCCCTAACATCGCCGACACCTAACTTAAATTATTAACCCCTAATCTGCCGACCGAATCTCGCCGCTATTCTAATAAATGTATTAACCCCTAAAGCTAAGTCTAACCCTAATACTAACACCCCCCTAAGTTAAATATAATTTAAATCTAAGGAAATTAATTAACTCTTATTAAATAAATTATTCCAATTTAAAGCTAAATACTTACCTGTAAAATAAATCCTAATATAGCTACAATATAAATTATAATTATATTATAGCAATTTTAGGATTTATATTTATTTTACAGGTAACTTTGTATTTATTTTAACCAGGTACAATAGCTATTAAATAGTTAAGAACTATTTAATAGCTAAAATAGTTAAAATAATTACAAATTTACCTGTAAAAGAAATCCTAACCTAAGTTACAAATAAACCTAACACTAGACTATCAATAAATTAATTAAATAAACTACCTACAATTACCTACAATTAACCTAACACTACACTATCAATAAATTAATTAAATACAATTGCTACAAATAAATACAATTAAATAAACTAGCTAAAGTACAAAAAATAAAAAAGAACTAAGTTACAAAAAATAAAAAAATATTTACAAACATAAGAAAAATATTACAACAATTTTAAACTAATTACACCTACTCTAAGCCCCTTAATAAAATAACAAAGCCCCCCAAAATAAAAAAATGCCCTACCCTATTCTAAATTACTAAAGTTCAAAGCTCTTTTACCTTACCAGCCCTGAACAGGGCCCTTTGCGGGGCATGCCCCAAGAAATACAGCTCTTTTGCCTGTAAAAATAAACATACAATACCCCCCCCCAACATTACAACCCACATACCCCTAATCTAACCCAAACCCCCCTTAAATAAACCTAACACTAAGCCCCTGAAGATCATCCTACCTTGTCTTCACCATACCAGGTTCACCGATCGGTCCAGAAGAGCTCCTCCGATGTCCTGATCCAAGCCCAAGCGGGGGGCTGAAGAGGTCCATGATCCGGCTGAAGTCTTCATCCAAGCGGGCCAGAAGAGGTCTTCCATCCGATTGAAGTCTTCATCCAAGCGGCATCCATCCGGAGCGAAGCGGCAGCATCCTGAAGACCTCCACCGCGGAACATCCATCCTGGCCGACGACTGAACGACGAATGACGGTTCCTTTAAATGACGTCATCCAAGATGGCGTCCCTCGAATTCCGATTGGCTGATAGGATTCTATCAGCCAATCGGAATTAAGGTAGGAATATTCTGATTGGCTGATGGAATCAGCCAATCAGAATCAAGTTCAATCCGATTGGCTGATCCAATCAGCCAATCAGATTGAGCTTGCATTCTATTGGCTGATCGGAACAGCCAATAGAATGCAAGCTCAATCTGATTGGCTGATCGGATCAGCCAATCGGATTGAACTTGATTCTGATTGGCTGATTCCATCAGCCAATCAGAATATTCCTACCTTAATTCCGATTGGCTGATAGAATCCTATCAGCCAATCGGAATTCGAGGGACGCCATCTTGGATGACGTCATTTAAAGGAACCTTCATTCGTCGTACAGTCGTCGGCCAGGATGGATGTTCCGCGGTGGAGGTCTTCAGGATGCTGCCGCTTCGCTCCGGATGGATGCCGCTTGGATGAAGACTTCAATCGGATGGAAGACCTCTTCTGGCCCGCTTGGATGAAGACTTCAGCCGGATCATGGACCTCTTCAGCCCCCCGCTTGGGCTTGGATCAGGACATCGGAGGAGCTCTTCTGGACCGATCGGTGAACCAGGTATGGTGAAGACAAGGTAGGATGATCTTCAGGGGCTTAGTGTTAGGTTTATTTAAGGGGGGTTTGGGTTAGATTAGGGGTATGTGGGTGGTGGGTTGTAATGTTGGGGGGGTATTGTATGTTTTTTTTTACAGGCAAAAGAGCTGAATTTCTTGGGGCATGCCCCGCAAAGGGCCCTGTTCAGGGCTGGTAAGGTAAAAGAGCTTTGAACTTTAGTAATTTAGAATAGGGTAGGGCATTTTTTTTATTTTGGGGGGCTTTGTTATTTTATTAGGGGGCTTAGAGTAGGTGTAATTAGTTTAAAATTGTTGTAATATTTTTCTTATGTTTGTAAATATTTTTTTATTTTTTGTAACTTAGTTCTTTTTTATTTTTTGTACTTTAGCTAGTTTATTTAATTGTATTTATTTGTAGCAATTGTATTTAATTAATTTATTGATAGTGTAGTGTTAGGTTAATTGTAGGTAATTGTAGGTAGTTTATTTAATTAATTTATTGATAGTCTAGTGTTAGGTTTATTTGTAACTTAGGTTAGGATTTCTTTTACAGGTAAATTTGTAATTATTTTAACTATTTTAGCTATTAAATAGTTCTTAACTATTTAATAGCTATTGTACCTGGTTAAAATAAATACAAAGTTACCTGTAAAATAAATATAAATCCTAAAATTGCTATAATTATATATATAATTATAATTTATATTGTAGCTATATTAGGATTTATTTTACAGGTAAGTATTTAGCTTTAAATTGGAATAATTTATTTAATAAGAGTTAATTAATTTCGTTAGATTTAAATTATATTTAACTTAGGGGGGTGTTAGTATTAGGGTTAGACTTAGCTTTAGGGGTTAATACATTTATTAGAATAGCGTCGAGATTCGGTTGGGAGATTAGGGGTTAATAATTGAAGTTAGGTGTCGGCGATGTTAGGGAGGGCAGATTAGGGGTTAATACTATTTATGATAGGGTTAGTGAGGCGGATTAGGGGTTAATAACTTTATTATAGTAGCGCTCAGGTCCGGTCGGCAGATTAGGGGTTAATAAGTGTAGGCAGGTGGAGGCGACGTTGAGGGGGGCAGATTAGGGGTTAATAAATATAATATAGGGGTCGGCGGTGTTAGGGGCAGCAGATTAGGGGTACATAAGGATAACATAGGTGGCGGTCGGCAGATTAGGGGTTAAAAATTTTTTTCGAGTGTCGGCGATGTGGGGGGACCTCGGTTTAGGGGTACATAGGTAGTTTATGGGTGTTAGTGTACTTTAGAGTACAGTAGTTAAGAGCTTTATAAACCAGCGTTAGCCCAGAAAGCTCTTAACTACTGACTTTTTTCCTGCGGCTGGAGTTTTGTCGTTAGATGTCTAACGCTCACTTCAGAAACGACTCTAAATACCGGAGTTATAAAAATCCCATTGAAAAGATAGGATACGCAATTTACGTAAGGGGATCTGCGGTATGGAAAAGTCGCGGCTGGAAAGTGAGCGTTAGACCCTATTTTGAGTGACTCCAAATACCGGCGGTAGCCTAAAACCAGCGTTAGGAGCCTCTAACGCTGGTTTTCACGGCTAACGCCAAACTCTAAATCTAGGCCTCAGTGTGCACTAATTTGAATATCTGATGATATAAAAAATGGTTGCTTTTTAATATTTCATCTAATTGAAGTAAAAAAAAAATTATGTTGTGTCGACGAGATTTTGTGATGACACAGGAGATGATTTTCACAATTTGATTATTGGCATTCATTTGCTTTTGTGAAAATGCTTAGCCATACTGTGATCTGGATCATAGATCCGAAATGGCGTGTCACGTTATTTTATAATGTGACTTGACAGCTCTGTTTTCACAGTAATGGAATGTAAAAGCACAAGGAAGAATTTTATAACAGGTGGTGAATTTGTGGTAGAGCTCAAGGTTGCACCAAAAATGCTATATGCTTTTGTGTCAGTTTATCAGAATAATCTTGACATAAAATAAATGTTTAAATGAGAAATGTGGGCACAACTGTGGCGAAGCATGCGTGCGATACCTGCACACTTATTTTATTACTGATTTGGCACTTAAATAAACTATTTTCATTTACACTGCACGTATAGTCAATACAGTTTCATACCCAAATAATAAAATTAAATAGTTAATATTCAAATATTTTATATTAATATTGATTTATTAATATAAATTAATTAACATTTTAATAATATCTCCAAAATTTGCACCTAGTTAAAAGAGGGCAGTGATTGAATGACTGCGAAGGTCTACGGCAGTCACTTGTTCTCTAATTTTGATAAACATTGTACTCATCTGTTGATACCAGGGACAGAACTACCATTGGTGCAGCAGGTGCAGTCGTGCCAGTTCCCAAGTGCTTGGGGGAGCTATCTATATCTATCTATCTATCTATCTATCTATCTATCTATCTATCTATCTAACTATTTATCTATCTATCTATCTATCATCTATCTACTATCTATCTACCATTTATCTATCTATCTATTATCTATCTATCTATTTATCTCTCTTTCTCTATCAATCATCTATCTATCATCTATCTATCATCTATCTATCTATCTATCTATCTATCCTCAAAATCTTGAAACAGAGAAGCATGTATAATATTACTATTGCTAATGAGTTACCTTTGGCGGGGGGCAAAAAATCTATCCATCTATCTATCTATATATCTATATATCTATTTATCTCTATCTCTCTCTCTCTCTCTCTCTCTCTCTCTCTCTCTCTATCTATCTATCTATCCTCAAAATCATGAAACAGAACAGCATGTATAATATTACTATTGCTTATGAGTTACCTTTGGGGGGGGCAAAAAAGTTAAGAAGCAGCGGTCATAAAACTGCTGCTCCTTAACCTGTCCCCCATTTTAAAGATGGTGGATTTAAATCATCCCAATCCAATCCTAGTGGGATGATTGACAGTAAGCAGGGGGCAGCATTGCACAAATATTTCTGGTGAAATGCTTGTGCAATGATAAATGCAGACAGCACAGCGAATCATGTCCGTTTAATATTTGATAAATGGAGCCCATAGTCTTTTCAATTTTATTCGTTAAATATTTTGACTACATTATAATCTAAAGGTTTTTATTGGTTCATGCTATCTAAGCTGGTGATTATACTTTTTAAAGGGACACTTTAGTCAGAAAACAAAAAAGTATAGACTTTTTTATTTTTAATCATCCCCTCATCACAAGTGTAAATGTTTTTAACCTTTTAACTGCTGAGCCATTTCCACCCATGTGATTAACTGTTGGCGTTATTAGCTGCTGTTCACATTTAAGCCTACCCCACTGTCTGTAACTTTTTAGTGAGAAATCCACACATATTATTTTTTGTTTTTTTTAAGCCGACTCTGCAGATTCACACTTTACCATTATTTTATGTATAAATCATGACTCATGAGAATAATGTGTAACAGTGCATATATTTGTTAAGATTTTAATAAACAAGGTTGTAAAAAATAGTGTGTGTGTGTTTTAAAAAGTATAAGGGGTTATCCACATATAAAAAGGTGGGTATATGTATTTAATGTTGATGTGCATGTAGGGGCTCCCATGAGCCTCTACTCAAATAAATGCACTTTATACACACCAGCCTGGAAACAGTGTGGTGAAGTGTAGGGATATTTTTTTTTTTTTACATATTGTTGTTTTAACATTATACCACCAAGCGATTGACTTTCTAATAGTGATTCTTGGGGATTTCTAGGACTTAAGGGAGCTGAAATCTATGGGACCAATCCAACGCCATTAAAGGGACAGTCTACACCAGAATTTTTATTGTTTTAAAAGATAGATAATCCCTTTATTACCATTCCCCAGTTTTGCATAACCAACACAGTTATATTAATATATTTTTAACCTCTGTGATTATCTTGTATCTAAGCCTCTGCAAACTGCCCCTTTATTTCAGTTCTTTTGACAGACTTGCAGTTTAGCCAGTCAGTGCCTGCTCCCAGATAACTTCACGTGTATGAGCACAGTGTTAGCTATATGAAACACATGAACTAACACCCTCTAGTGGTGAAAAACTGTTAAAATGCATTCTGAAAAGAGGTGGCTTCAAGGTCTAAGAAATTAGAATATGAACCTCCTAGGTTAAGCTTTCAACTAAGAATACCAATAGAACAAAGCAAAATTGGTGATAAAAGTAAATTGGAAAATTGTTTAATATTACATGCCCTATCTGAATCATGAAACTTTATTTTGGACTAGACTGTCCCTCTAAGTCCTATGGAGCTGTCTTTTCACTTTCTGGTTTCTTTGTGACATACCCATGCATTAGACATGGTAACGTCACCAGCATCACTGGATTCCTCTACACCTAAATCCTTGTCTGGAAGATGAGCACATGTCATCAAGTGCAGTAAAGGGGTTAAATTCTGTGAGAGTGCCTAATCATGTAAGGAAGTCACTGCAGAGATTTCTTATCAAGATAGGGATGAGATTTGAGGCATACGGTAAAATTTTGGAAAGCACCTGATGTGGAGTGAGAAATTATGCAATACTGCATCTCAGTCTGTACAGTGAGAATTTACAGTTTTGCAAAAATGACGCAGCTCAATAGTTTAAATAATAGAAATGTCACCATTTTACAAAACACGTTTTTACAGTGTGAGGAAAGTTTTAAAGCCCACTATTGTAAATTGTAAAATACACAGCAATTTTTAATGCAAAATATTAGTATCCTGTACTATTAATCTTGTTTCTAGCCTAAAATCTCGCAAAATTAAAACGCATTTTTATAATATATGATAAAAAATGTATAATGGACAATTTTAAAGTATAATGCACACAACATACACACATGTACTGTATACCCATAATGCCCCAGCTCAAATATTTAAATAATCAATTTACAAGTTTTGCTATTCTTTTAGAAATGAAAAGGGTAATGTAAATTGCTATTGGCATTTGACACTGTACAAGATTATATATACAAACACCTGTATTGTAAGGAATATACCTGTTCAATGACCATTGTATTAGCATATGTTTAACATGAAACTGGTAGGTTTCTGTTAACTTCACAATGGGAAACATAGTTAACTTTATACTCTGGTAACTTGTGCTCTAGTAAAAAAAAACTTTACTTTCAATTACACACATGCTTGCAGTATACTTAGGGTATACATTTTACTCAAGCAATTTATGCTAGAAATCATGTGCTAAATAACACTCCACTTGTAATATAGGCACAGCATGTGTTTAAGAGTTGGTAAACACATGATATTCATAGAGGTGTTGAAGTGCAACAATGGATCATAAAGACGAAGCCTGGATGTAAATGTAATATAAGATTGCACTGGATAGACAATGGGTTAGATAAATTAATTCATCAGAAATTTTTGTTTGATTTGCACTTTTTAATAGTTACGGATTGTATAACAACAGTATGAAATTGCTATTACATGAACTATCCATTGTGCAGTCCACAAGTTTAAAAAAAAAGTTATATAGACATAGGGGCATATTTATCAAGCTCCGTATGGAGTTTGATGCCCCGTGTTCTAAAGACCGCTGCTCCATAACCTGTCCGCCTGCTCTGAGGCGGCGGACAGAAATCGACAGAAATCAACCCAATCGAATACGATCGGGTTGATTGACACCCCCTGCTAGAATCTTCAGGGGGCGGCATTGCACCAGCAGCTTACAAGAACTGCTGGTGCAATAATAAATGCAGAAAGCGTATGCTGTCGGCATTTATCGATGTGCAGCGGACATGATCCGCTATATCGGATCATGTCCGCTCGCACCATAATAAATAAGCCCCATAGCTGTTAACCCTATCTAGACTCAATGCAATAGATGCAGCTAGTAGAATGTGAAAAAAGGTCAACTTCTCAAAATTGCAGTTTTGAGCCTGACAACATGGATTAGAGGAAGTAGTGTGTTCCCTCCAAAGTTGCTGCTGCCTCCTTGCCTGGTTGTATCACATACCTCATAATGTGATCATGTCAGTACTGTCTCACCGATTAACCTACAAATAATGGTCTGTCACAAGGTGTCAGCTTCGTTCAGGTCTCCTATAGATTTAACAGAAATAATTCCTGTAAGTCTAGTGACTGAAGTTAAACAGTCTGTTCCTTCCTTAACATTGGTTTGTTGCTGGTTCTATCCACCCAGGAATCAATACTTGAGAACTGAGGGGTTAAAGGTAGCATTTTTATACATAATGGAGAGTGGAAACACTTATGGAAAAGTGAAAAAGTATTCTCTATTAAGATAGATCAAAACCAGGTTAGAATACCAATAAATATAGGAGATTATACGCTATGAGTAGGAAAGTTATTATAATCCTTTAGCCCTGGGTATATAGATATTTCGAGTTTAGTTAATATTGATGGCAGCATGTATACTATGAAAAGATGAGAGTTCCAATATGAGCAGACTTAAACTTGTCATAATCTACCTGGAGTTCAGAGGGTGAGGGGGAGATCCGGTAATGAAAGCTGAGAGGAGGCGCGTCTGTTCAGGAGTGATGCGGCAAGGCTGTGAACAGTTGGGAGGAGTCTCAAACGTCAGAGCTTCGATAGAATTAGTTCAGCATCCTAAGCTTGATTTTAATTTTCTAAAAAGATTGTGCACAATTTGATAACGCAAGTGAACTAAAAGGTCTCTAAAAACTGCACGCTCTATCTGAATCATGGAAGTTTAATGTTGACTTTAGTGTCCTTTTAATTACCCACGTTGCAAACCTATCTATTTCTGAAAAACAAAAAGGTAGCACAATATCTACCTTTAGATCTCTGACTGACTAGGCGTTCACAGGGCAGTTGTGTGAATGTAGTGAAGTTATAAGAAATATAAAAAATGTGTAAAAATAATGTATATTCTGCACCACTACAGCTACCGCCATTAAAAAAAGAACTTCATTTAAAAAATTATGATTCATGATCTAGATAGTTTGCTTTGATTATCAAATTTCCTTCATTCTTTTGGTATTCTTTGTTAACAACAGGGAGATTGGCTCAAGAGTGTACACATGTCTGGAGCAGCACTATATGTCAGCAGTTATGCATGAACACTTTTAACAATGTTATAAATTTGCAATACCTCTAGATGGCAGCAGTGTTTGCTGCCATGTTGTACTCCAGATGTGCACGTTACCTACCTTGGTATGCCCTTAAACAAAGAATACAATGAGAACAAAGCATATTAGATATAAGTAAACTGGAAACTTTTTTTAAAAAAATTGTATGCTGTGACTGAATCACAAAAGAAAAATATGGGGTTTCATGCCCCTTAATAATTAGGTTGACTCAGCGAAAGATTATTAGTCCCTGTGTTAAATTAAAAAAATATGTACAAGCTTTGATTTTATTAGAATTAAATGCAGTAGAATTGCATAATTAACAAGTACATCATAAAAAGACAATACAATAACACTTTCAAAGAAGCAGTAGATTTTTTTGACAATTTTCTTGCTGGCCCCCTGTATCATGTGACAGACATCAGCCAATCAAAGACTAGTAAACGTATACCCTATGAGCTTGTGAACATGCTCAGTAGGAGCTGGTGCCTCAGAAAGTGTGTATATAAAAATGTGTGCAAAATTTGATAATAGAAGTAAATTGGAAATTCTCTTCAAACTGCATTCTCTTTCTAAATCATGAAAGTTTAATTTTGACTTCAATGTTCCTTTAATGGGACATGAAACCCAAATATTTTCTTTCATGATTTAGAAGGGAGCATGCGATTTTAAACAATTTTCCAATGTACTTCTATTTTCTAATTTGCATAATTCTCTTAATATCCTTGGTTGAAAAGCATATCTAAAAAGGCTCAGTAGCTGCTGATTGATGACTGCACATAGATAACTCATGTGATTCGCTCACCCATGTGCATTGCTTTAACAAAGGATAGCTAAATAATGAAGCAAATTAGATAAAAGAAGTAAATTGGAATGTTGTTTAAAATTGTATTGTCTATCTGAATCATGACAAAAACCATTTTGCGTTTCATGTCCCTTTAAGCTTAGCACATGCAGAAGCAGACCCCACTGAAAACATCACAAAAAAGTAGACTCTCATCTCACGAAAACATGGGTTCCCCTGTAATAGGTGATCAAGTGATCATGCCACCCTGCAAAAATGTAGCAGTCTAGAATCTATCTGACTTCCCCCAGCCATATATCATTATCCGTAAAGTAGCAAAACGTCTCCATCGTATCTTTGACAGCTTTAAACTGAACCATGGTAAAATTTGTATGAAGTAATAATAAAAGATTTTTATCTTTCATAACAGCTTTGTGAATTACTATAATTTAGGAAACAGTTATACAGTACATATAATATTATGCAGTTTTACACGTTTGGTGGCAATTATTTTATTACTTTTTATTGTTTCTTATAAACACAGCAACATATGAGGCATTATCTTAATAACCTGTGTCTACAGTAAATTGCACAGTTAAAGGGACACTAAACCCAAAAATTTTCAGATAGAGAACACAATTTTAAACAACATTGCAATTTACTTCTATTATCTAATTTGCTTCATTCTTTAGATATCCTTTGTTAAAGAAATAGCAATGCACATGGGTGAGCCAATCATGCGAGGCATCTATGTGCAGCCACCAATCAGCAGCTACAAAGCCTATCTAGATATGCTTTTCAGCAAAGGATATATAAAGAATGCAGCAAATTAGAAAATAGAAGTAAATTAGAAAGTTGTTTAAAATTGCATGCTCTTTCTAAATCATGAAAGAAAAAAATTGGGTTTCATGTCCCTTTAACTCTTTTATTTCCATTCAACAGGTTGAAGATTTATAACTTATC
Source organism: Bombina bombina (assembly GCF_027579735.1). NCBI lineage: Eukaryota > Metazoa > Chordata > Amphibia > Anura > Bombinatoridae > Bombina > Bombina bombina. Next base: position 570,240,217 of record NC_069501.1, read on the forward strand.
GCTGATGAGCTCCTGTTTAATGCAATAGGAAGAGCTAGAAATTGACTAATTCTGTGTTTAGTGCCGGAGATCTAATTGAGAAATTCTGCAGCGAAGGTGGGAATCTCTCCTCCTCTCTTCCCTGGAGGTGGACCCTAATTAATTGTCTATAATGAAGCTAATTAATCCAAGCTGTCAAAATAAGTCTGTGTGAGTTTTTTCATGTAGTATATGAAGATATTTTCTATGGAATTGAGATGACAAAAAGGCTTTTGCTTCATTTAAGAATTGAAGAATTGAAGAATTGAAGGGCGCTTTGGAACTTAATTACTGATGATGGATACATTTTAAAAGGATATAAGTGCAAAAATAAAATACTCTAATGTATGCATTTTATTATTGCACTAATGCTTGCATATAACTATAGGCTAGTTTACAATTGGAGTGCAAATTTCCTCCTTCATGAGCTCGATATTCACATTTGATTTGTGACTTTGCGGTTGCATTCTTGCGCTCAAAAGGGCGCATAACGTATTGCATAATCCCATTTCCCCACAGAATTTATTTCTTGTTTTTGATGCTGACGGACTAACAGCCACATCAAATGCGACACAGCATTTATATACAGTATATGTATATTAATGTAAATATATATATATATATATATATATATATATATATATATATAGTATATATATATATATATATATATATATGCATTTATATGTATACATTAAAATATATATATTATATATATATATATATATATATATATATATATATATATATATATATATATATATATATATATATGCATAAGAGGTTCCAGTGAACAGAGGCACTCGCCGTTATGGTGAACAAAAGTGTTTTTATTCTATCACATCAGAATAAACGTTTTCGGGCGATAATGCCCGTCATCAGACTCCTGTGAAAACAAACAGGAGTCTGATGACGGGCATTATCGCCCGAAAACGTTTATTCTGATGTGATAGAATAAAAACACTTTTGTTCACCATAACGGCGAGTGCCTCTGTTCACTGGAACCTCTTATGCATACTTAAAACTTGGGAGCACCCCGACGCTGCAATTTAATAGCGAGTGCTGGTACTATTGGATTTATATATATATATATATATATATATATATATATATATATATATATTATAGACATATAAATAAGAATAAATGTGTTTCAATGTATCCCTATGTAAAAACACTTTTGGACAGTTTCTTTTTTAATACCTGACATCACGTAACTTTGAACCCTTATAATTTTTTCGTACAATATTTTTTATTAAAACTTTTTTTATCAGACAGTGTGAATATAAGTATTACTGCACTGTACAATGTATATTTCATGTGTTTTGTGACACTTTTGTCGCTTTACCAGAGGTATGTGATCACAGTGGTTGCTTGTGATTAAAATGTGATTGTACTCTTGCGGTCACATTTACTTCCAGCTTGTAATATCAGTGCTATTTAATGTGCACCAAAAAATGTGCATTTTTGCCCCAACGCAAGTGCATGGAGAATAATCTAGCGCTATGTGTTTAATTCCAGATAGCTCTAGCAAAGGGTTAAAAGCTAACTAAAGTAATCGTCAGAGCAGCAATGCATAACTTTGACCTAGCTGCACACTTCTGGTGAACCAATAACAAGGCGCATATATGCAAAGCCACCAATGTCCAGCCTACCTAGGTATGCTTTTCAACAAAGGGCATCAAGAGAACAAAGTGAATTTGATAGCAGAAGTGCATAAAAAATTCTCTTAAAACTGCTTGTTCTATCTAAACCATGAAACCATTCATTTTAACATTCATGTTCCTGTAAAGTCTACTAACTGGTTCTGGAATAAACCACAAAAGGAAAGGGTCTATGATCATTATATAGCAAGTGATAAAAAAGTAACACACATATAACCCATTGCTTGCCAGTACAGGTCTACAATGCATTTTAGGATAGTGTTAAACAGTTTGGAAGCCTGGAGGTTAAAAATGATTCCCTGAATAAACAGATGATACAGGGAAATAGCAGTATGACTTCTTTCAGTATTAAAGGCATAGCTGTTGCACTCTGACTTAAATATATCAATACGCTTCACAACATCATCTATACCTCCAAGGACAACAACAAGGCTAAAAGAAACCCCAGGCTCCAAGGTATGCATGGGATATTCTTTTTACTTGCTTGAGTTACGGTATATTGTTGTTATTTTGATGCGCTGATGGAAAGTCATATATAGAATTATTTGTATCCTGAGTCTCTGCCCTGAGTCCTCAGGTAAACTTTTAATAGGAAAGTAGGATTTATAACACAGTCTAGTTGACATATGTTGAGGTATTTTTTCACTCTGTGCCAGAGGCAGTGCACATTCACAGAGATCAGTAACGTTGCTGGCTTTCTTATAGCTGTACAGCACACTTTGGATTAAAGTGCATGATACTGAGCAGGAGCTGTAATTTTTTTAATGGCTGTATTTTTCTTTTTTTTTATTCATGTAGCCGTTTTATATGTTATGGAACTTTTAAACTGCTTATAAAAACTGCAAAAAAATGTAAACCTCCTGCTCTGTATTGTGTGTGCTAACCTGAAGCACACTGTGAAAAATCCAACATCAATGATCTATGAATTTGCAGAACTTTTGTCACATGGTGCAAGAATATGTGAGCTTCAAGATGGTGGCACACAGTATGATATTGTGGAGCTTTACTAACCATCACCTGTAAAGGGTTAAAACAAGAGAATGGCTCTGAAGAGAGCTGCAGGTACACAAAAAAATAGCATGATGAGTAGAAACCATTCTGTTGTAGTTATGTCCACTAACATGAACTCTGTGTCCCTGGCAAACTTATTGGATAGGGAAGCCAGTATTTTCTCCATATCCAAAATGGCCACCACAAAACTCATATCTGTGAAAAGTTCATGTCACTACATGGTATCCAGTAATTGAAAAGAGCACCAGGTCTTATGAAAATGTTGAGGACAAAGCAAAACAGTCTCAGCTGGAACCATAGTCTTTAAGCAGGGCCAGATTGGCCTTCCAGGACACCGGGATATTTTTCGGTGTGCTTCCCAGCTGGTGTCTGGGGACAACACTGTAGCTGTGAGGGTGCCGGTAGGCCAGTCAAGGAAAAACAACTGGCTGCTTTAAATGCATAGCGCTCATATTTTAAAAAGGCCAGTCATGGCGAGCGCACAAGGTAGGAGATGTGGTTTGTTAGTAGTTCTAGGGGGTCTTCAAAATTTCCATGCAAATCTGATTTCTAGGGATGGGTGAATGTGGCTAAATCAAAATTTGAATTTTAGAATAAATATTCCTTTCTATATTTATTTTACACAGTTGAATATCGATAAGAGTGAAAATCCTTTAAAATTCAAAAATCAAATGTTATTTTCGATTTTCGAATGTTGTTTTCGATTTTGAATGTTCATATTAGTTCAAACACATTCAAATTTCAAATGTGTATATTCAATATATTATGAACATTCAAAATCAAATGTTGAAATGTCGAATCGTATACATTAATTAGTATACAATTAAATTGGAATGTCAAAATTTTGAATCACATAAATTCATTCAAAATCGAATGTTATAGCTAATAAAAAGCATACATACAATTTGAATATTCGAATGAATATTAACGAATGTTATTTAAAAGTTGAAAACCAATATTTGAAATTACAATGTTTGATAAACATTCAAAATTAGATTTGAATGGTCGAATGTTTAAAAATTTATTTTAAATATCGAATGTTGCAAATATACGCCCATCCCTACTGATTTCCCAGTCCAGCCCTGGCTTTAAGTCATAAAAGCATCACAGACTCTCTGCTTCCTTTACGATTACACAGCAGTATTAGTTGCATACTTCTTTAAAGGGATAGTCTAGTCAAAATTAATCTTTCATGATTCAGATAGAGCATGCAATTTTAAGCAACTTTCAAATTTACTCCTATTATCAATTTTTCTTCATTCTCTTTAATTGAAAAAGCATGAATACAATATTAGGCGCTGACCCATTTTTGGTTCAGCACCTGGGTAGCGCTTGCTGATTGGTGTCTAAATGTAGCCACCAATCAGCAAGCACTACCCAGGTGCTGAACTAAAAATGGCATGCTCTATCTGAATCATGAAAGTTTAATTTTGATTAGACTATCCCTTTAAACAAATGCATTTTAGGCAACACTTGAAGCTCTAAAAGCTGGGAGATGTCTGCCAATGAATTATTTTTTTTAAGTGGGCACAGCAAGAAATATGACTTCTGTTTAGCTACATGGTGCAGTAAGAGAGGAGGAAAAGGTACAAACCATTGAATGAGCAAAGGGTAAGGTGGAGGAATATTTGCAGGAAAGAGCACAGATAAAAAGGAAGAAGCAGAATTTCAAGGGGCTTTAAACACTAAGTACAATTTTTAAGCATGGTATTGAGGTTATGTTTAACTAAATTGCAAAGAAAATGTTAAAGGGACATTCAAAATTTAAGTTAAAATATTTTTTTACTTTTTATTTTTATTTTTGTAAAAAAGCTGTTAAAATGTAATGTGAAACTAAAAGGAACTGCAAGTAATAACTAGTTTATTATGCTTACTGGCTGAGAAGGACAACTCCCAGAGAATACTCTATTTTATATTAAACAAAATAACAATAAATAAATCATGCCTCTTGAACTGACACACACAGATATGTCCATTGTCTACCATGATAAGCACAGAAACATATTAAGACTTGCAAAGTAGGGAACAAAGAACTACACTTAAACATAAGGCAGTGAAAGTGTTAACACACAGGGGAAAGCGATAGCAAATGTACTCATTTACACAGTCACTGCTTCCCCCATCTCAGAGATCTCACTAGAGCCTAGTGTTGGGAATGTTGCGGAATCCATCTGTCTCTGGGCACTGAATGACATTTCCACGTATGGAGTCCCCGCTCTAGCATATGCTATTTTTTTCAATCTGAAATAAACCTTCGGTAGAGAATGGTGGTTGGAGTTTGCCATCTTACAACAGACCTGCCACTGCTGTGATAGAGAGCTGGGATTTTATTTATAGCTTAACCCCTTCTATATCTTAAAGAGAACTGGAATTTTCATGCCTATGATTATTGAATATTTTGTCTGTAGATTCAATTGTAGATTAAGCTTGAATAAAAAGTTGCACAAAATACATCAAAATTACATTAAAAAGTACAGTTACAATCATAATGTCAGCATGTAACAAAAAATATTTTAAAAAAATTGCAATAAAAAGTTATAAGGGCCTAAAGATACGAGGTCTCAGAGGTTAGAAAAAAAGGACTGCAAAAAGCTTTAACATAGATATACATACATATACATGTCTAAATATGTATATATGTTTATATGTGTGTACATATATATTTATATGTGTTTATATATGTATTAACAGATATATATAAATACATAAATACATATATAGACACATATATATAAGAGCATTGGAGCCCTTTGCAGTCAAGTAGATGAAAACATATAAAAGCATATTTATGCAATATTCATATTTAATAAAGAGTCATACTTTGTTTTGCTGTAAATATTTCAGATTCCAATTTTCTTCTCATAGGGGAATATGTTTTAAGTATTTTTAAATAGATATTTCTATATATATCTGTATATATCTATACCTATATATATATATATATACAGTATATATATATATATATATATATATATATATATATATATATATATATACAGGTATAGTTTTATATATATATATATATATATATATATATATATATATATATATATATATATATATATATAAATCACAGTCAGTAGAATAGGCACTCCATAAAACAATAGCAGCCTCCAGGGTGCACTTTTAGGAAGATATCCAAATAAGCAAGTAGAAAAAAGGCACTGAAAAAAATGTAAAGCTTAACATTTAATAAATAAAATTAAAATGCATAACGTTTCGGGAGCATTACACCCCCTTTGTCAAATGCATGATACAGCCATTGAAAAACTACAAAGCGCTTTGTAATTTATCAATGGCTGTATCATGCATTTGACAAAGGGGGCGTAATGCTCCCGAAACGTTATGCATTTTAACGTTATTTATTATATATATATATATATATATATAAATAGAAAATATTCTTCTATGCAAAGAACAGTGGAATGTGAAATATTAACTTGTTGGGTGTTAGTTTTTTTCCCATGTTTTCATTTCCATTGAAGTCTATGGGAGAATATGTTAACACGGTAATGATATTGTAACTTTAGCTTTTTGCAAGCATTGGGTTAGCGCGTGAACGAAAAACCTTTTACTTGTAATACGTATGGTACCTGACATGCTCATGAAGTTGAAATCGAATGTAGTTAGTGCGCAAGTGGTAGTTATAAATAGTGCTCCACTCATAATCTAGCCCATTCATGACTGTGGGCTTTTAACACACTGATCCATTGAGGATTATCTTGACCAATTTGGCCAGAAAAGTTCCCTAAATAAATTTACAAGTGTTAACTACCTCCTAACTGTGGGTCTCCCAAAACTTACACATACAATTGCCCATCCACACCTCTTAGGGTTACAGGATAGCTCTATTCATGCAACCACTTTGTTCACTTGGCAAGGCAAATACTCCTTTGATTGTATGACACCCTCAACACTCAGTAACCATATGAAAGCCATATGTATCTTTGTAGGATGGAAATACTTATATAGGCACTTCATTGTCACTAACAGTTCTGGTGTTATTAAAATCATGTTTATACTGGAGATCGCTTAGTTGCAGCTTTTGCAATCTGTTTCCATCTCCACCACTGCTAACCCATCTAAGTGCATTTTTAGGTTGCTAGGATGGACAGACTGTGCACAATTTTTCTTTTGCTATATGGCTGTTTTACAACTGTCACATGGATAGTAGTTAAAGGCCTGTTACCATTTTTGCATGAACTGTACACAAAATGGCGACTGCAAGTTTCTGTATAAAGCACTGAAAATATACAAAAATTGTACTGTTAGTGACAATCATAAAAGTGTCAATGAGAAATACAATCAAATGTGAAAAATAAATATAAAATAATTTGTATATGTTAGTATCCTGAAGTGAGTCTTCCTGCAGAGGCCCATAGCTGTACATGATATCATGTAGTCATCACATCTACATACTGTATGTATATTTCCCTATACATATGTAAATGTGTATCCTGTTGACTGTATACAGCCTCTCCAATAGAGATGAATGGATGGTTAATGAATCAATACCATGTTTGTTAACACACCGCTAGAATGTCTCCATTCTAACATCTAAAAACCACATCTGAGGACTTATCAAGTGTTTTAAGGTGACCAATTCGAAATTGTGCAGAAAACGATGGAGGTAGCTGATAGTTTGTGGTCGATTCCAAAGAGTTTCACAGAGAAAAAAATGACATTTCAAATTAATTAGAGCATATCATTTTTGTACTACATTGTCTTTTTAAATCACACTCTTACTGTTAAAAATACATTATAGAAGTTGTAATGAATTTAACATCCCTTTAATGCCTGTATTCTCACATACAAGAGTGCATATCAAACAATGTAATTTCACATTGTCACATCTCAAAGTAATGTTTCAACATTTATTGGCTTATGAAGTGTGACTGAACATATAACCATATTGTGTTCTCTTGAAAAAAATATGCAATTAAATCTTCATGGTAATACTGCCAATTTGTTTCTTCAATTTGATTTATTCAAGTAATACAAATAATCATGCAAAATTTTTATCACAATTAAAATCATCCATAACTCCCCCCCCCCCCCCAACTATATCACTATTATTAAATGAAGAGTCATATTTCACAGTAACAATAAGGTGGTTGGTCTTAGAAAACCAGTGGTTGTACTATACAAGAGGAATAGCCTTACATGGGGCCGAATCATCAAAAACTTGCAGGTATGGAAAGAAATCATGCAAAATATATGGGGGCCTTTTTTGAGCACTTCACATTCAGAACCTTGTGTAGTGAGATAAACAGATCTCAAGCTAAAATTTGATTTTATAAAATTCTTTGAGGCACCTTACAATACTGATAATATGTCTTAGATAATCTGATGATGATCTTTAGATAATTGGACCAGTAGTGGACCTACTCAACAGAGGGCCCTGGTGAAAAAACAAATTGGGCCCCCAAAGGTAACTCATTAGTAAACAATAGTAATATTATGGATGCTGCTCTATAAAATGATTTTGAGGATAGATAGATGGATCTGTATTAAGATTATACACATTTTGCCCATTCCTATTTATAGACTGGCTGCTATGCCCCCCAGCACTTGGGCCCTGGTGCCAATGTACCTGCTGCATCAATGGTAGTTCCACCTTTAAATTGAGCCCAAGGTGAGATCATGGGAGCAACATTTCTAAATATAAAGGGCTAGATTACAATTGGCGCACTAAAAGCACTGTTAACGTTAAGCAGTATCACTGGACTGTGCACACACCTTGATATTTTAAGTCCATGGTAAATCCCATTTACCAGAGAAGGGTTAGCAAAGCCGAAATTGCTATTTTTCACAATATACTTTCAATGATTATTGCTACTGTACGGCTAGATTACGAGTTTTGCGTTATGAGTAAAAAAGCAACGTTATGGGTTATAACGCTGCTTTTTCACAACCGCTGCTATTACGAGTCTTATAGGTACAGCTGTCCCGCACACTTTTTTGGCCTTAATGCAAATTAACTTATTCAATTTGCGTAAAGTCTTTTTTCAATGGGACTTCCATAGAGCCGGTATTACAAGCTTTTTCTGGGAGGCCAAAAGGTGAGCGGTACAGCCTATCCCACAAGATTTGTAACGCATTCTAAAGTCAGTAGTTATGAGTTGTACGCTACAAAGCTGTAGCATAAAACTCATAACTAAAGTGCTACAAAGTACACTAACACCCATAAACTACCTATTAACCCCTAAACCGAGGCCCTCCCACATCGCAAACACTAAAATAAAATTATTAACCCCTAATCTGCCGCTCCGGACATCGCTACCACTATAATAAACATATTAACCCCTAAACCGCCGCCCTCCCGCATAGCAAACACTAGTTAAATATTATTAACCCCTAATCTGCCGCCTCTAACATCACCGCCACCTACCTACATTTATTAACCCCTAATCTGCCGCCCCCAACGTTGCCGCCACTATACTAAATTTATTAACCCCTAACCCTAACACCCACTAACTTAAATATAATTACAAAAAATCTAAATAAAAATTCCTATCATTACCTAAATAATTCCTATTTAAAACTAAATACTTACCTGTAAAATAAACTCTAAGCTTGCTACAATATAACTAATAGTTACATTGTAGCTAGTTTATGGTTTATTTTTATTTTACAGGCAAGTTTGTATTTATTTTAACTAGGTAGAATAGTTACTAAATAGTTATTAACTATTTACTAACTACCTAGTTAAAATAAATACAAATTTACCTGTAAAATAAAACCTAACCTGCCTTACACTACAACCTAACATTACACTACAATTAAATAAATTAAATTAATTAAATACAATTACCTAAATAACAAAAAAAAAAACACTAAATAAAAAACAAATATTTAAACTAATTACACCTAATCTAATAGCCATATCAAAATAAAAAAGCCCACTCACAATAAATAAAAACCCTAGCCTAAACTAAACCACCAATATCCACTTACAATATTGAAGACCGGATATCCATCCTAAACGAAGCCGGGAGAAGTCCTCAGCGAAGCGGCAAGAAGTCCTCAACGAAGCCTGGAGAAGTCTACATCCAAGCCGGCAGAAGTGGTCCTCCAGATGGGCAGAAGTCTTCATCCAGACGGCATCTTCTATCTTCATCCATCCGGCGAGGAGCGGGTCCATCTTCAAGACATCCGGCGCGGAGCATCCTCTTCTTCCGACGACGAATGAAGGTTCCTTTAAATGATGTCATCCAAGATGGCGTCCCTTGAATTCCGATTGGCTATCCAATCGTAATTAAAGGTAAAAAATGATATTGGCTGATGCAATCAGCCAATAGGATTGAGCTTCAATCCTATTGGCTGATCCAATCAGCCAGTAGGATTGAGCTAACATTCTATTGGCATTTTAGGGGTTAATATGTTTATTATAGTGGTGGCGATGTCCGGGGCGGAAGATTTGGGGTTAATAAGTGTAGGTAGGTTTTCGGCGACATTGGGGGCGGGAGATTAGGGGTTAATAAGTATAATGTAGGTGTCGGCAATGTTGGGGGCAGCAAATTAGGGGTTAATAAGTGTAATGTAGGTGTCGCGACGTTGGGGGCAGCAGATTAGGGGTTAATAAGTATAATGTAGGTGGCGGCGTTGTCAGGGGCGGCAGTTTAGGGGTTAATAAGTATAATGTAGGTGGAGGTGATGTCGGGGGAAGCAGATTAGGGGTTAATAAGTGTAAGATTAGGAGTGTTTAGACTCAGGGTTCATGTTAGGGTGTTAGGTGTAAACATACATTTATTTTCCCCATAGGAATCAATGGGGCTGCGTTACAGAGCTATACACTGCTTTATTGCAGGTGTTAGGCTTTTTTCAGCAAGCTCTCCCCATTGATGTCTATGGGGAAATCGTGCACGAGCACGTAAAACCAGCTTACCGCTGACTTAAGCAGCGCTGGTATTGGAGTGCGGTATGGAGCACAATTTTGCTCTATGCTCACTTCTTGCCTAATAACGCCGGGTTTATGAAAACCTGTAATACCAGTGCTGTAAGTAAGTGAGCGGTGACAATAACTTGCAAGTTAGCAGCACACCCTTCATAACGCAAAACTCGTAATCTAGCTGGTAGTTTGCATTTGAGTGAAAGCCAAAACTGTGCTAGAATATTTAGCATGACTTGAGAGAGAAGTAAAATGTAAGGGTTAAAAAAGTTTTTTCATAAACCACATCCAAAACACATTAAAAATATTAAAATAAATAATTAGACTCATATATACACTTTTTAATAAAAAATGTAATTTTAATATTGAAAAAAAAAAGGTTTTAAAATGGTTAAAAGGGAAATGGTATATCTCAAGATATTTGGCTGGAAAGGGCTCCAATGTATATAGATATGTCTATATATGTGTATGTGTGTATGTACACATGTCTATATATGTGTATTTATGTGTTTATATGTGTAAATATGTATGTGTGCACATACATACATTTATACACATTATATAGACATGTATTTATATATACAATTTTGAGTCTTTCCCAGTCAAATACCTTGAAATATGCAATATCATTTTTATTCATAGAAATAATTGAAAATATTTTTTTTATTTTTAAATATTTTTTTTTATTTTACATTTTATATGTAATTATATATATATATATATATATATATATATATATATATATATATATATATATATATATATATATATATAAATAATAGGAACAGCACCATCTATTGGTTAAACGTTTATAGTCTCCAATATGTTTGCATATATTTTGCATGATTTGTGTATGTCACCCCAAGATAAGTGAAAAGTTTTTAGGCGCTAGTAATAAAGATAAAGCATGAGTAGTTTCTTTTGGAACTGTGGGCCTTTCTTGGTTTTTTTAGTGATTCCAGTGGCAGAGTTTAAAGACCTGCTTTCTGACCACCCCGTTCTCTGGTTGTGGGGGACATGTTACAGAGTCTGAGGACCTGTAGATAAAGAGCCGGCCTGAGAGCAAAAATTGTCTTTGTAAAGAAGGGATCAAGAGCTGGCCTGAGAGAGTCAAAAGCGTCTATGTAAAGATATTGTCAGGAGTTGATAGAGGGATGGATACCTGCCTGGAGGGCATTGGTGGAAATGGAGAAGAAGAGACAGACCACATAGCAGGACGGGTCTAAATCCAAAGTCAGGGATCCAGCCCCCCTCGTACATTTAGAATTGGTGGCAGTAGTGGGATTTTCTCCTAAGGGGGTCCAAACCAACGGGATCCAACGAGACTGCATCTGATCTGCAGGGACACAGTGAAAATCTACTGCCAACTGAAGTGGGCAACCCTGAAGGATCTGCTAGAAGCCAGTGGGCAGGTTGTTGGCAACATGCGTAAAGCCTCCCTTATAGCTGACCTGATGGAGGGTGACCTAGAGAGCAGCAGGTCTATTGCTTCCAGGGAGAGTGAGCTTTCCAAGGAGGTCAGAGACTGTCTGGTTTTATATGGGCCCAATCCCAATTAAGAAGTGATCCATCAGGTGACCACAGATGTCTCTGAGGAGGGGGGAAGAAATAAAGAGCGGGCCAATCGAGAAAGAGAAAATGAGAGTGCCCATCAACTATGACTAGCAGAGCTCCAATTGAAACAAGGGAGAGTGGGATGCACACAGAGCGATAATGGCAGTACGAGGAAGAAACTACTGTTCCATGTATTACAAGTTTTTTGAGCTGAGGAGGAGGACATTAATGAGTACCTGCAGGACTTCAAACAGCAGTGTACTCTACATGAGGTGAACACTGAGGACTTGGTGGCAATATTTTCATGCAAGCTCACAGGTAGAGAACAAGAGGCATACCATAACTGTTCCAGACAGTTTAAGCAAGGACTATGTTGCAGTGAAGGAGTGGCTTCTAACCAGTATGCCCCCGGAAACCTACCAAAGAAAGTTCAGAGAGACTCACAAAAGGACTCACAGAATAGGCCCGCCAACTGTTGTGGGACAGTTCCAACTGGTGGCAGGGAGCACAAGGCGTCACTGTGGAAGATGGGTTGCTGGTACTCCTGGAGCACTTCTTTCAAAACAAGGCCCAAGAGCTCTGGGAGTCAGAGATCGAAGGCCACGTACAGTGGATGACGCAAGTATACAGCGGTACGCTGAGACACGTCCAACAGCACCTCTTCCTCGCCTAGTAAGCCGACTTTTCACACCAGATCCTGACTTAGACCCCTTGATAAACTGACAATCGAATGGTCCAAATATTGACATTTTCATGAACACTTTTCAATAAGAATACGTCATGGGCTTTGCGCAACAGATTAGGGTGTTAGCTGTTTTTTTTTCTATTTGTCTTCTCCATTGACTTCTATGGGGTAATAAGTGAACAAACACACATGCGATATGGCTTTTTGGACTAAGCGGGTTAACAGGGGTGCAAAATAAGTTTTGCAACTTGTTATACCAGTGCAACCCCAAATGTGCAAAAACCTTAGCACGCGCACTGTTTTCGCAATTCCGAAAAACAGATTTGCTGCGCGACTTGTAATCTTGCCCACTGTAAAGGACTTCAAGAATGCCTGGGATAAGCATAAACCTATCCTACAATCTAATTAAGTTTATACTTATAGGAAATATTGGGCAGACTTGTTGGCCTATTCTAATCTATATTTCTATGTTCCTATATTTCCAGTTGGTAGAGGGCCTATTACCCCATGTCCAGTTGGGATCCAGAGACTGGTCCCAGTTGTGTTTGAAACAATTACGTTTTAACGAAAACACCAAATTGAAAATTTGGGAGAGAGGTTCTTCCAACCCTGTCTTAAGTTTCATCAAATGCATTATTTTTCTGTCACTCATAAAGAGAGACCAAATATAGTAAGACAACTCACACACTTTGAACATCTCTGCATCACAGGTACACTGCTGAAGCAAGCTTTATCTATGTCTTACACTTAACTACATGCTGAATTTTAGTTATTGCCAACATGTGCTAAACTATTGCAGAAAGACTTACCCTCTGCTATTTCTCACACCAAAAGGCTACAGATGGCGCAGTTATTAGAAACTAATCTGAAATTACTTACCAGATGGTACTTTACTGCACAAACATTTAAAAAAATCTTTTTTGGGGCAAAGGGAAATATTGGAGGGGGTGCACACGTATGGGGACTTTATACCACATATGGTGGACTCATTCAGAATTTTAGGACTGAAGTATTAAGTAACAATAATCAATTTAATAGCCAAATTGCATTTGATTCACTGAGCTTGCTATTTAATCTTTCACCAGACCACAAATGAAAACCACACAATACGTTATGCATGTTATTCAATTGTTCTAAGCAGATGATTCCTATATACTGGTAATAATTTATTATCCCATTCTTAAATAACTGGCATTACTAAGTAGATACTATGGGAGGTAGTTATCAATGTGTCTACTTTACCTGCCTTCGCCGACCCAATACGCCCGCCTAAGTTATCAAAAAAGCTGTCAAAAAGCCACGCACCAAGTACGGGGCGATGAGCAGCGGACTGTGAGAGTTATCACTCATCCGATCTCGCTGCTCTTCGGCTTTTTTACAGCTTTCTTACTAGCCTGTCACTAAGCACCCACACTAAACTACACTTTTCTACCCCCTATACCGGCACCCCCGGAGCCCCCTGCAACTAAATAAAGTTAGTAACCCCTAAACCGCCACTCCTAGACCCCGCCGCAACTCTTATAAATGTATTAACCCCTAAACCGCCGCTCCCGGACACCGCCGCAACCTACATTATACCTAGTAACCCCTATCCTGCCCCCCCTATACCGTCGCCCTCTATAATAAAGTTATTAACCCCTATCCTGCTGATCCCGCACCTCGCCGCAACTAAATAAATAGTTGGAACAGCCAATAGAATGCGAGCTCAATCTGATTGGCTGTTTGGATCAGCCAATCGGATTGAACTTCAATCTGATTGGCTGATTCAATCAGCCAATCAGATTTTTCCTACCTTAATGCCGATTGGCTGATAGAATCCTATCAGCCAATCGGAATTGAAGGGACGCCATCTTGGATGACGTCCCTTAAAGGAGCCTTCATTCGTCGGTAGTCCGTCGGGAAGGAAGGATGTTCCGCGTCGGCTGGATGAATATTGAAGATTGAAGACCCCGCTTGGAAGATGACATCGCCCGAATAGAAGACTTCTTCAGCGCCTCTTGGAAGATGACATCGCCCGGATGGAAGACTTCTTCAGCGCCGACTGGAGGATCACCTCATCGGATGGAAGATTTCTTCAGCGCCCCTTGGAGGATAACTTCTGCCGCTCCGGATCTCCTCTTCGGTTCCATCGCTGCTTGGCTGAGTGAAGACGACTCAAGGTAGGATGATCTTCAGGGGATTAGTGTTAGGTTATTTTAAGGGGGGTTTAGGTTAGATTAGGGGTATGTGGGTGGTGGGTTTTAATGTTGGGGGGGTTGTGTTTTTCCTTTACAGGCAAAAGAGCAGTTTTCTTTGGGGCATGCCCCACAAAAGGCCCTTTTAAGGGCTGGTAAGGTAAAATAGCTTTGAACTTTTTTAATGTAGAATAGGGTAGGGAATTTTTTTATTTTGGGGGGCTTTGTTATTTTATTAGGGGGCTTAGATTAGGTGTAATTAGCTTAAAATTGTTGTAATATTTTTAAAATGTTTGTAACCTATTTTTATTTTTTTGTAACTTAGCTTTTTTTATTTTTTGTACTTTAGTTAGTTTATGTAATTGTATTTAATTGTAGTTATTTGTAGTTAATTTATTTAATTAATTTAATGATAGTGTAGTGTTAGGTTTAATTGTAACTTAGGTTAGGATTTATTTTACAGGTAATTTTGTATTTCTTTTAGCTAGATAGTTATTAAATAGTTAATACCTATTTAATAACTATTCTAACTAGCTAAAATAAATACAAAGTTACCTGTAAAATAAATATAATTCCTAAAATAGCTACAATATAATTATTAATTACATTGTAGCTATCTTAGGGTTTATTTTACAGGTAAGTATTTAGTTTAAAATAGGAATAATTTATTTAAGTATAGTGTAGTATTTTACAGGTAAATTTCTCTTTATTTTAGCTAGGTAGCTATTAAATAGTTAATAACTATTTAATAGCTATTGTACCTAGTTAAAATAAATTGAAAGTTACCTGTAAAATAAAAATAAATCCTAAAATAGCTACAATATAATTATTATTTATATTGTAGCTATATTAGGGTTTATTTTACAGGTAAGTATTTAGTTTTAAATAGGATTAATTTAGTTAATAATAGAAATATTATTTAGATTTATTTAATTAATATTTAAGTTAGGGGGGTGTTAGGGTTAGTGTTAGACTTAGGTTTAGGGGTTAATAAATGTATTACAGTGGCGGCGGTGTAGTGGGGGGCAGGATAGGGGTTAATAACTTTATTATAGAGGGCGGCGGTATAGGGGGGGCAGGATAGGGGTTACTAGGTATAATGTAGGTTGCGGCGGTGTCCGTGAGCGGCGGTTTAGGGGTTAATACATTTATTATAGTTGCGGCGGGGTCAGGGAGCGGCGGTTTAGGGGTTAATATGTATAGAGTAACTTGCGGTGGGCTCCGGGAGCGGCGGTTTAGGGGGTAATAACTTTATTTAGTTGCGGCAGTGTAGGGGGGGACAGATTAGGGGTGTTTAGACTCGGGGTACATGTTAGGGTGTTAGGTGTAGACAGCTCCCATAGAAATCAATGGGATGTCTGGCAGCAGCGAACTTGTACTTTCGCTATGGTCAGACTCCCATTGATTCCTATGGGATCCGCCGCCTCCAGGGCGGCGGATTGAAAACCAGGTACGCTGGGCCGGAAAAGTGCCGAGCGTACCTGCTAGTTTTTTGATAACTACCAAAAGTAGTCAGATTGTGCCGCACTTGTGTGCGGAACATCTGGAGTGACGTAAGAATTGATCTGTGTCGGACTTTGCCCGGCGGATCGAAGCTTACGTCACAAAATTCTACTTTTGCCGGTCTCTAGCCTTTGATAACTAAGGCGAATCAGCTTCGCCACAAATACGCTGCGGAATTCCAGCGTATTTGAGGTTGACGGCTTGATAATTAGGCCCCAAAATTTTCTCTTGAGAGCTATCATTATTTAATATCTGTATAATTAGACATGTACCATAACATAAACATTTCTCTAGGAATCCTTTTGAGGGTCTCTTACCACAACATAGGCAATACCCTATATACCACTGATTTGGGCTGGAAATAATCCTTCCTACCCACAACAGCACAAACAGATGATTTTTACAATACAAAATTATGGAGGGCCTTTTGCTTATTTATCTTCTACCTCTGTTATACTATTTTTTTCAGTTTACCCTAACTTATTTCCGTGTTTTTAAACATTCTTATGTCTGTTTTTTTTTTAACTAAACCATGTATATCGTCGGGACATAGGCCTCAATCACATTCTTTCAGGACTGGCGTTTTTGGACCAAAAAGGTTATTTTTTAATTCAGCACAATTACGATAGCATGGTTTCGTCTGCTTCTTGAACTTTTTCGGTTCCTAGAGAAAAGCCCTATTTACTCTATGGACCCAAAAACTTTTTAGTGATCACAATACTTTTTTGATTCACTATTCAACTACTTTTTAAGCCCAGTTTTTGCTTATCTAATTTGGCACCTGAAGGCAATTGATAAGTCCTCAGAAGGACTTTTCGGACACCTGTTAGACTATTTCATGACTATTTCCAAACATTCTTTTAGCTTGAACCTATGTTAAACACTGGACCACTGGAGACATTCTAGAGGTTAGTTAACATATGTGGTATTGATTCATTAACCATCCATTCATCCCTATTGGAGATGCTTTAATACAGTCAACAGGATACACATTTTCATATGTATTGGTTACAAAGGGTGGCAATAACATTCAAAACTGGAGTTTTCAACATATTTGAAAGTATTCTAATGCCAATCTGGAATAATTCTATTATTTTTAGCATGTGCAATACACTCTGAAACACCACAGATTCCATTTTAGATGTATATATCTATGTATATGGCCTAGATTAATTAAACCAATATTAATCAGCAGGATTGTATAATCCAGTGATGGCTAACCTTGGCACCCCTGATGCTTCAGAACTACATTTCCCATGATGCTCAACTACACTGCCCAGTGCCTAAGCAGTATGGGTTGTGTAGTTTCAAAACATCTGGGGTTCCAAGTTTAGCCATCACTGGTATAGTCCTTCAGTAGTGGGCAGGACAGATATTTACATATGTACTGTATATGTATTTAATAGACAGGTATGTGATATCAGATACAGCTAACAAGATCTGCAGAAAATACCAGAACATGGAAGTTACCACTGAAACATTAAAGAAATGGCATTTATTTAGTAATCATGCTCTTAATATTCTTGCTTTTATTTCACACTTGCAAATAAATAAATAAAAAAATTTACTTCTATTATGAAATATGCTTTGTTCCCATGGTATTCTTTGTTGAAGAGATACCTAAGTCAGTGTTTGGATCATTTCATGGCAGGAAATAGTGCTGCCATCTAGTGCTGTAGACACTTGCATGCCCTTGAGCTTACATACCTGCTTTTCAACAAGATAACCAAGAAAATGTGATAACAAAAGTACATTAGAAAGTTGTTTAAAATGACTTGCTCTATCTGAATCATGAAATCATTTTTTTTAGTTTCTTGACCATTTAAACAATAATTCGATCACTTTAGAACATTTCACAAGCACTTTCAATTGGCAAAGCAAACACCATTACAATGTAGCGCTATTATAATGAGCTTTACATCATCGGTCCTAAATCATTTAAGTTACTGCATTAACTACACTCGCATCTTGTACTATACTCAGCTAACAAAGTACCATTCTTTACCTAAGCACATACAATATTTAATTTGTGCGCATTCCCAGCATGGGGGCGGCGTGCATATAATCTACTAAAGTGGCAGAAAAACACGCCTTTTGAGAAGCCTACGCATTTGGACGGCATAATTGCATATTAATAAAGATGTAATGTGAAAGAAGAGGCTGTACATTTTACACTTGTCACTTATAATTATGATGACAGGGATTCTTCAACATTTTACACACATTTTTCTCTTTTTAAACATTCTTATGTCTGTTTTTTTTTTAACTAAACCATGTAGATCAGTTAGGCTGCTGTTCTCTAGCTGCTGTCTGCGTATTGATAAAAATTCCCAGCATTTCAAGGGTAAACTAAACTGTTCTCCCTATGACATAAATTAAATAGATTTCACATAGAGCAACTTGACGTTTCTTTTTTTATAGAGAGATTGTCAGCAGTTTTGTCTTTTAAAAAAAAACAGAGTTTCCCTGGGCTTTGAGCGACATGGGCAATGCAGAGAAGTGACAGTGACCGATGGCTGTGGAATTACTTCCGATGCTCCGCTGAACACGGGAGGTGGAAGCAGGTAAAACTGCAGAATGTTCTCCAGAAAAACATGGGCAATATGATTGACAAAAGGCAAGTTGTGAAATACAGGAACTGGCTATTAGAGGCGTGAACAAGGAGCTAGAGAAGAAAAAAAAACTATCTTATCCTTTAAGGGTTAAGACCTTAAAGGAATAGAAAAGTCAAAATGTAAATATATGTAGGTTGATTTTAATTTAAAATAGAAGCATTATTGCAATTTACTTCCATTAGCAAAAATGCTGTTGCTGTTTTTCAGTGACATAAGCATATATGGTGTGAGGGCCCTTGTACAAGTATTTAAGCTTAGAGAGCTGGCGGTGGTGTGTATTGTGCCGTTGAAGACTTAGGGGCCGAATTATCAAGGGCTCAATGGCCCCTGATGCCCCTGTTTCCGCACGAGCCTTCAGGCTCACCAGAAACAGCAGTTAAGGAGCAGCGGTCTTAAGACCGCTGCTCCTTAACTGGTCCACCTGCTCTGAGCGGCGGACAGATCAAATACGATTGGGTTGATTGACACCCCCTGCTAGCGGCCATGAATCTGCACGGGGCGGCATTGCACAAGCAGTTCACAAGAACGTATGCTGTCGGCATTCATCAATGTCTGTCGAATGATGATAAATTGGCCTCATAAAGTGTAAGTCAAGTCTAGTGTTTTTAAAACACTAGGATTTACTATTGAAACAAATAAAAGGGACTTTCATTCATGAAGTATAAGATACTTCATGTAGAAAGCTTATTTATTTGTTTCAACCGATCGCTGTTCTGAGCTGCTAAGGAAGCCCACGGCAGATGGCTGTTTCGATTGAGAGGTGACGTTTTCACCTCTTAGCCAATAGCCGTGCGGGAAATCCATCTTGGCACCCATGGGACCCGGATTTACCGCACGGCTATTTGCTAAGAGGTGGGCAGAACGGGGATCGGTTGAAACAAATAAAGGAGCTTTCTACATGAAGTATCTTATACTTCTTGAATCAAAGTTCCCTTTATTTGTTTCAATAGTCAATACTAGCGTTTCAAAAATGCTAGTATTGACTTTTACTTTAATTTTTGTCCTACAAACCACTACTGGCGCTCTGAGAAGATGTGGTGTTTGACTATGGGGGCATAAGCCCTCAGAGCATATGTAATTTGCAAAACATGCTTCATTTTGAAAGTGAAATGAACCCCTGCACGTTTCGGTTTTGACCTTTCTATCCCTTTAAGTTTGATATTTAGAAATATTGGTATAAAATATAACTACAATGACTAAAACTAATCCCCATTAACATGGTTAAACTACAAAAGGAAAACTAAATTGCTATATGTAATAACTTGTCATTTTGACTGTTTCGCTGTAACATACTTCTGAGAAGTGTGTGTGTTCCACGTCCCCAGGAGAAATGTCATTGTCTCCATTATACAACATTTTTCTCACCCAGCAACATAGTTAATTAGATTAGAGCAGAAACTCATTTGCATAGGAGGTTGGGAACATAAATTCCACCAGGCTTTTCAAGATGTGTATTCCTGAACTGTTGTTAATTTGTGGAATCATGTAAATAACAGTGCTAAATAATATTAAAGCATTTCCTTTGTATACAGATTATTTGAAATCCAGAACTTAAAGAGAATTTCTAGTCTTACTGCTTTTATGTAAACTTCACGCTTTATCCTGTGCTCCTTAGAGAGCCCAAAAAGCAAATCCTGTAACCTCGGATTTCTTAAAATTGTTGCTAATTGCCTAAAGGACCTATTTGATTTGCAGTATTTTTAAGAAAAACGAAATTAAAAAAAATTGTATTGAGGCCTCTCTAGGGAATGTGGGACATTTAAGCATTTTTTTTTACACAAAAGGAACAGGTGTTTAATGTCCATCTAATTGCATATATTTACTATGCATATATAATGATTTTAATGTCCCTCACAGTTTTCAGATGCACTTCACTGGTAGAGTTGCCAGCTGTCTTCCATAAAAATACTGTGTAATCTCAAAGTGACTGGGACAATGGTAAGTGGGGTCACACAATGCCCCCTTCCAAAAAAAGCCCCAAACATGTGAGCAGTCATTTTACCCATTGGCTGCCTGTAACATGCAAATAAACAATTTTACTTTTTGGTTGGCAGTAACACACGTAAACAGTAGCGATTTCACCCCCTTGATTACTCACTTTTTTCTTCATAATACTGTAATGCATTAGGAGACATAGGATGTCTTTTACATTTAGCTTCAAAGTGGATATTTAATAGTCCAGTATTTTTGTGAACATTTTACTGGATAGCCTGCTAAATACTGGAAAACTGTCAATCAGTAAAATGTAAGTACTGGAGAACTGCAATAAGTACATTGTCATGATTGAGAATAGTTACAAGCGGACAGAGTTGTAGTTTTAAAGCAAAAAGCTAAGAGAGTCTAAAGAGACCAGACAGAGTGAAAAAGAACAGAGAAACAACAATTTTGAAGACAGAAATGATAATGAAATTATATTCCTATCTATTGTGTAGGCAGAACCATATTCCTATCTAATATGTAAACCATATCCCTATCTAGTATGTAGGCAGAACCATATTCCTATCTAATGTGTAGGCAGAACCATATTCCTATCTAATTTTTGTAGGCAGAACCATATTCCTATCTTATGTGTAGGAAGAACCATATTCCTAATGTGTAGGCAGAACCATATTCCTATTTAATATGTAGGCAGAGCCATATTCTTATCTAATGTGTAGGCAGAACCATATTCCTATCTAATGTGTAAACCATATTCCAATCTAATATGTAAGCCGAACCATATTCCTATCTAATGTGTAAACAGAACCATATTCCTATCTAATGTGTAAGCAGAACCATACTCCTATCTAATGTGTAGGCAGAACCATATTCCTATCTAATATGTAAACCATATTCCTATCTAATATGTAGGCAGAACCATATTCCTATCTAATGTGTAGGCAGAACCATATTCCTATTTAATTTTTGTAGGCAGAACCATATTCCAATCTTATGTGTAGGAAGAACCATATTCCTAATGTGTAGGCAGAACCATATTCCTATTTAATATGTAGGCAGAGCCATATTCTTATCTAATGTGTAGGCAGAACCATATTCCTATATAATGTGTAAACCATATTCCAATCTAATATGTAAGCCGAACCATATTCCTATCTAATGTGTAAACAGAACCATATTCCTATCTAATGTGTAGGCAGAACCATTTTCCTATCTAATGTGTAAGCAGAACCATACTCCTATCTAATGTGTAGGCAGAACCATATCCCTATCTAATGTGTAAGCAGAACCATATTCCTATCTAATGTGTAGGCAGAACCATATTCCTTTCAAATGTGTAGGCAGAGCCATATTCCTATCTAATGTGTAGGCAGAACCATATTCCTATCTAATGTTTAGGCAAAAACATATCCCTATCTAATGGGTAGGCATTCTGTAATTCCTGCATTTTCACATACCATTTACTGTATGTCAATGGGCTGTTGCATGTAGCAGCTTGAGTTGACACCCAGCTGGTATTTTAGTGACATGGCTGGTATTTTTATGCTTCAGGTCAAAGTTTGAAATAAAGATTAAATATAGAAATAAAGATGCTGTCAAACCTATTCTAAACATATGGGAATCCAATTATCAACTAAAGATTATTTAAAATAAAATCAATCCTAGCAGCTTTAGTTACAGATTTATGCTGTGACTATATGAATAGAGAAACAAACACAGAGGGGATTCAAGACAGCCCAGTTGATTCTAAAATCTCAAAGGTGTCAATTGCCATAAATTTGCAAGGCAAAACCTTTTTACTTGTCCTTCACCTCAGCAGGACAAGGAAAGCGTTAATTATGGCAAAATATTTTTTTTGCATTCAGGAGTTAATCGGACAGGGATTGTGATCACTATCGCCTAGATTTAGAGTTTGGCGTTTGCCGTCAAAACCAGCGTTAGAGGCTCCTAACGCTGGTTTTGGGCTACCGCTGGTATTTAGAGTTTTGTAGGTAAGGGTCTAACGCTCACTTTCCAGCTGAGACTTTTCCATACCGCAGATCCCCCTACGCCAATTGCGTATCCTATCTTTTCAATGGGATCTTTCTAACGCAGGTATTTAGAGTCTTGGCTGAAGTGAGCGTTAGAAATCTAACGACAAGACTCCAGCCGCAGCAAAAAGCCAGGAGTTAATAGCTTTCTGGGCTAACGCTGGTTCATAAAGCTCTTAACTACTGTGCTCTAAAGTACACTAACACCCATAAACTACCTATGTACCCCTAAACCGAGGTCCCCCCACATCGCCGCCACTCTATTAACATTTTTTAACCCCTAATCTGCCGACCGCACACCGCCACCACCCACGTTATCCCTATGAACCCCTAATCTGCTGCCCCTAACACCGCCGACCCCTATATTATATTTATTAACCCCTAATCTGCCGCCCCAACGTCACTGCTACCTACCTACAATTATTAACCCCTAATCTGCCGACCGGACCTCACCGCTACTATAATAAAGTTATTAACCCCTAATCCGCCTCACTCCCGCCTCAATAAGCCTATAATAAATAGTATTAACCCCTAATCTGCCCTCCCTAACATCGCCGACACCTAACTTCATGTATTAAACCCTAATCTGCCGACCGGACCTCACCGCTACTCTAATAAATTTATTAACCCCTAAAGCTAAGTCTAACCTTAACCCTAACACCCCCCTAAGTTAAATATAATTTAAATCTAACAAAATAAATTAACTCTTATTAAATAAATTATTCCTATTTAAAGCTAAATACTTACCTGTAAAATAAATCCTAATATAGCTACAATATAAATTATAATTATATTGTAGCTATTTTAGGATTAATATTTATTTTACAGGCAACTTTGTATTTATTTTAACCAGGTAAAATAGCTATTAAATAGTTAATAACTATTTAATAGCTACCTAGTTAAAATAATTACAAAATTACCTGTAAAATAAATCCTAACCTAAGTTACAATTAAACCTAACACTACACTATCAATAAATAAATTAAATAAAATACCTACAATTATCTACAATTAAAACTAACACTACACTATAAATAAATTAATTAAATACAATACCTACAAATAAATACAATTAAATAAACTTAATTAATTAATCGGAATTAAGGTAGGAAAATTCTGATTGGCTGATGGAATCAGCCAATCAGATTCAAGTTCAATCCAATTGGCTGATTGGATCAGCCAATCAGAATTTTCCTACCTTAATTCCGATTGGCTGATAGAATCCTATCAGCCAATCGGAATTCGAGGGACGCCATCTTGGATGACGTCCCTTAAAGGAACCTTCATTCTGGTTTAGGACGTCGGAAGAAGAGGATGGATCCACGATGGAGGTCTTGAAGATGGAGCCGCTCGTCATCGGATGGAAGAACATAGAAGATGCGGCTTGGATGAAGATGTTTGCCGGTCCGGATCTACTCTTCTGCCCGGATAGGATGAAGACTTCTGCCCGAAGATGGAATTCTTTAGCCGCCGCTTGGATCAAGACTTCAGCCGGAGGATGGACGTCACTCTTCAGCCCCCGCTTGGGCTTGCATGAAGACTTCGGACCCTCTTCTGGACCGATCGGTGAACCCGGTGTGGTGAAGACAAGGTAGGGAGATCTTCAGGGGCTTAGTGTTAGGTTTATTTAAGGGGGGTTTGGGTTAGATTAGGGGTATGTGGGTGGTGGGTTGTAATGTTGGGGGGGTATTGTATGTTTTTTTTTTACAGGCAAAAGAGCTGAATTCTTTGGGGCATGCCCCGCAAAGGGCCCTTTTAAGGGCTGGTAAGGTAAAAGAGCTTTTCTATTTTAATTTTAGAATAGGGTAGGGCATTTTTTTATTTTGGGGGGCTTTGTTATTTTATTAGGGGGCTTAGAGTAGGTGTAATTAGTTTAAAATTGTTGTAATATTTTTCTAATGTTTGTAAATATTTTTTTATTTTTTGTAACTTAGTTTATTTTTTATTTTTTGTACTTTAGTTAGTTTATTTAATTGTATTTATTTGTAGGTATTGTATTTAATTAATTTATTGATAGTGTAGTGTTAGGTTTAATTGTAACTTAGGTTAGGATTTATTTTTCAGGTAATTTTGTAATTATTTTAACTAGGTAGCTATTAAATAGTTATTAACTATTTAATAGCTATTGTACCTGGTTAAAATAAATACAAAGTTGCCTGTAAAATAAATATTAATCCTAAAATAGCTACAATATAATTATAATTTATATTGTAGCTATATTAGGATTTATTTTACAGGTAAGTATTTAGCTTTAAATAGGAATAATTTATTTAATAAGAGTTAATTTATTTAGTTAGATTTAAATTATATTTAATTTAGGGGGTGTTAGGGTTAAGGTTAGACATAGCTTTAGGGGTTAATAATTTTATTAGAGTAGCGGTGAGGTCTGGTCGGCAGATTAGGGGTTAATACTTGAAGTTAGGTGTCGGCGATGTTAGGGAGGGCAGATTAGGGGTTAATACTATTTATTATAGGCTTATTGAGGCGGGAGTGAGGCGGATTAGGGGTTAATAACTTTATTATAGTAGCGGTGAGGTCCGGTTGGCAGATTAGGGGTTAATAAGTGTAGGTAGGTAGCGGCGACGTTGGGGGCAGCAGATTAGGGGTTAATAAATATAATATAGGGGTCGGCGGTGTTAGGGGCAGCAGATTAGGGGTACATAGGGATAACGTAGGTTGCGGCGGTGTACGGAGCGGCAGATTAGGGGTTAAAAAATATATGCAGGGGTCAGAGATAGCGGGGGCGGCAGATTAGGGGTTAATAAGTGTAAGGTTAGGGGTGTTTTTAGACTCGGGGTACATGTTAGAGTGTTTGGTGCAGACATAGGAAGTGTTTCCCCATAGAAAACAATGGGGCTGCGTTAGGAGCTGAACGCTGCTTTTTTGCAGGTGTTAGGTTTTTTTTCAGCTCAAACTGCCCCATTGTTTCCTATGGGGGAATCGTGCACGATCACGTTTTTGAAGCTGGCCGCGTCCGTAAGCACCGCTGGTATTGAGAGTTGCAGTGGCGGTAAATATGCTATACGCTCCCTTTTTGGAGCCTAACGCAGCCCTTCTGTGAACTCTAAATACCAGCGGTATTTAAAAGGTGCGGGGGGAAAAAAGCCAGCGTTAGATACGCAGGTCGTTACTGACAAAACTCTAAATCTAGCCGTAAGAAAACATGCTCAATGTTAATAACAATAGTTATTTATAACACAAAATATGGTAAAGGGACATTCCAATGACTTGTTATGCCAGCAGCAGATTATAAAATATAAAAAAATAAAAATATGAATTATTTTGCATATTAAATAGCTGGGGGGTTTTTTTTTGGGGGGGGACACTTCAACCCAAAATGGGCTAAGCTTGCTGGGAAATCAGATCTTGTTTTATCCCTTTCTATAAACACAAATGTTTCCTTATCTTATCTTTATCTGTATACTTAAGCCCCGATATTCAAAACATTTTCAGACCCACAGGAAATTGCCTTTTTGGCCTCGCAAGTCTTCGCAGTCCATGGCTCTGGTGCTATATTGAAAAAAGTGGGCAGAACCCCTCTGTGCCGACGGGTATCGATGTGTCTCCCATAGGAAACAATAGGAATAGCAAAAGTCCACCCACACCGCCACTTATCTGTGACACCAGCGGGCGGCGGGTGCTGTATTTGAAGTGTTCCTACACAACATAGACTGTGCATTCAAAGAAACCAAAAACATTTTCTGTGTTGGAACACTTGAAATAAAACATGTGTAACCGTAGTATCACTGTACATTCACTACATTTTACACATTGGAAGTTCTCACCACTGAAAAGCTGGTGAGACTGATAAGGCTGGAAAGGTGCATCTAGCATGGAGGGAAGTGCTTTGAATATAACACACACCAGGTGATATTTCTCAATTAAAATACAGGTTTCTCCCAAGGAACGCCCATCAAACGCCTACAGAACACTATATATACATTATGTCTGTGATCTACCTTGCTTATAAAGACAAAAAGAAACGTCCTACTTAACCTATAGGAGCTGTGGGGGATACATGTAGATACAATTTTTTATTTCTATTTACTTATTGTATAATGCGATCATTTGTATTTTAAGTACTGTAGTGTTTTTGCAAATTTTTTTTTGGCTTGTTTATTTTTTTTTTAGGAATAATTATTATTTTTCATGATATTATGATGTTATAGAAGACACATAACAAATTAACCTAACTACACAAAAATAATCACACAACAAATTTACCTATCAACAATAATAATTACTTAACAAACTAATCTATCAACTATAATAATTACTTAACAAACTAACCTATCAACAATAATAATTACTTAACAAACTAACCTATCAACAATAATAATTACTTAACAAACTAACCTAACTACACACTAATAATTACAGAACAAATTAATCTAACTGCATAAAAAAATCACACAACAAATTAACCTAACAATAATCACACAACTAATTAACCTAACAATAATCACACAACTAATTAACCTAACTAACAAAACATTAAAAAAAACAGCATTGAACAATAGCAATAAACAAAAAATATTTTTAAGTCACCATCAGAAGTCTTCATCAGATGTAACCCAAACGATCCTGAAGAAAAAAAGCCCCAAAATTCTGGAATGCATAAAAAACAAACAAATAAACAAACAAACAAGGGTCCTCTTCTTTTGTTTATCAGATGTAATCTAGGGATTGGCGAATGTGCAAATTTTCGAATTTCGAATGTAGAACGAATGTTATTACCGAAATTCGAATTCTAAATTCGAATGTCGATAAGAACGAATATTCTTAAAAATTCGAAAATCGAATGTTATTTACAGTTTTCGAATGTCACTTTCGAATTCAAATGTTTATAATTATATCGAATGTCTACATTCGAAATTCGAATTTTTCGAATTCTAATATAAATTCTAATTTTTCGAATTCGAATATAAATTCGA
The DNA here is from genome assembly GCF_027579735.1 of Bombina bombina. Lineage (NCBI taxonomy): Eukaryota > Metazoa > Chordata > Amphibia > Anura > Bombinatoridae > Bombina > Bombina bombina. The sequence continues at coordinate 570,268,234 of NC_069501.1, forward strand.
ATTTTTCGAATTCGAATATAAATTCGAATTTTTCGAATTTGAATATTGCATAATTCAAATATTACATTTAAAAGCATTAGAAATACTATTACAATCTAAATTCGAATTTTTCTAATTCGAATACACGTTTTGCATAATTCGAATATTACATTTAAAGAAAAAGCATTAGAAATACTATTACAATCTAAATTCGAATTTTTCGAATTCGAATACACATATTGCATAATTCGAATATAACATTTAAAGAAAAAGCATTAGAAATACTATTACAATCTAAATTCGAATTTTTCGAATTCGAATACACGTATTGCATAATTCGAATATTACATTTAAAGAAAAAGCATTAGAAATACTATTACAATCTAAATTCAAATTTTTCTAATTCGAATAGTGCATAATTAGAATATTACAATAAAAGAAAAAGCATTAGAAATACTATTACAATCTAAATTCGAATTTTTCGAATTCGAATATTGCATAATTCGAATATTACATTTAAAGAAAAGGCATTAGAAATACTATTACAATCTAAATTCGAATTTTTCGAATTCGAATATTGCATAATTCGAATATTACATTTAAAGAAAAAGCATTAGAAATACTATTACAATCTAAATTCGAATTTTTCGAATTCGAATACACGTATTGCATAATTCGAATATTACATTTAAAGAAAAAGCATTAGAAATACTATTACAATCTAAATTCGAATTTTTCAAATTCGAATAGTGCATCATTCGAATATTACATTTAAAGAAAAAGCATTAGAAATACTATTACAATCTAAATTCGAATTTTTCGAATTCGAATATTGCATAATTCGAATATTACATTTAAAGAAAAAGCATTAGAAATACTATTACAATCTAAATTCGAATTTTTCGAATTCGAATATTGCATAATTCGAACATTACATTTAAAGAAAAAGCATTAGAAATACTATTACAATCTAAATTCGAATTTTTCGAATTCGAATACACGTATTGCATAATTCGAATATTACATTTAAAGAAAAAGCATTAGAAATACTATTACAATCTAAATTCGAATTTTTCGAATTCGAATATTGCATAATTCGAATATTACATTTAAAGAAAAAGCATTAGAAATACTATTACAATCTAAATTCGAATTTTTCGAATTCGAATATTGCATAATTCGAATATTACATTTAAAGAAAAAGCATTAGAAATACTATTACAATCTAAATTCGAATTTTTCGAATTCGAATATTTTCAAATGTAATCGTAAAATTCGAAACCGAATATTCGAAAATCGAATATTAGAATGTTATGTAAACATTCGAAATTCGATTCGAACGAACGAATGTGTTAAAATTCGTGCCGTTTTTCGAATGTTGCGAAACATTCGCCCATCCCTAATGTAATCCAAACGATCCTATCGAAGAAAAAAAATAAGCCATAAAAAAAAAACATCAGATGTAATTAATAAGGTCCATGGTGATGGTTATCCTAAATGGCAGTGACTGCAGTGGTCCTCCATGTCGGCGGAGATCATGGTCCTCTATGGTGTTGGATACAGTGGTCCTCCATGTTGCTGAAGACAGCTCCTGCTCCGCAACTCCTCTTCTTCCTGGATCCTCTCTTATTGAAGTCCGGCAGCACACTTAATTTATTATGTCAGTTTCTTCCTGGCAAATCTATTGGCTGATTTTTTTAAAACCTTCAAATCAACCAATAGAAAGATTTCAATTTTTTTTAAATCAGACAATAGAAAAAAATATTTTGGCTGATTTAAAACAATTATTTTTTTTTTTTTAGATTTTTTAATTTTTTTGTGTTTTTTTCTGGGCCTGGATCGTTTGCATTACATCTGATGAATAAAAGAATAGAGCCATTTAAAAAAAAAAAAAAAATTATGGTCTTTTCGATATTCAGTTTTTTTTTCTTTGCCAGGATCATTTGGATTACGTCTGGTAAAGAAAAAAAGGGGACCCTTTTTTTTTTTTAAGGCTTCCTCAATTTTTGGGCTTTTTTTCTTCAGGATCATTTGGATTACATCTAAAGAAGACTTCTAATAGTAGTTAGGTTAATTTGTTTTGTAATTATTATTGTGTAGTTAGGATAATTTGTTGTGTGATTATGGGTGTCTACTTTAGGTTAATAGTTTATGTACTTTGTTGTGTTTTACTGTTGTGTTTTTTTATTTGTTTACTGTAGTGCTTATAGGTTGCGTTGGGGGTTAAAGCACTTAAGGTAATAGGTTGCATTGGGGGTCAGGTTGCTTAAGGGGTTATTAGTGTAGAGGGGTTAGGTTGCGTTGGGGGTAAGATCACTCAAGGGGTTAATATTGTAGAGAGGATAGGGTGCATTGGATGCTATGGCACTTAAAGGGTTAATAGTTTAGAGGGTCAGGTTGCATTGAGGGTCAGATTGTTTAAGGGGTTAATAGTGTAGAGGGTTAGGTTACTATGGGGGTATGGTGCTTAAGAGGTTAATCGTGTAGGGCTGAGTAACAGGTTTAATGGGTTGTTCTTTTTATATAAACCCTTTAAGGACTGGGCATTTCAGACTAAAACTTCCCCAAAAGACCAGAACATTTTTAGCATTTTGCCATCATTCCATTTAAATAGAAATAGACCCTTTTTTTTATTTACCTATAAAAACTATATATTTTTTATTAGTAGACAACTCAAAGTATTGATCTAGGCCCATTTTATTTATTTGAATTTCACGCCACCATTTCACCGCTAAATGTGATCAAATAAAAAAAAATCATTAACTTTTCACAAACTTTTGGTTTTTCACAGAATTTATTTACAAAAAGCTTGTTCAATCATGGCACAAAAGGTTGTAAAAGCTTCTCTGGGATCCCCTTTGTTTAGAAATAACAGACATATATGGCTTGGCCATTGCTTTTTGGTAATTAGAAGGCAGCTAATTGCAGCTGTGCACTACACTTTTATTATTCCCAGCAGTGAAGGGGTTAATTTATGTAGCTTGTAATATTAGCTTTAGTGTAGAGATTAGCCTTCCAACTGACACTTCCAACCCACTGATACCTCTCAAACAGCTCTCTTCCTTCCCCCAGCCCCCACTGGTCACCCCTATCTTAAGTACTGGCAGATAGTCTGCCAGTATGCAGTTTTAGACATTTTTTTATTTATTTTTTAATAATTTTTTTAATTATTATTTTCTTCAGTGTAGGATTGCCCCCTTACCCCCCCAACTAATTTCCACCACCTTAGGTCTGCCAGTATAGAGTTTTCCAAAATTTCTAAATTTTATTAAATAAAAAATCATTTACACCCCTCCCCCTCCCAGATTGATTTCCCACCCTCTAATCCCATCTCCACTGTATGATCCCCCTCTCCCTCCTCCCTCCTTCCCCCTCCTTGCCTCTCTCAGAGTTTTTTTTCGGTAGCGCCCCTCCCGCCCACTTCCTGCCCCCCCTCCAGCATCGGACCTCCTGCCCGCCTCCCTCCTTACACTCCCACGCCACCAACGAGCGGCATCACCGCTGCCTGATGCAAGTCTACTTCTGAACTGCTCCAGTGGTGGGGTATGCAGAAATAACACAATCTTGCTGCTTTTAGCGAGAATGCGGCAGAGAGAGGCCCAAGGCTTAACGGAACAGTGACACCTAGAGGTAGAAATGAAAAGTGCAGACACAAATTTGATTTTCTCTGGAACCGCTATTTCCGGGAGATTGTGTTTAATTTGCAGGTGTCAGGGAGCAGCTTTATCAATGCGGGAGACTCCCGGACCTTCCGGGAGAGTTGGAATGTCTGTATAAATACTTTATATTAAAACACTGTTTCTTTACTCTTTTAATTCTTGTTGGCTGCTGTTTGTGCATGTGTAATATGTGTTAAAGTGATCATTTACATTACATCTTAAAGGGACAGTCTACACCAGAATTTTTATTATTTTAAAAGATAGATAATCCCTTTATTACCCATTCCCCAGTTTTGCATAACCAATACAGTTTTAATAATATACTTTTAACCTCTGTGATTATCTTGTATCTAAGCCTCTGCAAACTGCCCCTTTATTTCAGTTCTTTTGACACACTTGCAGTCTAGCCAATCAGTGCCTGCTCCCAGATAACTTCACGTGCACGAGCACAGTGTTATCTATATTAAATACGTGAACCCTCTAGTGGTGAAAAACTGTTAAAATGCATTCTGAAAAGAGGTGGCCTTCAAGGTCTAATAAATTAGCATATGAACCTCCTAGGTTAAGCTTTCAACTAAGAATACCAAGAGAACAAAGCAAAATTGGTGATAAAAGTAAATTGGAAAATTGTTTAAAATTTCATGCTCTATCTGAATCATGAAAGTCCCTTTAAATGTAGGCGACAATGTTACTTTGAATATATTACCACCATCGCCACCCACTGAGATGTATAGTAAAAGGCCTCTAAGCGGGACAGCCTTCAGACACTGATTCCAGAGGTTTTTAATATTTCACCAGCAATCTCATTCCCGTGACGGATCCCTTTTGTATTTATTGCCACATCGCATCGTTTTTGATTATCAGGGCCTTAAAGAGAACATCTGAAAATTAGAAAGTTGTTTAACTGAACACCACATTTCATTAACAAACAAATGTCAATAATGAATTTCTGATGAAATGAAATAGGGCATTAAGGGATTTCAGAAAAAACAAAATGATTAGTCTGAAATATTTTTTTTCTCCAAACAAAACACTTCAGAAATACACGTGCAATATATTTATATAAATGTTTATATAAAATATTTGCATGTTCTCATTTTTTATGGTAAAGCAGTCTCCCTAGGAAAAGTGTCTTGATGGGCTGGCCGTGTGCATTCTGCAGTGTTCTAAAAACTGTTTTGGGATTTTTCTCCTACACTTGGGACCAGCAAGTTAATGGGTTTATCATGGGTTTTTGCGCTCGTCAGGTTTACCGCTCGTATTACAAGTTGAAAGTAAAGGCAATCGCTTGAGCGCAATCGCGATTTACACTAGAATGATTACCGCACCCTCAGAGCTCTAGTTAACTCTTTCGGTATGGTGTGTATTTACTGTAAATTGTTGACATTCCAATGTTCTGCACATAACAAAATATTTTCTTTGAATTTCTAAATAGATATTCCAATATATATATGTTTATATCTATATCTATATTTAATCATGTATATATATATATATATATATATATATATATATATATATATATATATATATATATATATATATATACAGTATATATATATGTATATATATACTGTATATCTATGTATAAATATATATTATACCAAAATACCATCAGATATATGTAGAAATGTGTATTTATGAATAAATAGAACATATTCTTGTATATGAGGAACATTGGAATGTGAAATATTCATATTTTCATCTCGGGTTTGCACACTTGAGAATATGTGATCGAGTTTGCGCGCGAGTGAGGTGTTTTTATCCCACTTTTTTTGCTCCATTGACTTCTATAGGGGGAATACGTAAACGTGATATTCTAAGTTCAGCTTTTTATGCTTGTTGGGTTAGTGAAAACAGTTTACTTTTAACTCATAACACAAGAGCAACCCGACAAGCGCAAAAAGCCAAACATCTACCGCAGTTAACGCTAAAGCGGCAGCATTAAATAGTGCTCCACTTGTAATCTGGCCCATAGGCCTCTAGTTATGAAAGTTATGAAAGAAGTGCAGATCAGGTCCGCCAGACTTCGCTGAATACGGCGAGCAATACGCTCGCCGTATTCATCATTGCACCAGCAGCTCACAATAGGCCGCCAGCAGGGGGGTGTCAATCAACCCAATCGTACTCGATCGGGTTGAATTGTGGCGATGTCTGTCCGGCGACGCAAAATTTTGCCCTGGTTTGGTATCACATATACGGTGTAGCATACAACTTACGCGCGTATATTTCTGCCTTCGCCCGTATTATTTTTACCCATAGACTGACATACAAAACACGCGCAGTTTGGTATCCAATATACAGCGTAAGGACTTACGCGTGCAGAATTCAGAAAATCTACTCCATTCTCATCTCGCCACAAATTGCAGTCGCAGCAACCCTTGCACTGACTTAGAAACCAACATAACTCTCTGAAGGCCTAACAAATGCATGTTCAACAACATACATATCATCAGCTTGATCACAAATAGTTATACCCTTCAAAGCATTTATTATTCCTGCCCCTGCAAGTGTGTCAAACCAATCACAAACAGCACAACCTCACAACAGGAAGCCTTAAAAACCCGCCAATGCACATCCTCATTAGCCACCATGTTTTCTTGCTTTCCATAGAGAGGCAGCATCATGGGGCACAAGGGTGCATCATGGGGCACAAGGGGTGCATCATGGGGCACAAGGGGTGCTTGAAGCCCTACAAGCCCCTGTTGTTCTGTCTATACATGCTGATTCTATAGTTGCTGCTGAGGTCCCTGGTCATGGTGCTGCCCCTGCTGCAGCTGGTCATAGAATTACATACTGCGAGTTCCACTGCATGTAAGTGAAACTACTACATCCCACCCCCATTCCCTTAACCACCCTAATTACTGAAAATATATCATTAGTTCAATTCATGTTTTGGTCACTATGATTTATTGACTATCATTAAGAAGAATGAAAATGGATGTTCATACCTTATGTTCACACCTTCTGTAAAAACATTATTATTTAGATATATATACCCATGTGCAGGGATAGGCAAGGTGTCCTTCACTAAAGGTCTTTACCTTAGAAAATGTTCGCCACAGCCTTGCCTTGTGCCTATCCCTGCCCATGTGTCAATATCCATTGGATGTGAGAAACCTTGATTTGCATCTTATAAGTGAAAATTACTATATGTACCCTTCATACACAACTATGTGATGTGGTTTATAGAACTAAGAACATGAATATGTCATAAACATGATGATATTACCTTTTTTGGGCCATTTCCACACAGGCCTTATTATATGTTTAAACAATATTAGTGTACTAAAACACCCCTCACATGGATGTGGATGACAATTATATGGTAAATAACAGAGGACAAGATTTATGGTGAACTATAAGAATATTTTTTTTTTTTAGGCTTCTTGGATGAGGGGGCTGAGGTGACTGGAGTGGATTTCCTGGTTCTCCTTGTTTGGGAAGATTCAGATGATTCTGCTGGAGTACTGGCCACAGATGATAGGCTGGAGGCAGGGTCCTGCTGGTGTGTGAAGTGCTCAACCAACACACCCAAGAGTTGGTTTTGTTCCTGCCATCTGTTGTCAATCTGCATCTGCACATCAGAAATAACTCTCATCATCTGCAACTGGTTTTGTACAATTGCAGTTAATGATGCTGCCATGTCCCTCCGCAGCTCTATGCTACGCTGGAGTAACCTCTGTTATCTCCTGTGAAACCTGTGTTGGCCTTTTTGTCTGCTCTCGCAGCTTGTTATGAGCCTCCTCTGGAGTGAAATGTATTCCTCGCCCAGGGGAGAATACAGTGGATCTACAGGCTCTTGAGCAGCAGTGATTCTAGGTGCATGTTCAGCTCTTTCTGCTGGTGCTTCAGGGACAACTTCAGCTGCTGGTGCTTCAGGGACAACTTCAGCTGCATCTGCTTCATGGACAACTTCAGCTGCTGGTGCTTCAGGGACAACTTCAGCTGCTGGTGCTTCAGGGACAACTTCAGCTGCTGGTGCTTCAGGGACAACTTCAGCTATATGCTCATCTGAGAATGGTGGAGCTCTCCCAAGGGAAGCGGATGGTGGAGCTCTCCCAAGGGAAGCGGATGGTGGAGCTCTCCCAAGAGAAGAGGATGGTGGAGCTCTCAGGCTGGATTGGTAGTCCCATTGCCGATTAGTGTGTGACCACTCAACCTGTCCAGTTTGCATTTCTTGCGACATCCCCTGTGTGGAAAAGCCATGACTGGCCTGATATTGTGTTGGGGGGGGGGTAAAGACATGGACCCTTCGTGGATGACTTGGCTCCCCTCAAAGCCAAAAGGATATTCCTCAGGCCAGATATCTTGCCAGGGGTCGTATGCCAATGGTGGTGGCATAACTTCTGGGTCCTCAACGGAGGCAATCCAACCCTGCTCATGCCTGGGAGCATACTGTCCATGTTGCTGCCTGAAGACTGGTGGTGGAGATGGCTGCATGCCTGTGACTGGTGGTGGTGGTGGAGGTGGCGGCATGCCTGTTTGCAGCCTGGTGACAGAAGGTTCTGTGGAGGAGTCAAATGATGAGAGGGATTAGTAGTCATATATATGTCCATGTGGGCATACAATGTACATTGATACATGCTAGGGACAATACTCATTCTCAGGTCAAACTGTATAACATGCATGTGCACAATGTGATTTGTGATATGAGGGATTTTAATCTGCACAGTATCCAGGTATGTGTTTCATACAATAGTTATGTGTACATGTTAGTGATGGAGAAAATGTGTTCTTTAAGTGACACTATCGTCACACAATTTACTTTAGCCTGATGTAGGCACAGAACCTGCTTTCGGAGCTAAAAGTATTGTGATGGCTATAGTGTCCATTTACTGAAAACTCAACATGTGGCTTGTGGTCTGTGTTACTCTGAGACATGTTAGTATTTCACTATTCCACCTCATATCATGAATTGCATTGTGTTAAGTAGCATTAATGTCAAATATAATTGTAAAACAGAAGACAACAGAGGGGTGCCTCATGTGTAGAATTATCTCAGTGGTAACAGAAATATAATAGAATAGCCAAATGGGTACTCACACACTTCAAAAGCACACCTATGTGCTGGTAGGGACAGGCTGTAGATTTATATAGGTGTGACAGCTCACCCGTTCTGGGATACTTCCAATACTGTAATGCTGCAGCAAGTAAGATAAAGCAAACAGAAAGCACTATATGTGCAGACCATTAAAAATAAAACATAGGTGTGTGCTTAGTAGCAGAAAATGGGTACTCACATACTCCCATAGCACACCAATGTGCTAGTAGATGCAGGCTGCAGATTCAGACAGGTGTGGCAGCTCACCCAAACAGATAATCATTCAGGTGTTGGAAAGATGAGAGGAAGTGCAGGTTTGGTACTCCACAGTGGCTGTATCCTTCTCAGTAGAAATGAGCAGATGGTAGGAAATGAGATCCACTCCAATGATAGAAGTTAAAAAATATTTATTTTGTGTCTAATTAGTTCCCACCTGTGTGGACTGTCAGGTGTCTCTAAGACTAATTTGGGAAAAAGGAATAATAAAAAATAATAATAAAAATCTAAGTGCTCCCCTTTTATTTAAACATTCATGTATTTATATGCAATGATGTTTCAAGGAATGCCCTTGTACCTATATAATTTTATTATTTGTATTTTAATACGAAATGAAAACCTCCCTGATCTGTTAGAGTCTTAAAATATAACTGATAACTAAAACAGTTTAACCCCTTAACGACCGAGGACGTGCAGGGTACGTCCTCAAAAAAAAGGCAGTTAATGCCTGAGGACGTACCCTGCACGTCCTCGGTGTGGAAAGCAGCTGGAAGCGATCCTGTTTGCTTCCAGCTGCTTTCCGGTTATTGCAGTGATGCCTCGATATGGAGGCATCCTGCAATAACCTTTTGAAGCCATCCGATGCAGAGAGAGCCACTCTGTGGCCCTCTCTGCACCGGAGATCGGTGGCTTCCTTCGTTGGTGGGTGGGAGCATTACCGGGAGGCGGGTGGCGGCCATCGATGGCCCTGGAGATGTGGAGGGGGGCGGGATCGTGGGCGGGGATGCCCGGGGGCGCGCACGGACGCGCGCGCGTGCACGGGAGGGCGGGGGCGGGCGCGTGCACGGGGAGGGAGCAGGTGGGAACCGCTACACTACAGAAAAAGGTGCAATCAGTTTAAAATAACTGAAAAAAAAAACGATCAATGAGGTGGTTGGGGTTTGTGGTGGGGGGGGGGGTTTGGGGAAGCTACACTACAGAAAAAAAAAACTAAGAAAAAAAAGCACTTTTTTGTGTAAGCTGGGTACTGGCAGACAGCTGCCAGTACCCAAGATGGCCCCAATAAGGCAGATAGGGAAGGTTACAAAGCTGTTTTGGGGGGGATCAGGGAGGTTGGAGGCTAAGGGGGGTCCTATACAGCAGAATAATTATTATTTTTTTTTAAAAAAAAACCTAAACCCCCCAAAAAGCTTTTATTTTAGTACTGGCAGACTTTCTGCCAGTACTTAAGATGGCGGGGACAATTGTGGGGTGGGGGAGGGAAGGGAGCTGTTTGGGAGGGATCAGGGGGTCTGATGTGTCAGGTGGGAGGCTGATCTCTACACTAAAGCTAAAATTAACCCTGCAAGCTCCCTACAACTTCCTAATTAACCCCTTCACTGCTAGCCATAATACATGTGTGATGCGCAGCAGCATTTTGCGGCCTTCTAATTACCAGAAAGCAATGCCAAAGTCATATATATCTGCTATTTCTGAACAAAGGGGATCCCAGAGAAGCATTTACAACCATTTGTGCCATAATTGCACAAGCTGTTTGTAAATGATTTCAGTGAGAAACCTAAAATTGTGAAAAATTTAACGTTTTTTTTTTTATTTGATCGCATTTGGCGGTGAAATGGTGGCATGAAATATACCAAAATGGGCCTAGATCATTACTTTGGGTTGTCTACTACACTACACTAAAGCTAAAATTAACCATACAAGCTCCCTACAAGCTCCCTAATTAACCCCTGCACTGCTGGGCATAATACACGTGTGGTGCGCAGCGGCATTTAGCGGCCTTCTAATTACCAAAAAGCAATGCCAAAGCCATATATGTCTGCTATTTCTGAACAAAGGGGATCCCAGAGAAGCATTTACAACCATTTGTGCCATAATTGCACAAGCTGTTTGTAAATAATTTCAGTGAGAAACCGAAAGTTTGTGAAAAAATTTGTGAAAAAGTGAACAATATTTTGTATTTGATCGCATTTGGCGGTGAAATGGTGGCATGAAATATACCAAAATTGGCCTAGATTAATACTTTGGGATGTCTTCTAAAAAAAAATATATACATGTCAATTGATATTCAGGGATTCTTGAAAGATATCAATGTTCCAATGTAACTAGCGCTAATTTTGAAAAAAAGTAGTTTGGAAATAGCAAAATGCTACTTGTATTTATGGCCCTATAGCTTTCAGAAAAAGCAAAGAACATGTAAACATTAGGTATTTCTAAACTCAGGACAAAATTTAGAAACTATTTAGCACGGGTGTTTTTTGGTGGTTGTAGATGTGTAACAGATTTTGGGGGTCAAAGTTAAAAAAAGTGTGTTTTTTTCCATTTTTTCCTCATATTTTATAATTTTTTTTATAGTAAATTATAAGATATGATGAAAATAATGGTATTTTTAGAAAGTTAATTTAATGGCGAGAAAAACAGTATATAATATGTGTGGGTACAGTAAATGAGTAAGAGGGAAATTACAGCTAAACACAAACACCGCAAAAATGTAAAAATAGCCTTGGTCCCAAACGGACAGAAAATGGAAAAGTGCTGTGGTCATTAAGGGGTTAAGTGTCATCCAAAAATGTGAATCATAATAGATAAACTAAGATAGTAACAGTGGCACTCCAAAGAAAAAAGTATATTTACTTTTTGATTGGTTTTGTTAGAAGATACATTTTTGTGTATTCCAAAACAGCTACACGCCGAAGGAAGTGTAACATGATTGGGTGAGGGGTGTGTGTTGACTGACCAATCATATATCGTTTGAAAGAATTTATTCAGACAAAATAATTCCAAATCTTTAGTGGCTCCCTGTTTGTATTTGGTAATTTACATCGCAACTGCAGCTAGCACTCTCTATTTATTTAAAATGTCCGCACAGCTGCGCTTAGACACAGAGCATGTTTAATTTAGAAATCTGTGTACAAGTCACATGAATCACATGACTGGGGGTGTGTATCAGACGTCCAATGATGAACTGGTTAGAATAGTCTATTAGAAATGTCGTTTGAGAAATCGTTTCTCATAGGTTTAGCTGCATATATCAGTTTCGCACTCGTGCTCTATAGCGCAGCAGATGTTTAAAAATATAATTACAACCATGCCATTAATATTGGGCTCTGGTCTATAGAGCATGAGCGGCAAACATAAAAGACTTTTTTTGTAAGTAATAAAGTGATGTGAATTGCACAACGATTGGCTGTAATAACCCCAAAGTGGCTCCAGTGTTAGATTAGAACAAAGTTATATAAACATATGTAAATGCATATGTATATGCAAAACTAACTTCTTAAAAAAGACTCTAATCCTAACCCAAAGAAGTAAATATGGTCACATATACACTCATATGCAAGTGTACATGTGTGATAACTGATGTGGTTTAAATATCTCGACATAAGGGATGACCTTACACTAATGCAGACTCAGATTGATGATTGTATATTTGTCAACTGTAGCCAATATAGATTTATCTTACTAGATGTTTTAGAGTCCTGATATCATGATGTGTAAAAAGAATGTAACAAGTGGGATTGAATTTAAATTATATGTGCATGTGGGTATGTATTTGTAATGTTTAATAACCCTACAAGGGAGATAAAATAACTCTAAGGCTGGCCTGAAACAAGATTGTATTTAATCAACTAAGGCCAGTTAAATTTAAAAAATAAAATATATAATTAAAGTGGTAAATATAATTGCATTAGGATTGTGTGTGCATATAACTAATATAAATATGTGAGGGACTCAAATAATGTGGAATATGTGTTTTGATGATAAGGAGAAAAATGTACAAGTTAAACGTGGGTAGGTGAAAAATAGGACAATAATTCCTACATGTGTATGTGTCTAAATGTTCCTTAGAAATAAATATGCCAGGAACATAGAAGAATATGGAAAAACAAAATAATAAATGTATGTGTCATAGTGTCTACATATTCTATTCCTTTGAAGCTGGATAACAGACATAACAAAGAAAAAGAAGAAGTATGTTGTGCAAGTTACTTTCACCTAAGCAAAAGATAATATAATGTGGAACCCTTGAGGGTGAGTGATTGTGAGTGATTTATGACTAAAAAATTATTAATAATACTATTAAAAAACAATAATCTAATAAATTTGTGAAAAACATTTAATCATTCTAAAAGGCTGCCAGATCTAATACTTCGTTTAGGCCAAATGATTTCACCTACCCAGGTTTAACTTGTACATTTTTCTCCTTATCATCAAAACACATATTCCACATTATTTGAGTCCCTCACATATTTATATTAGTTATATGCACACACAATCCTAATGCAATTATATTTGCCACTTTAATTATATATTTTATTTTTTAAATTTAACTGGCCTTAGTTGATTAAATACAATCTTGTTTCAGGCCAGCCTTAGAGTTATTTTATCTCCCTTGTAGGGTTATTAAACATTACAAATACATAGCCACATGCACATATAATTTAAATTCAATCCCACTTGTTACATTCTTTTTACACATCATGATATCAGGACTCTAAAACATCTAGTAAGATAAATCTATATTGGCTACAGTTGACAAATATACAATCATCAATCTGAGTCTGCATCAGTGACGTGCAGTGACATCAGAGGCTGGTGAGGCAGTGGCAGGATACGACTTCATTCTTTAGATATCCTTTGTTGAAGAAATAGCAATGCACATGGGTGAGCCAATCACATGAGGTATCTATGTGCAGCCACCAATCAGCAGCTACTGAGCATATTTAGATATGATTTTCAACAAAGGACATCAAAATAATGAAGAAAATTAGATATTAGATGTAAATTGGAAAGTTATTTAAATTTGCATATGGGTTTCACATGTCCCTTTAAATGGTGTCTTGGAAAACTGGTCAACTTAGTAAACATCTGATTTTAGTTTAAAGGATTGTAACAGAAACTCTTGCCAGATAACACAATGCTTGCTCTGATTATGAGATCTAGAAATCCATGCCCATTAAAATATGTTTAAAACATACTTTTTACTTTAATGCTGCAAATTATGCTTATAGATTCTTTCATTACATAAGGGATGAGAGTCAGAGGGGGAGGAAGAGAGACAGAGAGAGAAAGAGACCATGGGGGAGAACAACACATAAGGAGAGAGATGGATAGATAGAGAGAGAGAGACACACACACACACACAAGGGGGGGGGGGAGAGAGGGACCACTGCATTTTAAAGTAATAAAACAGCAGAGCTACAGAGAGTTCAGAAAATTAGTCTATAATTTAGTGTGCAGTACAGAGGCAAGCTGCTAAGTTAGTGGGTGTAAAGTTTGAGTAAACAAAATACAAAAACGACCCTGCTGTAAAAGAGTAAACAAACACTAAACCACATTCATTAAATTATCATTTTCACAGAATCCCTATCAGTAAAATCTTACTTTAATAAGATGTGGGTGAAACACTGCTCTCTGTGCTTCTCTCCTGCTCTGGAAGGATTCAGGAAATGACAGTGGCACATTCCACTGCACTTAGAGGGGAAGAACAGAACTCTCTTTTTCACTTTAGCAAAGCTGGCAGCTTCACAGGACAGCAACAAAATATATGAAAGTTGTTTTTTTCCGTTTTTGTTTTGTTTTATATGATTTAACATCCAGCCCCAACCCTATGTTCCACTTACTAATGCCTCTCGCTGCATTGGTTCAGCCCAAATAGGACTGCCTCAAATAAGCAGTTAATGGGCCATGCAATGATCTTAACCACTTGCATCCAGTAGATGGCGCAGCATGTTGTGTAATGGTGGGCAGACCTGCTTGTGCCTCTTCATTGCACAACATATAGCTGTGAGAGAAAAAAATGCTGGGAAAAAAAAAAATTACAATTTTTTTTTAAAGCCAATAAAAAAAATATATATTTTTGCCCATATGAGAGGTGAAGCACTGCCTCACCTGCCTCTAGTGACTGCACATCACTGGTCTGCATTAGTGTAAGGTCATCCCTTATGTCGAGATATTTAAACCACATCAGTTATCACACATGTACACTTGCATATGAGTGTATATGTGACCATATTTACTTCTTTGGGTTAGGATTAGAGTCTTTTTTAAGAAGTTAGTTTTGCATATACATATGCATTTACATATGTTTATATAACTTTGTTCTAATCTAACACTGGAGCCACTTTGGGGTTATTACAGCCGATCGTTGTGCAATTCACATCACTTTATTACTTACAAAAAAAGTCTTTTATGTTTGCCGATCATGCTCTATAGACCAGAGCCCAATATTAATGGCATGGTTGTAATTATATTTTTAAACATCTGCTGCGCTATAGAGCACGAGTGCAAAACTGATATATGCAGCTAAACCTATGAGAAACGATTTCTCAAACGACATTTCTAATAGACTATTCTAACCAGTTCGTCATTGGACGTCTGATACACACCCCCAGTCATGTGATTCATGTGACTTGTACACAGATTTCTAAATTAAACATGCTCTGTGTCTAAGCGCAGCTGTGCGGACATTTTAAATAAATAGAGAGTGCTAGCTGCAGTTGCGATGTAAATTACCAAATACAAACAGGGAGCCACTAAAGATTTGGAATTACTTTGTCCGAAAAAATTCTCTCAGACGATATATGATTGGTCAGTCAACACACACCCCTCACCCAATCATGTTACAGTTCCTTCGGCGTGTAGCTGTTTTGGAATACACAAAAATTTATCTTCTAACAAAACCAATCAAAAAGTAAATATACTTTTTTCTTTGGAGTGCCACTGTTACTATCTTAGTTTATCTATTATGATTCACATTTTTGGATGACACTTAAACTGTTTTAGTTATCAGTTATATTTTAAGACTCTAACAGATCAGGGAGGTTTTAATTTCGTATTAAAATACAAATAATAAAATTATATAGGTACAAGGGCATTCCTTGAAACATCATTGCATATAAATACATGAATGTTTAAATAAAAGGGGAACACTTAGGCCTAGATTTAGAGTTGGGCGGTAGCCGTGAAAACCAGCGTTAGAGGCTCCTAACGCTGGTTTTGGGCTACCGCCGGTATTTGGAGTCAGTCAGGAAAGGGTCTAACGCTCACTTTCCAGCCGCGACTTTTCCATACCGCAGATCCCCTTACGTCATTTGCGTATCCTATCTTTTCAATGGGATCTTTCTAATGCCGGTATTTAGAGTTGTGGCTGAAGTGAGCGTTAGAAATCTAACGACAAAACTCCAGCCGCAAAAAAAAGTCAGTAGTTAAGGGCTTTCTGGGCTAACGCCGGTTTATAAAGCTCTTAACTACTGTGCTCTAAAGTACACTAACACCCATAAACTACCTGTGTACCCCTAAACCGAGGTCCCCCCACATCGCCGTCACTCGATTAAATTTTTTTAACGCCTAATCTGCCGACCGCCACCTACGTTATACTTATGTACCCCTAATCTGCTGCCCCTAACACCGCCGACCCCTATATTATATTTATTAACCCCTAACCTGCCCCCCACAACGTCGCCGCCAGCTACCTACAATAATTAACCCCTAATCTGCCGACCGCAAAGCGCCGCCACCTACGTTATCCTTATGTACCCCTAATCTGCTGCCCCTAACACCGCCGACCCCTATATTATATTTATTAACCCCTAATCTGCCCCCCTCAACGTCGCCTCCACCTGCCTACACTTATTAACCCCTAATCTGCCGAGCGGACCGCACCGCTACTATAATAAAGTCATTAACCCCTAATCCGCCTCACTCCCGCCTCAATAACCCTATAATAAATAGTATTAACCCCTAATCTGCCCTCCCTAACATCGCCGACACCTAACTTCAATTATTAACCCCTAATCTGCCGACCGAATCTCGCCGCTACTGTAATAAATGGATTAACCCCTAAAGCTAAGTCTAACCCTAACACTAACACCCACCTAAGTTAAATATAATTTAAATCTAACGAAATAAATTAACTCTTATTAAATAAATTATTCCTATTTAAAGCTAAATACTTACCTGTAAAATAAACCCTAATATAGCTACAATATAAATTATAATTATTTTATAGCTATTTTAGGATTTATATTTATTTTACAGGTAACTTTGTATTTATTTTAACCAGGTACAATAGCTATTAAATAGTTAAGAACTATTTAATAGCTAAAATAGTTAAAATAATTACAAAATTACCTGTAAAATAAATCCTAACCTAAGTTACAATTAAACCTAACACTACACTATCAATAAATAAATTAAATAAACTACCTACAATTATCTACAATTAAACCTAACACTACACTATCAATAAATAAATGAAATACAATTCCTACAAATAAATACAATTAAATAAACTAACTTAAGTACAAAAAATAAAAAAGAACTAAGTTACAAAAAATAAAAAAATATTTACAAACATTAGAAAAAAATTACAACAATTTTAATCTAATTACACCTACTCTAAGCCCCCTAATAAAATAACAAAGACCCCCAAAATAAAAAAATGCCCTACCCTATTCTAAATTACAAAAGTTCAAAGCTCTTTTACCTTACCAGCCCTTAAAAGGACCTTTTGTGGGGCGTGCCCCAAAGAATTCAGCTCTTTTGCCTGTAAAAAAAAACATACAATACCCCCCCCCAACATTACAACCCACCACCCACATACCCCTAATCTAACCCAAACCCCCCTTAAATAAACCTAACACTAAGCCCCTGAAGTTCTTCCTACCTTGTCTTCACCATGCCAGGTATCACCGATCGTTCTAGGCTCTGAAATCTTCTTCCAAGCCCAAGCGGGGGCTAGACATCCATCATCCGGTGGCTGCGGGGCCACACTGCATACAGCATCCTCTACTGCAAACCATGCTGTCTTACGCCTTCGGGCAACGCCTTTGCCCTTCTCCTGGCCAAAGAGGGCACTGTGCTTGTCCATGATGGCCTGGACTAGCGCAACATTCTCATCGAATGAGAAGTTTGGGCATCTCATGCGCTCCTCCTCTATGGCCACCTGGCTTGCTCCCTGGGATGTCCCTGGTGTGGGTTCCTCCCTATCCTCTCCCTCCTCCCCCTTTCTGTCCCCATGTGCACCCTCTGTCCCTCTTCTAAGTGTGCCTGGTCTCTGGGCATCTCCCCTCCCATCATCCCTTCTAACTCTCCCTCTCCCCACTCCACTTACTCCCTGACGGGGACCCTTCTGCTCCTCCTGTCCACTACAATACTCCTCTCCCTGCAACTCCGCTCCCCTCCTCCCCTCCGCCCTACCTCTCCCTGACATCCTCACACTACACACACTCTCACACTCACTCCCAGTTCAATCACACACAATCACAACCCTCGAGGTGTTAAAAAAAAAAAGTGTTGTGTATTTTGTATATGTATGTATGCAATATGTGTGCAATATGTAAAAATAAGTGTAAGTAAATGCACAAGCTTACCCAAACAAAAATCCGACTTAACTAACTATTATGCTGCGCCTCTCTCACTACTCTTACTAATCCTAAACTCACTGTAGTGTGCTGTAGCTCAACGAACCATCCAAACACACTGAAGAAAATGGCGGCTGCGCATGGGTTTATATATGACTTTTGAATAGAGAAATTACGTTGCGCATTTTTAGATGGCGTTGCGGGTAATTTTTATGAGTGTTAGCCTAATTTGCATAAAACTGCACTTTATTGAGACTTTACGTGGACAAACTACTGGCGTAAGTACTTGCAACAACTAAAATGTGTATTTGCGAACTTTTCGTAATAACGCCAGTTTGTCCTACTTACGCCACTTTAGCATCTGACGGCGCCGTATATTGGATACCATGATGTGCGAGGTGAAATTATGGACAGCGCGGGTTCCCTCGCTTGCGCTGAAAACTACACCGTATATTGGATCGCGCCCTTGCTTTTCAAATAAACATACCAAGAGAATGAAGAAAATTTGATAATAGGAGTAAATTAGAAAGTTGCTTAAAATTGCATGCTCTATCTGAATCACGAAAGAAAAAAATTGGGTTCAGTGTCCCTTTAAGAGCTTCCTTTCACCTGCAAACAGGTGCTTAGTAATTTAGTTTGAATCACTCGAGCTTGCGCTGTGCCAGCACGCAGCCAAATCTCTGCTATTCAAGTCTCCAAATTCATTACAAGCCGTGGATTTATTTCTTTTCACTAATTCTGAGATCTACTAGAATCCTGTTAAAACAAATTCCTAACAGCAGCTGCCTCCGGAACAGTTTCTGCTAACCATTTCATTGCAACTAACGGAATTACTTGTGGAACTCAAAACTAGCCTTGGGATTAAACCTATTGTCAAGCTGTAAGTTTCAGCAGCAGTTTTTCCACCTTACAGAGAGACTCCGCTACTTTCAACTCTCTTTGGCTTTTCCGTTACTCCGTACCTTCAAGCTCCTCTCCCTTCATCGGAGCCTTCTCTAAGAGCGGTACACAACACCGGAGAGTCACGGAAACAGCTCATCATCAGTAACAAAGTGTTACGTAAGGTACTCCCAGCTGATCCACCTGTGCACACAATCAGGCTGCTCACCTGACATACTATATGAGGCATAATAGTCCATCAGCGTTACACCATTCTGTCTGTTCCTGGATACTTCACGGAACCTTGAATGTGATTAGTCATCTGCTCCTGTCTGAAAACCTAGACCACAAGTGTTGCTTGTTTAAATGGTTCTGTTGCCAAAAACATCCTCAGAGTCTTCACTGTCAAAAGTTATTTGTAGCAGTAATGTAAATTGATTCCTCCTTTGTTACTTATAACGTATCACCATCAGCACTACTATTCTGGTATTGTTTGGTGTAACAAATTTCCAGCATCAATTCACAACCTGACATTTGTGTACTTCATACTGTGAGATATACACGTCACAGTGAAACAAATATTCCTTAGAGAAGTTTACTAACTATACAGATCTGCAGCTGAGATCCATCCAGTTTGCCTTTAAAGCCTTATATAATTACTAAGCCTAAATACTATGGAACCAGCAGATCTCCCACAGATTGTTTACAATCTATCCCAAAGGGTTGATCAACTTGCACAAGGATTAAGGGAACTTCAAGTTGAGAATCAGACATTACATAGGATAATAAAGGACACTTTTACAGAGAAAAGTAATCATTCTGAAACCACACCAGAACCCCAGGTTTCCTTACCAGAACTTTTCTCTGGGAATAGGAAGACCTATCGGCAGTTTAAAAATGCTTGCAGTTTATTGTTCAAGCTGAAACCCAGGACATACAATACAGATAGTATAAAGGTACTAACAATGGTCTCATTCCTGAGGGGTGAACCCAGAGTCTGGGCTGATACCATGTATGAGGCAAATGACCCCATTCTAACATCCTTGGATCAGTTCATTGCTACTATGGATGAACTATATCAAGATACCAACCAACAATTAACGGCAGAATCAAACATGCAAAGTTTGAAACAAGGTCGTCGACCCGTTGAAGATTTTATTACAGACTTTAAACAATGTTCATCCGATTCTCAATGGAATGCAATTGCCCTTAGGAACCAATTCAGGTTGGGCCTCTTAGATTCCATAAAGGATGAATTGGCTTGAACGGACCTTCCAGGAACCCTAGAAGCATTGATGAAGTAGGTCATACAAATTGATTGCAGACTCCGAGAAAGGAAGACAGAAAAATCTGTAACTGAAGTACCTTATAGAAGCACAAACCAATCAATCCCTACTAGTAAAACTACAGTGGAAGCCATGAAGATTGGAGTGATCAGAGGACCTATCAGTTCAGAAGAAAGGAACCGAAGAAAGATTCATCAATTATGCATGTATTGTGCAAACCCTAATCATGCTGTAAAAGAATGCCCCGTGCTCCAAAAATTGAAGAAAAGTAAGTGTTTACATATACACTCTTCTCACCCAGTTATGGGAAACCCCACTTATTGTCATGTTTCTTTCCTATTGCAGTGGGATCAAAACAGACTGACTACTGAGGCAATCATTGATTCCGGTGCATATGGAAACTACTTGGATAAAGACTTAATTGTTAAGAATAAAATACCTTTGGTGTGCAAGCATAAACCTGTCTCCATTCGTGTTATTGACTGTTCAAGTATAAGTACAGGACCTATCACACACCAAACAATACCTAAATTAGTACAAACACCCTCAGGTCATACTGAACATATATGTTTTGATGTAATACCATAGCCTTTATTCCCAATCGTTTTCGATTTGAACTGGCTGCAACTTCATCAGCCTGTAATCTATTGGAAGAATTTAAAGGTCGACCTTACTTCCGAATATTGTCAAAACACTTGCTACCCTTACCAAGGTCATATACACCAGATAACAGACCCTACGTTTGACTTACTGTAATACTACGCAGATTTCTCCAACGTTTTCAGTAAAAAAGAGGCTGAATCCCTTCCTCCACATTGAGTCTGTGATTGTCCCATAGACTTACAACCAGGTTCTGTAGTGCCATATGGACATTTATATCCCTTGAGTCAACCAGAACTGGAGCATTTAAAGAACTACCTAGATGAAAACCTACGCAAAGGTTTTATAAAACCGTCTACTTCCCCTGCTGGAGCAGGCATGTTTTTTGTCAGGAACAAGGACTCATCGCTTAGACCAATTATCGATTATAGAGAGCTGAATATGAAAACAATTAACAATAGGTACTCCTTACCTCTGATACTCAAACTCATAGAAAGACTACATCAAGCAAAGATTTTCACCAAATTAGATCTTCATGGGGCCTATAATTTGGTACGAATGGTTGACTGCTTTCAGGACAAGATATGGACTCTATGTGTACTTAGTCATGCAATTCGGGTTGTGAAACACACCCGCAACATTCCAATATTTCATAAACAACGTATTCAGAGACCTATTGAATGTATCTATTGTGATCTATCTTGATGACATCTTAATTTACTCTAACAACTTAACAGATCATGTCAAACATGTAAGATGGGTCCTTTCTAGACTACGTACCCATCAATTGTATGCCAAACCTGAAAGTGTGTTTTCCACACCAATGAGATATTTTTCCTCGGTTATCACATCAGTCCTACAGGAATACAGATGGAAGAAAATAAGGTACAAACTGTGACAGACTGGAAAAAACCTGAATCTAAGAAGGATCTGCAACGGTTTCTGGGATTTGCGAACTACTATCGAAAGTTTATTAAGAAATTTTCAAAGATTGCCAAACCACTCACTTCTCTCACTGGGTCAACTACCTTCCAGTGGGATAACAAAGCAGATAAAGCTTCAATGATTTAAAGGGAAGATTTACAAGTGCTCCCATTCTACGATTTCCCAATCCGAGTTTACAATATATACTAGAAGTCGACTCATCTGACTTTGCCATAGGAGCGATCCTATCTCAACGGGAGTCTATCTTCTCACCTATGCACCCAATCACTTTCTTCTCTAAGGTAATGAACAGCACTGAGATGAATTATCCTATAGGCAAAAAAGAATTACTGGCAATAAAACGCTCACTCGAACATTGGAGGCATCTACTAGAAGGTACAGAACAACCCGTAATTATATACACAGATCATAAAATTCTAGAGTACCTTCGGAATAATAAACCCTATCTTCAAGACAAGTTAGGTGGAGCTTCTATTTTGCCAGGTTTAACTACAACCTTATATACAGACCAGCTAATAAAAAATGTAAGGCAGACACACTTTCCCGCAAAGAAAAGAAGCCGTTTCCCAAAATAAACCAAAGAACATTATACCTAGTGAATGTATCATAGGATTAACAGTAGACTTCACAACAAAACTAAAAAGATCCTTAACTACAGACATAGCTCTTCCCCATAAGACCCTTATCCAAAAAAACAATGGATTATATTATCACAAAGAACAACTCTACATTCCAAATGACCTAAGATCCATTATTTTACAGACCTTTCATGATACTCCGCTTTCCGGTCACCAAGGTGTCAGACAAACCTTGGAAAAGATCTCAAAAGAATTTTGGTGGCCTGGAATGAAAACAAGTGTAACAGAATATATACAAAGTTGTTCAGTTTGTGCAACATCCAAGACAGAAAAACAGTTTCCTTACGGACTCCTTATGCCTATTAAGCCTTCCGAAAGATCCTGGCAACAGGTGGCCATGGATTTCATCATCGAACTACCCCTCTCTATAAAACAAAATACAATTTTAGTAGTCACTGATCTTTTTAGAAAAATGGCCTATTTTATTCCCTTTCACAAATTACCTACCTCAAAGGAAACAGCAGATCTGTTTTTGAATCACATAGTCAAGTTGCACGGAATACCATCAACTTTAATTTCAGATACAGGTTCCCAGTTTACCTCACATTTCTGGTCACAACACTGTAAACTACTTCAACTTGATCATCGCTTCTCCACATCCTTCTATCCCCAGACCAATGGACAATCTGAACGCTTGAACCAATGGCTCGAACAATATCTCCGTTGCTATTGTTCACATCATCAAACAGACTGGATGGAATACTTACCTATGGCAACATCCAAGACAGAAAAACAGTTTCCTTACGGACTCCTTATGCCTATTAAGCCTTCCGAAAGATCCTGGCAACAGGTGGCCATGGATTTTATCGTCGAACTACCCCTCTCTATAAAACAAAATACAATTTTAGTAGTCATTGATCTTTTTAGAAAAATGGCCCATTTTATTCCCTTTCACAAATTACCTACCTCAAAGGAAACAGCAGATCTGTTTTTGAATCACATAGTCAAGTTGCACGGAATACCATCAACTTTAATTTCAGATAGCGGTTCCCAGTTTACCTCACGTTTCTGGTCACAACACTGTAAACTACTTCAACTTGATCATCGCTTCTCCACATCCATCCATCCCCAGACCAATGGACAATCTGAACGCTTGAACCAATGGCTCGATCAATATCTCCTTTGCTATTGTTCACATCATCAAACAGACTGGATGGAATACTTACCTATGGCAGAATATGCCTTCAAGACTCAATAAATTCCACAACTAAGATGACACCCTTCACAAGCTTAAACCAACCAAAAAAGTATTATGACTTAAGACATTGTACACCCCCTAAGTACAGTATTGGTGACTTGGTATGGCTGTCGACTAAGAACTTAAAATTACGGATACCCAGCAAGAAGTTAGGTAGGAGGTTCATTGGTCCATTCCCCATAATCAGGATAATTAATGATAATGCTGTCACTCTTGAATTACCACTAAACATGCGTATCCATCTGACTTTTCATGTCTCCTTGATAAAACCTGCTAACCATATGAGGGACTCCAGTCTTGTTTTACCACCTGGACCAGTGCAGGATTCACCTGAAGAATTTGAGGTTCAAACATTGCTAGACTCAAGAATCTGCAGAGGGCAATTACAATATCTGGTTTGATGGAAGGGGTATACCAGTCAAGATGATTCTTGGGAACCTTCCGCTAATATCCACGCTCCAAGATTGAAAGATGTGTTTCATCGCCGTTTTCTGGATTGTCCTCGGCCTCAAGCTGTGGGACAGCTTGTTTGAGGAGGGGGTTATGTCATGATGTTTCCCTAGGCCTTCTCCCTTCTCCTTTAAGAGCTTCCTTTCACCTGCAAACAGGTGCTTAGTAATTTTGTTTGAATCACTCAAGCTTGCGCTGTGTCAGCACGCAGCCAAATCTCTGCTATTCAATTTGAGATCAAGTCTCCAAATTCATTACAAGCCATGGATTTATTCCTTTTCACTACTTTTGAGATCTACTAGAATACTGTTAAACAAATTCCTAACAGCAGCTGAAATTACTTGTGGAACTCAAAACTAGCCCTGAATTCCACAATTATTAAGAAGAGATGTTGATGCAAGTTTTTCTTCTGAGATATTAGTTTCTTTAGTGGGTTTTATTGAACCTAGGTAGAAGTTATACATATAGCAGGCAAAACACATGCTTGCTCCTCAGCCTGCCTCAGCATGATATCTTGAAGACAAGCTAAGTTTGCTTCCTTGAAGGAATCTAAAAAGAAACAGATACATTTAGTGATAGGGTTATACTGGAAAGTTTTATACAATTGCGTACTCTATATAAATCATAAAAGATGTTATGTCCCTTTATCAAAACAAGTGAAATGTATGTGAACAAGAATATTTTTAATATTGACTATATTAATCTACCATAACAGACAAAGAAATTATATTATTATTATTATCATTTATTTGTATAGCGCCACAAAATTCCGTAGAGCTGGGTACAATGATAGAGGTATACAATGACAAGGATTTGTGCTAAAATACAAAACATAGCAAACTAAACACATCTAGTACAGGAGGAAGAGGGCCCTGCTCTGGAGAGCTCACAGTCTACAGGTTGAGGGTGCAGAGGCATAAGGTTTGGGGTAGCTTGTCACATGGATTGTAGTTGCAGCAGTGAGTCAGGTAGTTCAAGAATTATTTTAGTTAAGATGAGAGATGGAGGAGAGATGGTAAGCCTCTCTGAATAGGTGGGTTTTCAAGCAGCATCTGAAACTATACAAGGTTGGAGACTTATGAAGCGGGGTAGAGAGTTCAAGAGGACAGAAGCAGCATGTGAAAAGTATTGGAGATGGGAGTGGGATGTCGTAGGTCAGAGGTTGATTGAAGTGGACAGGATCGGGAATATTTGGAGATGAGAGAGGAAATGTAGTTGGGAGTTAGACTGTTGAATGCTTTGTAAGTTAGGGTTAATACTTTAAATTGTATTCTGGAGTGTATGGGGAGTCAGTGTAGAGACTGGCAGAGTGGAGCAGCTGATGTAGATCGGCAACTTAAGTGGATGAGTCTAGCTGAAGCATTCATAATAGATTGTAGGGAGGAGAGGCAGTGTTTTGGACGGCCATTTAGAAGTGGATTCTTATAATGAATGTCTGACAAAATGAGTGAATGAATTAGTATTTTTGTATTTTTTAAGGAAGGGACGAATTCTATAAATGTTGCGTAGGTGTGCAAGGCAGGATTTGGGAAGTGCTTGTATATGTGGGTTAATTGAGAGTTCTGAGTCGTGTGATCCCAAGACAGCGGACCTGGGGTGAGGTGTTGAGAATAGACTCTCCGACAGTCAGAGAAATGTCAGGTGTCAGATGTCTTAAAGAGGGGGGGGGGAGAAGCAGCTCAATTTTGGACGGATTACGTTTGAGGTACTGTGAAGACATCCAAGAGGAAATTTGGAGGCAGTTGAAAATCTGGTTGAGTAAGGAGGGAGAGATATCAGGAGATGAGATAGATTTGGGTATCATCAGCATATAAGTGGTACTGGAAGCCAAAGGAGACTATAAGTTTTCCAAAGGAGGATGTAAAGAAAGAGAAAAGCAAGGGACCCAAGAAAGATTCTTCCAGTTCTCCAACTGAGAGAGGCATAGGATCAGAAGATATGTTGTTAAAGGAAACTGAAAACAAGAGGTTTGAGAGATATGAGACAAACCAGGAGAGAGCTGTGTCTCGGATGCCAAATTAATGTAGGATTTTAAGAAGGAGAGGATGGTCAACTGTGTCAAAAGTAGCGGACAGGTCAAGAAGAATTCGTAAGGAGTAGTGGCCCTTTGCTTTAGCTGATAAAAAGTATTTTTTTACTTTAGTAAGAGTGGTTTCTGTTGAGTGTTTAGGGCGGAAACCAGATCGTAGTGGATCAAGTAAAGAGTTAGTCATGAGAAATTGAGTTTATATAGATGTGAAACTTTACATCCGTCTTACTCCCCAATGTCTCTAATCTGCTTCTTTGTATTTTTTTTTCTTTTGGCTTCTCTACCCACTAGATGAGAATATTTAAAAAAAAAAAAGCCAAATTACTTATTATAAGCAAGTGCCTTGTGTCTGTGTAGGTGCTATAATTATTCATACAATTTTAAACAATTTTCCATTTTACTTCTATTATTTAATTTGCTTTGTTCTTTGTTGAAAAGAATACCTAGGTAGACTCATAAGCAGCAATGCACTAATGGGAACTAGCTGCTGATAGCTGGTTAAACATTTATGTCTCTTGTCATTAGTTTGCCCAATGTGCTCAGCTAGCTTCATTTAGTGCCATTTTGATCATTCAACAAATAATACCAAAGGAACTGAGCAAGTTTGCTAATTGAAGTAATATGAAAACTTGTTTAAAATTGTTTGATGTTTCTGAAACATAAAATGCAATACAATGTGTTTCTACCTTATATAGCACCCAAGGGTTAAAGGGACATAAAACCTAAAAATTCTCTTTCATGATTTAGGTAGAACATATAATTTTAACCCCTTAAGGACCACAACACTTTTTCATTTTCTGACCGTTTGGGACCAAGGCTATTTTTACATTTTTGCGGTGTTTGTGTTTAGCTGTAATTTTCATCTTACTCATTTACTGTACCCACACATATTATATACTGTTTTTCTTGCCATTAAATGGACTTTCTAAAGATACCATTATGTTCATCAAATCCTATAATTTACTATAAAAAAACTATAAAATATGAGGAAAAAATGAAAAAAAACACACTTTTGCTAACTTTGACCCCCAAAATCTGTTACACATCTACAACCACCAAAAAACACCCATGCTAAGTAGTTTCTAAATTTTGTCCTGAGTTTAGAAATACCCAATGTTTAGATGTTCTTTGCTTTTTTTGCAAGTTATAGGGCAATAAAAACAAGTAGCACTTTGCTATTTCCAAACCATTTTTTTTCAAAATTAGCGATAGTTACATTGGAACGCTGATATCTGTCAGGAATCCCTGAATATCCCATGACATGTATATATATATTTTTTAGAAGACAACCCAAAGTTTTGATCTAGGCCCATTTTGGTATATTTCATGCCACCATTTCACCGTCAAATGCGATCAAATAAAAAAATCATTCACTTTTTCACAAATTTTTCACAAATATTAGGTTTCTCACTGAAATTATTTACAAACTGCTTGTGCAATTAGGGCACCAATGGTTGTAAATGCTTCTCTGGGAACCCCTTTGTTCAGAAATAGCAGACTTATATGGCTTTGGCATTGCTTTTTGGTAATTAGAAGGCTGTTAAACGCCACTGTGCACCACACGTGTATTGTGCCCAGCAGTGAAGGGGTTAATTAGGGAGCTTGTAGGGTTAATTTCAGCTTTAGTGTAGTGTAGTAGACAACCCAAAGTATTGATCTAGGCCCATTTTGGTATATTTAATGCCACCATTTCACCGCCAAATGCGATTAAATAAAAAAAAAAATTTAAATTTTTTACAATTTTAGGTTTCTCACTGAAATTATTTACAAACAGCTTGTGCAAGTATGGCACAAATGGTTGTAAATGCTTCTCTAGGATCCCCTTTGTTCATAAATAGCAGACTTATATGGCTTTGGCGTTGCTTTTTGGTAATTAGAAGGATGCTAAATGCTGCTGTGCACCACACGTGTATTATGCCCAGCAATGAAGGGGTTAATTGGGGAGCTTGTAGGGTTAATACTGGCTTTAGTGTAGTGTAGTAGATAACCCAAAGTATTGATCTAGGCCCATTTTGGTATATTTCATGCCACCATTTCACCGCCAAATGCGATCAAATAAAAAAATCGTTCAAATTTTTACAAACTTTTTTACAAACTTTAGGTTTCTCACTGAAATGATTTACAAACAGCTTGTGCAATTATGGCACAAATGGTTGTAAATGCTTCTCTGGGATCCCCTTTGTTCAGAAATAGCAGACATATATGGCTTTGGCATTGCTTTTTGGCAATTAGAAGGCCGCTAAATGCCGCTGCGCACAGCAGTGAAGGGGTTAATTAGGTAGCTTGTAGGGAGCTTGCAGGGTTAATTTTAGCTTTAGTGTAGAGATCAGCCTCCCACCTGAAACATCCCTCCCAAACAGCTCTCTTCCCTCCCCCACCCAATAATTGTCCCCGCCATCTTAAGTACTGGCAGAAAATCTGCCAGTATTAAAATAAAAGTTTTTTTTTTAAATATCTATTCTGCTGTGCAGGATCCCCCCTTAGCCCCCATCCTCATTGATCCCCCCCCCCCCCAAACAGCTCTCTTTAACCCTTATTTTTTATTTTTTCTGTAGTGCAGCTGCCCCCCCTCAATAGCCAACCCCCACCTCCTCGGCGCCTCCCCGATCACTTAGATAACCCCCTCCCTTCTCTATTCCACCTTACCCTTAGCTACAAACACATTGTCCCATAGTGTAGCTTCCTACTCACTCCCGCCATGTGCACGCGCGTGTCCCCCGTGCATGCGTGCCCCCGTGAGTCCCCCGTGTGCGCATGCCCCCGCATGTGATCCCGCCCCCCTGCAATGACCTCCTCACATCGATGGCCGCCCACCCGCCTCCCACATCGGCTCCCACCCACCAACGAGCATGGCCATCGATGTGCGATGCAGAGAGGGCCACAGAGTGGTTCTCTCTGCATCGGATGGCTAAAAGATGTTATTGCTGGATGCCTCAATATCGAGGCATCACTGCAATAACATGAAAGTGGCTGGAAGCGATCAGGATCGCTTCCACCGCTTTCAAACACCAACGACGTACAGGTTACGTCCTTGGTCGTTAAGGACATTTTTTTGTAGGACATACCCTGTACGTCGTTGGTCCTTAAGGGGTTGATTAACTTTCCAGTTTACTTCTATTAAAAAATTAGCTTTGTTCGCTTGCTATCATTTGTTGAAAGAGCAGCAATGCACTACTGGATTCTAACTCAATACATGGGTGAGCCAATGACAATCTGTGAATATATGCTTCCCCCCCAATCAGCTATAACCTAGGTAATTTGCTGCTCATGAGCTTACTTAGATAAACTTTTCAGCCAAGGATAACAAGAGAAGGAAGCAAATTAAATAATAGAAATAAATTGGAAAGTTGTTTAAAATTGTATGCTCTGTCTAAACCGTGAATGTCTAATTATGAATTTACTGTCCCTTTAACTACTGTGCAACAGGATGAGCATACTTTTTAGGTCTAATATGGCTATGTTTCTGTGCTCCAAAAGGAGTTAAACACTTTTCTTATAAACCATGTTTTGGGTATCTTTAAGGTGACATGAAACTCAAAACCTTTCTTTCTTGCTTTAGATAGAAGATGCAATTTTAAATAACCAGTTTACTTTTATTTCCAAATTTGCTTTATTTTCTTGGTATTGTTTGTTTAAGGAGCAGCAATGCATTACTGGAAGCTAGCTGAACACATTGGATGAGCCAATGACAAGAGACAGCCGCTAATCAGCAGCTAGCTCCCAGTAGAGCACTGCTGCTCCTGAGCTTACTTAGGTATGCATTTCAACAAAGGATGAGAACAAAGCAATTAAGATAATAGAAGTAAATTGGACAGTTTAAAATTGTATGTTCTATCTGAACCTCAAAAGGAACTATTTGATTCCCATTTAATTTCAATAATTCTGAGGGTGAGATCAATATATTCCAGAACTTATACCCTCTGAGACTATATGTTGACTTAAACCAGGGGTAACCATACTTTTTCAGTGTGATCTACTTATGCATGTGCTAAGCATGAGAAGATCTGTGCAAAACAGGTACACTCTTTTTAATTGAGCCGTTGTCCGTTCTGGTTTAGCGCTTTTTTCTCTCTGTATATATCTTAATTATGATCCTGAGAAAGTCTCCCCAAGTGTGATGCAGGAAACTAGATGTGGATTCCTTGCCCAATGCGCTCAAACAGGAACAAGTTCTCCTATGTGAAAGGCACAATTAAGCTAAAAGTGGCTGCTCCCAGGTGGTAACCCACCAAAGAACAAGCTGCTGAGCCATTGTTTGTTCCAGGTTGAGCACTTCTCTCTCTGTATAAATATTAAAATTAACCTGGGGAAAGTCTATTTAAGGATGAAGGGGGAACCAGACATGGAATCCCTGCCCCATTGTGCCTAGTGGGATATGGCTGCACCTCACTGACAAGGCTCACAGAAGCCAGAATGATCATCTGGGGTTGCCATGTTCCTAGTTCAAAGGAGGTTTGCCTCGTATTTTGGGCTGGACTGTCCATTTTATGTGGGATCAGACTGATACACTTCAAGAAAATGCTCCTCTGTGAGTGGGCTAAAAGAGGCTGCTCCCAGGTGGTAACTGCCAAAGAACAAGCGACTGGGCATCTGTTCATTCCTGGTTGAGTGCTTCTCTCTTTGTATATAATGTAATAGCCTTTACTCTGAATTATAAAAGAGCAGTAGATTGTTTTCAGGCAAACTGGCCATCAGCCAATCACAGACATGTATGCATATACTGTGAACTATGGCACATGCTTAATAGGAGCTAGTGCTTCAGAAAGTGTGCATGTAAAATACTGCACACAATTTTATAATTAAAGCAGATTGGAAAGTTGTTAAACAATTGCAGGCTTTATCATGAATGTTTATTCTATCATAATGTTAATATAAATGTTAATTGAGGAAAATAAACAAATCTGAAATATACATATTATTTGACCTAGCTTTGATATAAAATTCCACTGCTTGTTCCACAGTCTACAGAGAGGTGTGATTGCCTACATCATACTTAGGTATGGTGAACATTTTACATAGTGGTGGTAAGCTCAGAAAACAAGCTCAATTACATCTGCTCCTAATTGGCCACAACAAAATAGACCAGGACCATAATATTTTTTACAAGAGTTTTCAAGTGGTGCCTCACTGAACTGCTCTTAATTTGCAAAGCTTAGTAACTTGTGCTACCTAAATTATTTTAAAAACATTTAGGGGTTGATCACAATTCTGTGCTTGTTTATGGCAGATAACAATTTCTGAATGTTGGACGGTATTAAAGCAATCACAAAATGCTTTTGTCAATAATATCCTTCAAGCACAAAATCTTTACTGCCTGACAACACAAAACCATTATTCGCCTCATTAATCTTGCAATATTTTAATTAAAAAAATGAAGTTGACACAATTAAAGACAAACACAATGGCGATATTGGGGGTTTAACTATAATAGGTGAAATGTGGACAATTAATATAACAGGTTAGTGTGTAGTGAAGCTAATATGTGACATGTGCACAATTAACCTGTTGCTCTCCAAAAAGACGTGTCTAATGTCTTTTTTACAGATCTGAACAGGGGCTTTATTTGTGTTTGTAGGGATACTGATTTCACTTATTTTTATTTGTTTAAAAGTGATTATTATTGATGTTCTAACTTTAATTGATCCAGCAGGAAGAGTTCATGACTTTTCATTGAGAAAGGGCAAAGATGTGAAAAGCGTCTACTATGCTTTGTTTTGTAAATAAAGGGCTCCATGTACTAAGCTGTCAGCGAGGTCTTTGGGAGCTTTTCCTTGTAAAATTCTGCGCGCGGATAGAAGATCGTATGTACAAAACCCCGAAATCAGTAAAAAAATTACATTTACAAGTATCAAACGAACTTGTCCGCAACTCTTATATTCTACCCTTTTCTGTAGCATAAAATTCCTTGCTCAACATAAATCTCGCAATAAACAATAATTACTAAACAATCTATTTCTCCACCCGCTACTTTTTCTGCATCTATCTTGCAAATTATCCCTCGCCAGCATTTAGGTGGCGAGCACAATAATAAACAATAGGCTCTATAACATATACGCCTACAATTGATATAAAAGAAGGTCAATAGACTTGAATCTTTACTCACTGTTGATTGTGCTAGCCATGGAGACACTTCTTCAACTATATATTCATTATCTGATGCAAATCAGGGGGAGAAGGCATAATTGAAAAGCTGATGCCATAGAACATGTTGTTAGAAGAAGGAGAATGTGAGTACAGCGTGTATTCCTTCCTCGGGTTGCTTTAGATGGCCTTTCCGATAGAGAGGTTGTTCAAAGGTTCCGTCTGGATCGTCAGTCAATTTTAACTTTATATGCTGAAATTGAAATTTCCTAGAGTCAGTGACGGCACATTCGATGGCCATTCACGAACTGCTCAAGTTCCCTGCTGCCTTGCACTTTTTTGCCACTGGATCATTTCAGGCCGTGTCCAGTGTCATTATTGGGTTCAGTCAATCTGCCTTTTCGCATTATCTTACAAAAGTTATTGATGCACTCATGAATATATTCCCAGAATATGTTTGTTTATCATCTACCACCGAAGAGTGGCAATCTATAAAGTCTAAATTCTATCATATGGCAGGTATGCCAAATGTACTTGGGGGCCATAGACTGTACCCATATCGCAGTAAGACCACCACGTTTACGGGAGGAGATTTATAGGAACAGAAAGTCTTGCCATTCTCTGAATGTACAGATGGTGTGTGACCCAAAAATAAGAATTATAAGTGTAAGATCCAATTACCCTGGCTCCTGTCATGATTCCTCCATCCTAAGGCAGACTGGACTGTATCAAAAGTTTGAGAATGGAGAGATGGCAGAGGGATGGTTGTTAGGTAGGCTCAAATGGTGCCAAAATTGACATATTTTAGTTATTCAGGCTTAATATATAATTTTGGCAATTAAACTGATTAAAAATACATAAAACCAATAACCATCTTTACATTTAAAAAGTATGTAACAAATTTGTTTAATACATACTTTTTAACAAAATAATCAAAGAAAATGTTTTAATTGATACAAATGTGACGCTAACATCTATACTTTAAAAATGTTTTAATTGGATACATTAGTGAAGAATTATACTGATGGATATTGTTTAATATATGTAAAAAATAAAATTCATTACAAATTTTGACAAAATGTTTAATATCTATGTTTTTGTATTACAGGTTACCCTTGTTATGAAGGGCTGCTGACACCGTATAGTAACCCCCAACTCAGGAAACATATTCGATTCAATGAGTCACACAAGAAGACCAGGGGAGTCATTGAAAGGACATTATTATTATTATTATTATCGGTTATTTGTAGAGCGCCAACAGATTCCGCAGCACTAAACATTTGGATTACTGAAAATGAGGATAAGATGTCTGGACAGATCTGGCGGTGCAATGCAGTATTCAACAGAGAAAGTTGCTAAAATAATTTTAGTTTGCTGTATTTTGCACAATATTGCAACCAAAAGAGGATGCCCATTGTGGATGATATTCCCATGTCCTTTGAAGATTTTCCAGAGGAAATTTGTAGGGAGACCCCAAATAGACATGTCATGGCCACAAGGGACATGGTTTCCAATCAATATTTTGACAATTAATTTCCAATAAAAATGTTTGTATTATGTTCTTACAATATGTTACCTACATTTAAAATATTTAATACATTGTACATTTCTTTAGTTAATCTTTTGGTCCAATTAAAAATGTTAAAAAAAAGTGTTCTTTATTCTGTCCAATTTAGTAAACATCATAGTTAAGATTAGTTACATTGATCAAATAAAAATAAATACAGACTGATGCAGACGTTAATCTTGTTAAAAAAAAATTGTATACAATTGTTTTTGAAGACAAAACAAATCCTGATAACAATGATGTTAAACTATGGTTAACACTTGAAAAAAAACCACACATTGCAAAAAGAGGATCAATTGCAATGCTATTGTGTCTAAACTTAAAAATGTTTTGTTCACTAATTTACAAAGACAGAGGTTACCAACTGAAAGCAATCCAGTACTAAACATAACATAATTAAAAACATTAATTTATATCCAATTATGTGTTTAACTTTCAAAAATGGTTTTGTCAAAAACTAAAAATGACACAGGCTAAAACTCCAAAGAAGATTTTTCAAAAGTAAATTTCGATACAATTATTTTTAAATATACAATTTTATTTTTTATTGCTCTATAATACATAAGTTAACACTAGAATAAACAATTAAATAAAACAATATACATATAGCTAAGATTGCAATCATAAGAATTTGCCCATCATAACATTATTAAAACAAGTACAAAGTTGAAAATTAGAGTTGACAATCGTTCAGTTACAGAATCTTTAATCAATTCATTATTTATAATTAAGATATAATTATTTTTAGTATGGGTTAGTTGTAGTTAACATTAACATTATGGTTAGTTATTATTAATGAAAATGTATTTTATTTTCAATTAAAAAAAATGTAAAAATAAAATAATCCAAATATCGCTTTATTCATTTTATAGTCACGCGTCAATTTGATTGTTTTAGTTGAGACGTAAGATACAAAGATGTCCCTACAGGAGCCTTTCACTCCTAGTGAACTTGTCACCCTAGTATATGCCATGGAATGCTATTTTCCACATTGTATGGGAGGAGTTAGATTGGTAAAGCAGGACAGTTGTGATCATATTATATATGAAATGATAAGAAGGATGTACAGAGTTTCAAATATTAAAAGGACCAGGCATCTGTGTCTACGCAAGTACAGCGATTTGAAGTGTAGGGAGACAAGTTATTATAATCCTATTAAATGTCTAATAAGAACCTGTAAGTATAAATATTCATTTTCTTTTAAGAGACAATAATAACTTTGTCATGTTTTACCTGGTTTGTGTATTGATAAATTCTGGACTTTAGGTAAAATATAAATGTTAGTAATAAATATTGTGAATAAATAAACTAATTAGTACAAACTGAAAAATGTAGTAACAATGTTAATAAGCATGCAAAAAAAAAAAAAAAAGGTTAAGGGATAATAAACACTAGTCTTTGTATTTTCAGATTGAGAAAGAACATGTTATTATCTATAAAATTGACCTTTATAATGATACAAAAGCCCAGATTTATATTTTGTGATTCAGATAGAGCAATGAAATTTAACAAATTTATTATTTTATCTTAACAATTATTATTATTGATCATTATATGTTTATTTGAAAAAGAATCAATGTAAGCTTAAGAGCCTCCCCTTTTTTGTTTCAGCCCTTGAGTAGCTTTTGTTGATTGTTGGCTAAATGTAGCATACCAATCATCAAAATCTATCCTTTTTATGAAAAATAAATGGGCGGGCTACTAACCTTACTATACTATTTATTATAATAAAGATTGCAAGAGAACAGAGTTAAATTTGTGATAGGAGTAAATAAAAAATGAAATTTCAATTTCATGCTCTGTCTGAATAATTACTAATATTGCTAACATGAATAGATCACTACTAAAAATAATGAAATATATTTTATTTTTTGAAAATTAGATATGAAGAGAACTAAATCAAAGGCTAAAAAGATTCCTCGTTATTTAAGAGCGATTAGGATTGATACACCAAATAGTAGGGCATCTTCGCCACCCCTTTCTTTGACACTGATGGACCGACAATTGTCTCCAAAAAACAGTGAAGTGAGAACTTTGGCTATCACCAGACAAAATGGTAAAATACTAGTAAAAGAAGGTCCACAATGGATTCAAAATATTAAAAAAATGATTTAAGAATACGTTTCAATATTATCAATTGAATACATATTAAGTTGTTATTTTGAATGTTCAATTGATTTATGTAATACACGTGTATATATTTCTGTATGTTCACATGAGGAGGATCCTTCAGATAGACTTGAAAAACATTATTACATTGATCTTGATGAAGTTGAGACAAGTCAAAGTGATGAGAGTTCTAGTGTTGGAAGAGAGGACAATATAAATAGAGAAAATGTATCCAAAGGTAGTATATTTTGATTATTTTGTTAGTGGTTTGTAATATTAACACAACTACTTCAATTATTTGTTATTGATTTTCAGAAATTGAAAATGATTTCAAATGTGCCTTCTTTGATAAAAGTGTACAAGTTAAAATACAAATGGATGGCATACAATCAGCATCAATTAATGTGACGGAACCTAAAATGGTTGATACTATTAAAGATATGTTACACAAAGGTATCTTTTTTCCCATTGTTTATAACAATGGAATAACGATCACTTATATATACCTATTTACTAAAAATTATTATTTTTCTATAGCCTCTGGTTCAAATGATTGCTACATATTAGCAGATAAAAATGTACAGACTGGAAAAAATATCGATATCATCCAAGAATCCAAAGAAGGTATATAGATAAATATATATATATATATATATATATATATATATATATATATATATATATATATATATATGCATACTTATATAAGATTATAAGTTTTATATCATTGTTTTATTTAAATGAACTGTATCCATGGACAGCGCTGTGGAATATGATGGAGCTTCATAAATAAAGTATAATAATAATAATAATAATATGAACAACCAAGGTTTTGCTTTCAAGTAATAATTACAAAAAATTAAATATAACCATTCCAAATTGCGTCATAAAAATTGAGCAATAAAGGGCCTATATGTGGAACAAGCTAAAATGAAAACAAATTCCATGGATTTTTCTTAGATGTATACCGAATAAAAAAAATTGAATAATGTAATATTAAAGAGTTAATAAGAAGCTTTAAAAAATGTAATTAGTATTTGAAATTAAGACATTCTTCAAAAGATAGAAATGGGCTCCATGTACAAAGCAGCGAAAGCTGCTCCTTAGCCCAATGGTTGGTCATGTGTGACAGATAATATTCCGATCACTCCTAAACTTTTATGATAAAAAACTTGCTTAAATGCCCATAAATTAACATATGTGGCCGGTTAGGATAGGCTAACAAACATGTAATTTAATATCTTTAATATAGTTTGAATGAGAAAAATAGAAAATGCATAATTAAATCAGAGCAGCATAGGCCTATATGTGATATAACCCAAAATGTTGCCAAATAACATGAATTTTCAGACATGTAAACCTAAGACGAAATTGGCTAAACTAACTGTACTAGATAATTTTAATATGATTAACATGTAAATAAACAATTTTAAATTGAAGAAAATATATTTATTTAAAATTATACCTCTTAGATCGCAATCATAGTTGTTTGTAATCCCACTGATAACCTAGAGGCCTAAACGCTGTACCAGCTTCTGCTCATAATCGGTCAAATTGGCGACATAAACTGGTCCTCCTCCGGTAGCACATGAAGAATTTTTTTTTTCCGCCAATTTTACTTTGGGGAATCGTTTGATGTCATTGTACCTCTTCTTTATCTGATCAATGTCTTTTTTTCCGGGATCCTGGGCACTGACAGCATCACTTATATGAATCAAATCCAGATACTCTTTTTTCGATGACTGGAAGTTTGCTTCCCACGACAACCAAATAAGTAATCATAAGAGTCCAGTACCATATCAACAAGAACCAGGTTCTGCTGGTGTGAGAAGTATGGATTCTTGGATTTGGTTGTGTGTTAATCTAATCCTGAAGTTGCCATACTTAAAGGGACACTGAACCCAAATTTTTTCTTTCGTGATTCAGAATTTTAAGCAAGTTTCTAATTTACTCCTTTTATCAATTTTTTCTTTGTTCTCTTGCTATTTTTATTTGAAAAAGAATGCATCTAAGGTTTTTTTTAGATTCAGGACTCTGGACAGCACATTTTTATTGCGGGATGAATTTATCCACCAATCAGAAAGAACAACCCAGGTCAAAAATGGGCCGGCATCTAAACTTACATTCTTGCATTTCAAATAAAGATACCAAGAGAATGAAGAACATTTGATAATAGGAGTAAATTAGAAAGTTGCTTAAAATGTCTTGCTCTATCTAAATCACAAAAGAAAAAATTTGAGTTTAGTGTCCCTTTAATTTATGAGAAATAAATATATAAGATAGAAATGCTTCAGGTATAATAAATTTTCTGTCTGAAAATTACATTAAGTGGACTTGATATAGTGCAGAAATAACTTCCCATGACAAATGTGATGTCTCTGACACCTTGCAGTCACGTGGGACAAATATGACTGACAAGTTCTAAGAGCATAACAGTACATTCGCTACTAGTGAGGCGTCAGATGTATCAATCATTCGCCTGTGCTCGATGCGGATTAGACGCAACAATGTTTTAGCTGTTTTTTAGTACATATGGCTAGCGGACATCGTCTCACTAACTGCGAGTTCTAGCGAGTAGATCAGACACGCTGTCAGCGATTTAATTGATGCTTTAGTACATGGAGCTCAAAGTCTGTTTTATTGCATTACACCTCCAGTTTAGCTTAGTGCTGAGCCAGTGTTTAACCTCTTGTTCAAGGAAGTTTGGGACATCAATATAGCATTGATGTGTATACTGTATGTTTATATGGTTGGTCGTTCCTCATGGGTCTCTATATAATGGAAAGGAGAGCAATATTGTCATCAAACCTCTACATGGTAGGACATTAAACGGAGGTGAGACTACCACAGTGTTTAAGATATGCATGTATGCCTTTTTTATTTTTTAGAGATTTGAACAGGGGCATTATTGGTAAGAGTGCAGTGTGCATTCACATATTAATGAGGTTGTCAACTTTTTTTACAGCTGTATAATATGCTTTAAAGTAATTGTAAACTTTAACCTTTTTTTCTTATAAATATTAGTAATCATAAAGTAAAAGATGGGGACTTTAATTCATGAAAAGGTTTGTAAATGCTTACTATTTTTTTAATAATTACAATTTCATGTCTTGATATATTCCGCCGTTCCTCTGCCCCCGTAATGGATATTTCTTACTTCATCGATGATTTAGGCTGTAGCCCATTGTATCACACCCCCTTTGAAATCCAAAGCCAGGGGCGATATTATTTCCTTGCTGGACGCCAAAAGGGGGCACGACACAATTGGCTACAGCCTGAATCGTCACTGAAGTAAGAACTATCCGTTACAGGTGGAGGAACGGCAGAATATATCAAGAAATTGCAGTTATTAAAAAATAAAGCGTTTACAAAGCTTTTCATGAGTTAAAGTCCCCATCTTTTACTTTATGATTACTAATATTGTAAAGAAAAAGGTTAAAGTTTACAATCACTTTAAGTTGGGGTGCATGATACAAAGTAAGAGCTGTACATTTTTGCTTTGGCTGCATTGCTATATATTGTTCTTGAGTGTTTTTTTTTTTAATGTATTTTGTGTAACTGTAAAACTGTGTAAATAAGTGCAAAAAATGTATATCTCACATGATGCATCATGTACACTAACTCCAAGTAAATGATACAGCTGTAAAAAAGTGGCCAATATTACTGATCTGTGAGTGTGCACAGCTTCTGTCATAGGCTGTGAGAATACCTGAGTGCCAAGATGCCGTCTCCCAGTATGAAAAGGCAGAGGTTCAGTATCTGGAGCCTTATTAAAACAGGAAAACTGATTTGAAAAGAACTGCAGGAACAGGATGAATTTCAGTAACATAGTAAGTAATTATTATTCTTTTGTAGTTGTGCACAGCAGTTTATTGTCCCTTTTAAATTGCATGCCATTCTGAAAGTCTATTTTTGAGATTACTGTCCCTTTAAGGTGTGTTTTCCTGTCAGCAGCCAAGTCTTACTCTAGACAATGCAAATTTCTACAAATTGTTAAAGACTGTGAACCAGGGCCGTCTTTAATATTGACTGGACCCTGGGCAAAAGTTTTCTTGCCCCCCCCCCACCCCATGCAATTTCGCTCTCCATCCCAACATTCCAAAAAACAACTAAATCAAATTTTTTTTGTATTTTTAATTATTAGCCCAGCGGTGGATAATCCACTGCTGGGCTAATCATTTAAAAAAAATGAAATAAATTGCAATATGTGAAACTGGACCTAAGCAGTACTAATAAGTAAATACATATATAAATTCCTCCACTGTGGATTAATTTAATATTCTTTTGAATGTGATTCTGGTGTGAGGTTAGCTGGTTAAAGAGATTTAGGGCAGCCAACAGGAGCAAAGCAAGGTAAATACTGAGGAGGAAGCATGGAGGTGCAGACAAATATAAGTTTACTGACTGGAACAGCAGAACTACTATGGGAAGCTGTAAAATCTGAGACAGAGAGAAATTAAAAACTA
Source organism: Bombina bombina (assembly GCF_027579735.1). Lineage (NCBI taxonomy): Eukaryota > Metazoa > Chordata > Amphibia > Anura > Bombinatoridae > Bombina > Bombina bombina. The sequence goes on from NC_069501.1 coordinate 570,308,745, forward strand.
TAAAAATAAACCTTACATTAATGTGTGAAGTATCAGCATGACACTATACATCAGCCACAGCAGCACATGTCGTTTCTTTGCTAGGAACAAGTTCCCTCTCACCCTGCACTAGACAATGCTGCATGGGGAGGGGCGTGTGTGCACTCACTTATTCTTCCCACTGACACCTTTCTACAAAGCGCTGTTCCCCTAACAAAATCCCCTAACAAACTTCAGTTAGTTGATCTTAGGGCCACAGCAGAAAGAGCAGGGCTAAGGGGACCAGTATGTGCAAATTCCACAGCAACTCCTACTCACAGGAAATGAAAAGTCCTTGTATAGGTAAAAACATTTTCTTTATTGGTGGTGAATGCAGGATAAAACCATAAGGGAGCAAAGCTGCTCACATCAGCAGGAAAGAGTATCCGGTAGTGCAGGAAACAGCAGACATGTTTCGTGTGGGATCTCCACACTTGTTCACTGCTATGATCTGCACTTGCCCGGATGCCCTAATTTAAGGGATACACTTAAACAATTAAATTGAACACACATGTGATAATTAACACTTTCCTGCCTGTATAGTAAAGTTGATACACAATTCATTAGTAAGTAGTGGCTATACATTTACATTTGATTACATATGAATAATATATAATAAATATTCAAAAATTCTATAGTGATATGCAAGGGATATGTAGTGGGGGATTAAAGCAGGACATTACAAATTCAGTTAAACAAAATGCTTATACTAAAGGTAATTAAATAAATAGATTGACATCTGACTCCATGTTTATTCCTAGAGGATGTCTGGTATTTAGTGTAAATATCCACTGTGCCTCTTTGTAACTAAGTTTGTACTCTCTATCTCCACCTCTCTTGTGTTTGGGGACATAATCAATTGCCTGAAAGGATGCCAATGATGAATCTGCATCGTGCATGTTTTTAAAATGTTTTGACACTGGTGTAAACACCTCGGGGTCATCAATGTCCCTAATATGCTCGAGTGCTCTATCCCTGAGCATCCTTTTGGTTTTTCCTACATATTGGATTTGGCACCCCCTACAGGTCAGAAGATATATTACGTGTGTAGAGTTACAATTTAAATTATATCTGATTTGATAGGTACTGTTAGAGACAGAGGATTTGAACAGTTCTCCTTCTGTGACATAGTTACAAGTCTTGCAAATTCTAGACTTGCATCTGTAAAAGCCTAGCCTTTTGGGTATCCATGTACGCACATTGCGTTCAGGTAATTGAGAAGGGGCCACCATATTTCCTATGGTCTTAGCTTTTCTAGCCACGAATTTACATCCATTATTTGCCACTTTCTCCAAACTGGGGTCAGTGGCAAGGATGGGTAAACATTCTTTTACGACATTGCAGATTTTGTGAAATTCCTGACTATATGGAGTGCTAAAAATTAGCTTATTCCCAATAGTCTTTGTTTTGGAATGACCCAAATCAACACGTTTGTACTCCAAAAGAGTATCACGTGGTATTAGAGTGACTTCTTCTCTAGTAGTTTTTAGTAAATGAGTTGGATAGCCACGCTCAGACAGTCTCTTGTCCAAAATATCAATTTGTTCCTTATATGTTGCATCATTGGAACAGAGTCTTTTAGTCCGTATGTATTGGCCTTTTGGTATGGCTTTCAGGACGTGTCCTGGGTGGCACGATTTGTAATTTAAAATTGTATTGCCACCCGTTGGTTTCCTATAAAGACAGGTGTCAATAGTGCATGTCAATATATTTGCCCTAAGTACAATGTCTAAAAATATAATTTGTGATTTTTGTTGCTCAAAAGTGAATTTGAGATTTGCTTCATTGTCATGCAAATATTTGACAAAATTGACAACACTGTCTTCATCTCCATTCCACACCAGCAGCAGATCATCTATATACCGGCCAAAGTAAACAATGTGATTCTTGAAGGGGTTGTCACCTCCATAGACATGGAACAGCTCCCACCATCCCATATAGAGATTGGCGTAAGAGGGGGCAAACTTGGCCCCCATAGCTGTTCCACGTCTCTGGAGGTAACAACACCCCTCAAACAAAAAGAAATTGTGAGTAAGTAAAAATTCAATGGCCAGAATCAGAAATTGCTTAATGTTTTCCGAGTAATTAGAATGATTATTCAAAAGGAAAGAAACAGCATTCAATCCCTGCTGGTGTGGAATGGAAGTGTAAAGAGACACCACGTCTATGGTGACAAAGCGATAGTTTTGTTCCCACTTAATAGCCGATACAGCTCTCAAAACCTGGGTAGTATCTCTGATGTAACTCATTAGATTACAGACCAAAGGTTGTAAAAGGGAGTCAACAAATTCTGAGAGTGGTTCCAAAAGAGAACCTACCCCAGAGATAATGGGACGTCCAGGGGGCCTAAGTGCATCCTTGTGCAACTTAGGGAGGAAGTAAAAAATGGGTGTGAGTGGAGTTTTAGGGAGCAATGTATCCATTAATGAGGGTAAAATAATCCCCTTCTGGAGGCCAAAGATAAGTATATCCTCTACTAAGGGGACCAGTAGACTGGATGCTGTCTGTCCAAGGCTGCATGGATAAGGTGTGAGATGAGTCACACAGCCTCAAGACTGAAGAGAGTAGTTTATGCAGCTGCACAGATGCTCAAATCCTCACGTGCCTGCCGCTCCAGCTGCATGCGCCTACAGTCAGCCCTACCCAGAGACAATCCCCACAACCAGAGCAGTTACATGGTAACAGTGGTAACCCCAGTAGGACCTTTTCTGATGCAGTGGGAATGGCTGGATGCCGAGTTAGGGCTTTGCATTCAGTGCTGCACAGTGCACATCTAAAACAGCACATGGCAATAGCTTGGTATGTCACATGACACCGGCACGGTCTGGCACAGTTTTTAAAAAAAAAAAAATATAAGCAGAGTACTTTTGACTGTGACAGTATTAGGACTGAATGTGTGTGTTCCCCATGTCACATCAGCAGTCTGGTATGAACCATAAAAAAATAAATAAAAATCTGTGTTAAAGATGGACCTGCTGTGAACTACAGTTGGGTATGAGTTTTTGTTGTTGTCAGCATAATTAGTGCTTTCCTAGTGATGTCTATATTCATACTACTGGATCCCTTTAGATGCATTTTTGTCATGTTCCAAAATAGGTCCTACTGGTTTAGTAGCACAGAATTGCAGATCTATAAACAGAACTTAATAGCATTGGTAGTGCATAAATAATTTGTGTGCCATATGCTCAGAGGTCTTGAATCTCAGCATACTGAAAATGCTTGTTAGAATTCTTAATAGTTTATTATTTTTTTAATTGGAAATGTGCTTTATTTTTTATAAACTATGCTTCAGTTTGGAAATATGTTTTGCCACAATTAGGGGGATAAAAATGAAATAGTAATGTATTGCCTAAAACAATGCACATTTAATTATCTCATTAGTGTTATACAAAATGCTCACTAAACAAATTAATTCTGTTAAGAAAAGTGGAAGCAATATAGTGTCATTTTGATGTTTGAGAGGAATTTTCAATAGGGTTAAAATGAGAAAGAGAACAAATGAGAACGAGAATGAGAGAGACACAGAGGTATGAAAGATGCTCAAAGTGGTATGAATAGGAGAATGCATGGAGTGAGCTTTCTTTTATTGAACATAAATTAACACAAATCTAGTTATGTGTTTAAAGTGAAACTCTATCATACAGGTTTGATGTAAACATGTTATTTATATAGCAAATCTATAAAGTTAATTAATGATATTATATCATTACAACCCCAGTAGACACCACTTAAAGGGACAGTCTACACCAGAATTTTTATTATTTAAAAAATTGATTGGTTCAGCCAATCGGATTGAACTTGAATCTGATTGGCTGATTCAATCAGCCAATCAGATTTTTCTACCTTAATTCCGATTGGCTGGTAGAATCCTATCAGCCAATTGGAATTCGACAGACGCCATCTTGGATGACGTCATTTAAAGGAACCTCATTCGTCGGGAAGTCGTCGTGCCGGATGGATGCTCCGCGGCGGAGGAGCGAAGAAAGAAGATTGAAGATGCCGATTTGCTTGAAGACATCGCCGATGGAAGAAGACTCTCTGCCGCTTGCTTCAAGACATCGCCCGGATGGAAGAAGACTTCACTGCCGCTTGCTGGAAGACATCGCCCGGATCGGATGAGGAGTTCGGCCCGGCTGGGTGAATACAAGGTAGGGAGATCTTCAGGGGGGTAGTGTTAGGTTTATTTAAGTGGGGTTTGGGTTAGATTAGGGGTATGTGGGTGGTGGGTTGTAATGTTGGGGGGTGGTATTGTGTTTTTTTTTCAGGCAAAAGAGCAGTTTTCTTTGGGGCATGCCCCCACAAAAGGCCCTTTTAAGGGCTGGTAAGGTAAAAGAGCTTTGAACTTTTTTTAATTTAGAATAGGGTAGGGAATTTTTTTATTTTGGGGGGCTTTATTATTTTATTAGGGGGCTTAGAATAGGTGTAATTAGCTTAAAAATCTTGTAATCTTTTTTTTATTTTTTGTAATTTAGTGTTTGTTTTTTTGTAATTTAGTTTAGTTTATTTAATTGTATTTTTAGATAGATATTTGTAGTTTATTTAATTTATTGATAGTGTAGGTGTATTTGTAACTTAGGTTAGGATTTATTTTACAGGTAATTGGGTAATTATTTTAACTAGGTAGCTATTAAATAGTTAATAACTATTTAATAGCTATTATACCTAGTTAAAATAATTAACAATTTACCTGTAAAATAAATATAAACCCTAACATAGCTATAATGTAATTATTAATTATATTGTAGCTATCTTAGGGTTTATTTTATAGGTAAGTATTTAGATTTAAATAGGAATATTTTAATTAATAATATTAATATTAGATTTATTTTAATAAGAGTTTAGTTAGGGATGTTAGAGTTAGATAGGGTTATTATACTTTATATATATATAATATAATAACGATATTAACTATATTAACCCTAATATAATTAGGGTTAATATAGTTAATATATATAATATAATAACTATATTAACTATATTAACCCTAATATAATTAGGGTTAATATAGTTAATATAGCTGGCGGCGGTGTAGGGGGATTAGATTAGGGGTTAATACATTTATTATAGGTGGCCGCGGTGTAGGGGGATGTAGATTGTAGGCAAAAGAGCAGTTTACTTTGTGACAAAGCCCCGCCAAAGCCCTTTTAAGGGCTGGCAAAAGAGCTGAATTCTTTGGGGCATGTCCCGCAAAAAGCCCTTTTAAGGGCTGGCAAAAGAGCTGTTACTTTGGGGCAATGCCACGCAAAAAGCCCTTTTCAGGGCTATTTGTAGGGTTAGACTTAGGTTTAGTGGTAGGGATAGTTTAGTATTTTAGGGGTTAAATAATTTAATATAGATGGCGGCTTAGGGGGTTAGATTAGGGGTTAATAATTTAAAAATAGATAGCGGCGGGGTAGGGGCTCACTTTAGGGGGTTATAGATTTAATATAGCTGGCGGCGGTTTAGGGGTTAATAACTTTATTACTTAGCGGCCGGCTCCGGGAGCGGCGGTTTAGGGGTTAATACATATTTTATGGTTAGGATAGTGAGGGGGGATAGCGGATAGAGGGTTAGACGTGTCGGGCTATGTTAGGGAGGCGTGTTAGACAGTGCGGGTGATTTAGACTTTAGTCAGGTTTTGTAGGCGCCGGCAGTTTCTAACGTGCCGTAAGTCACTGGCGACGCCAGAAATTTGTACTTGTGCAGATTTCTGGACATCGCTGGTTTATCCGACTTACGGCACTTTAGCCTCTGACGGCGCCATATATGGGATAGCTCGAGTTGCGAGCTGAAACTGCGGGCGACGCGGGTTCCCTCGCTTGCGCCGCAAACTACGATCTATATCGGATCGCGCCCCATAGTTTTAGCTAAGAATGTGTTCCTTTCTATATCTTTAAATCACTGGAAGATTCCCACAGAGCTTAGAACAGGACACCTAAACCTTCAGATACGGAAGACAGAACTATTACCCTTTATCTAACTTGTGACTTCCATTTTGTAAAAAAATAAATAAAGGGGCAGTCTTTTTTTTTTTTTAAAAAAAAGATAGTTAATCCCTTTATTACCCATTCCCCAGTTTTGCATAACCAACACTGTTATATTAATACACATATTATCTCTGTGATTACCTTGTTTCTAAGCCTCTGCAGACTGCCCCCTTACCCAGTTCTTTTGACAGACATGCATTTTAGCCAATCAATGCTAACTCTTAAATAACTTCATGGGAGTGAGCACAATGTTATCTATATGACACACATGAACTAGCAGTGTCTAACTGTCAAAAAATTTCAAAATGCTCTGAGATAAAAGGCAGTTCAATGACTTAGAAATTAGCATATGCGCCTACCTAGGTTTAGATTTCCACAAAGAATACCAAGAGAGCAAAGCAAATTTGATGATAAAGGTAAATTGGAAAGTTGTTTAAAATTGCATGCCCTATTGGAATCATGAAAGTTTAATTTTGAGAAGACTGTCCCTTTAATGCTGTTCCTCAAACCAGTTATCTTGATTGTATAACAAATATAATAAAGTTAATTCCAGTCTAGTGTAATGTGTTTTTCAGCTAAAACACCATTCTCTTATAGGAAAAATATTGGACCAGATATCGAGAAAAGTCACACTAAATCTCCTGCCACTGAATTCTCTTAAAGAAATATACACACAGCAGTGATCAAGTGTGGGTAGCCACACCAGATATGTATGCATGGGGTTAGTGTGTACTTCCTTTTACTACTGTTACTAAATGCCTATTTTTAAGAAGATTCACTCTGCTGTCTGTATATTCCTCTTGAGGATTCATTGGAAGGAGTGGAAGGAAGCAGATTAAGTGTGGATTCAGTTGTTTGATGTTCGTAGTGGAAACATTGCCTCTTACACCCTTTCTATTTCCTCTATGTGGCAAACGTAGATGTGATTTGACACGCGACTTGTAATCTTGCCCATAGGAATTGAAACAATAAGTATATCTTTGTAAATGAACCTGTCAGAAAACTAGCAGTGTATAAACCAATAAATAATATGACATGAATTTACAACTTTTACTGCAAATATGTCAGGTAAAGTATCACTTTATAGGCTTATTCTTTTAAGAACTCCTAACTAGCAGTATGAATATGGGGGAAAAGGGGGAGGAATGGGGGGAAGGGAAGGAGGGGCAACGTAGCTATAACCTTGGAAGTGACTCACTAAGGGCTCGATGATTGAAAGCTCTCTGGGCTGGCGAGATTATTAATGAATGCTCACCAGTCCTTCTATTTCCCTGGTGGAATGATCTAAAGCCATTTTTTACCCTGAAAACAGGGTGTCTAGCTAAGGGGCGTATACTGCATTTTCATATGAAATGTACACAACAAAATTCGTATTTTAAACATCATACAAAACAAATATTTGAACCATTCACACAAATAAGCAGGGAAAAATTGTATTGTTAAGGTGCATCAAAAATAGTAACAAAATTCTTCACCAAAAATCATATGTTAACAAAAAAGTAAAATTAGTATGCAATTTACACAGGAATAAATCAAATTAAATATGCACAGTGTAAATCGTAATTGTAGTACACTGGATGTGCAAAAATCACACAGAAACTTGAATTTATAAATACAAAATGCACAGCGTAATAGTTGTTTTTTCGTAAAATGGGCTGAATATGGGCGTTCCATGGGCGTATATGACAATGTCTCACTAATCCCAGCGCAATTCTATAAAGATTTTTGCACTGCAGATATCACAGTGTTTTCTCGCCAACTAAAAGGTGGCAAGCTTTTGTCAAAACAATACGAACACTTATAACCCCAATAGAAAAACAAGTGCATACTAAAATATAGGCGAATGTAAGATGCTATAAGCAGAAAGCAGCGTAATGTGAGTTATATTGGCTGCAGGATTTTAATTTTAAAGTGCTCCCCCTGCTCCCTGATAACTTCGCACTAAGGAGCGAAGTTTCCCTATCCAGCGAGCTCCAATACTTTTAATAGGAGCCATCTCGCAACTCGCAGGGACTGCCCCTTTTTTAGGATCATTGCACCGGGGCAGCCCTGCGAGTGTCAGCGAGAAAAAGAAGGTTTAAGCTGGCGAAGATTATATCATCAAGCTCTAAGTGTTAACTTTTCAATCAGGAAAGATTTAAATCCAAGAAGTCCAGATTTCAAATTGTAAATTAACTTTATTCTGCACCATGTAAACATATTGTTCCATAGTTCTAATGAGTCTCATAATATCTATAACTTGTGAAAAAGATGGCAAATTATTTTTCTTCCAGTGTCAATGCAATGGCTAGTTTTGTTGCTGTGAGCAAATAGGTTAGCAACATCTTTCAGGAATTAAGTAATTTTGGGAATCCTAAATGCAAAGACCTACCTCTGTTTTTTTTCTCAATACTTTTATCTGGAGATCTCTGTATACTGTAAACGTGTCAGCCCACCATATATAAATCACAATACCCATTTGATTATATTCTCTCCAGCCGATGGGAGAGGGAGTAGGAAATATTCAATTCAAAGTGGTAGAGGCCAAAAGCCAACTAATAGTTATTTTATAATAAACTTCCTACATAGTGGTGCAGTGAAGTGTCTTTTTAACAAATAACAGTTCATGAAACCATCTATTGGTGTCTGCTGTAAAGTCAAGGTCTCTCTATCAGGCAATGTATTGACCAAGCTTGGTTTGTGCTCAGCCAGTAATAAGAATTAAAGGGACAGTCAAGCGAAAATTACACTTTCATGATTCAGATAGGGCATACAATTTTAAACAACTTTCCAAGCTAAACCTAGGTAGGCTCATATGCTCATTTGTAAGGCCTCCTCTTATCTCAGTGCATTTTGATAGTTTTTCACAGCTAGACATCGCTAGTTCATGTGTGCCATATAGATAAAATTGTGCTCACTCGCGTGTAGTTATTTATGAGTCAACACTGATTGGATAAAATGCAAAAAGTGAGATAAGGTAGCAGTCTGCAGAGGCTTAGATACATGGTAATCACAGAGGTAAAAGGTATATTAATATAACAGTGTTGGTCATGCAAAACTTGGGAATCGGTAATATAGTGAAAGGATAATTTGCTTCTGAAGGAAGAGCCACTGAGTCTCCTCTTCTCCCAAAGAGTAGTGTTTCTAAGGCCCTCCCTAGGAAAACCCCATGATCTCAAGAGGCTAGTCAGTTTTTTTACAGGTAAACTACATTGTTTACAAGTGATATAGCATTTAGGTAATTTCCCTTTAAATCTTGATTTTATTTTTGCCTTTGATCTATAGTATATACTAAGATTATTTTATGCACATCTACATCTGTAACTGGTGACAGTGCTGATTATATATAAATTATAATACAGATAACCAATCTACCATAATTCTAGAATATGATGAACAGCAGCAGAGCTCACTGAAATGTCACATGCCTACCTGGCCCCCATCCCAATACTTAAAGTTTGCTGATCAATCATTTTTAATTCAACTCGGGCAATTTTTTTTTTTTTTACATTTTTTATGTGTTCAAATCAATAAGAAGTGCAAATAATTACCCAAATGGCTAAACAACATAACCAGAAAGTCATCACAATCTATAAGAAACATACTTTTAAAGCCATATCTGTTATTTATTTGTTTATTTATTTTTTTTTAAATCAAAATTTTTTATTGAGGCAATACAAGAAAAAGAAAGAATATGAACATAATTTACATTTTGTGTCAATTTGGGAAATTTTGCATACAAGACATTGTTTATCCATTGGACAATGAAACCTTTACATAGAAGATAATAAAGAAATCGTAATTCAAATATTATATGTGTATCTCACCAGAAGAACATAATGAATGTATAGGACATTGTATGCAAGTACAGAATCAAATACATATAATCAAGCATTACCTCTGTTTTCCTTTTGTTTCCTATATAAAGGCATAAGAAAGTGATAGAATTTAAACAACCCAAAAAACTTATACTTCTTATAGAGTGATATGTTAATTATAAGATAAAAGTATTTATTATCTAAAAATGTACAAATTATAGGGAATCATAACAAGTTGCTCCTACTGGATATACTTAAATTTTCTTTGTAGACAAAAGCTCAGAACAACTTATGACAGAAAGATATCAACAGCGGATAAATACCGCTTATTTGTCCACCTAAAACAAGGGTGGACAGTAGCTAAAAGTGAGGGTGGGGGGCGGAGCCATAAGTTATATTGGGTGAGCCCCTCTCCTGGGGACATGTCAGCTGTAGACGATGTGGGAAAAAGGAAAGGGGGTATGACCCGCAGGCAACCAGTACCGGCGGGAAAGGAAGGAGAGGAGCCCAGCAGTCAGCATAGACGTGGGGAGGGGGAGGAGGGCATGTACCTCTAGTTGCAGTTTGCGTATCTTACAGAGAAAGCCATAAACATCTATCCTACCATATCCAACTTTGGGCATGCGCAGATATCTATAGTTATCATGAAATGGCATAGGAGCATGTGAAACAATAAATGCCAATGGTTCTTTGATAGCTCTGTAGCCTCCAATCTATAGTTAGTCTATATGTTGTGACTGTACATAATTAAGCGGGAAGGCTCAGACATCCCGGCCGCTGACGTCCAAGCCCCCACACACACACATAAGACCAGAAGCATCATAAAATATAGGGTTGTGAGTTATGAGAGTAGAATTGTCGGTGTGGGATATGTGTGGTAAGCTGAGGAAGTGTATTATAGTTATTGAATTTTCAAAGTAAGTAAACAATAGCCTATATACTGAACTCCACCCGTATGACAAATTAACCAGACAGTGTCCGGAGAGCTAGTGATTCTATGCGAGGGCTGAAATGCAAAGATTTAGATATAAATGCAGGCTAATTAGTGTTCCACAATGGTTTACATTGTATGTCAATTGCCCAGCCTCATAACTTCCAGTTAGTAAATAGCTATATTCACCTTCTCCCAACCTAGACATAATGGCTTAACAATGGACTATTCTATTATCTCCCATACTATAGGTGTCAATCAGTTGTTATCCTAATAATCCTAAAGCACTGTATTAGACTAGTTTCTAACCTTAATGACTATGACATATGATGAATATCCCCTGTTCCCTGTATAATAGACATCTTGGAAACTGGCATAGTGTTACAGAGGAAGGAAGATCATAGAACCCATCTTAATAACGTTTTTTTTTTTTTTTTTTTTTATGTGATAGACGCAGGAATTTAATAAAATGGGTAACTGCAAACTTTTAGGTAGCAACTCTGAGCACAGAACACATTTGTCAGTAGGATACGCTGAAGATAAAAGAGAGCATTAGGTTATAAGCAACAACCATAATAAGGACATATATGCTAACAATGTGCATAATTACAGTGCAAGGAAAAGTTTCCCCAAGAAATTGACTACATAAATATGGGATTAAACAATCAATTTGTCTTTAAACAGCCAATAAACTATGTCGATAAGCTAAAATACGTGGGGCCATAAAAATAAGAAACATTAACACTGCACTGGTGCAGAAAGCGTTAAGCACAGAAATTTAGCACTTATAGCTGAAGTAGGTAGTACTTTAACCACAATAAGGTCAACAAAGTAAATTCTAGTTGATAAAATGATATGTCCATCCTAACACCATTAGTATGGAATCTAAGTTGGTGATGTTTAAGTGTCTGTCTGCAACAGGATATTGGCACATTTAGCAAGGTGCTCATAACCAATGTTATCTATATAGGAGTATTGTGTCGGTGTCAGGACAAACATCTTTCATAGAAATACAGCTCTGCAGTGTCATGTCTGACTTTACTTTACATAGGCCTATGCAAAAGTATTATGCACGTATCTCCACAATTATATGCACATACCTACATAACACATCCATTACTCTGAGACTCATTGTATACTTAAGAGAGAATACTGTGCTCTGTACACATACCAATAAAACATTGCAAACATGAAAATCGAAATAGCATGGTATATGATACAATGCCATAAAATTATATAAGGCATAAGTCACAATGAGGGCTATAATCAAAAGGAGTATCATCGACCCTGAAAGAACATATATAGAAAGGTTCTGTGGCACTGTAAAGCATTTCCATATACAGGGGTTAGTATCATAGGTCTAGCCAATACCCAGTAGATCCCACAGTGACCTCCTCGGCTCGTTCAGTTCACTTGAGAAGCAGTAGACAGTGTAGAAAGTGCTTTGCAGCGGTAAATCGCAGGGGCATTCAAGTATCAGGGATCTGTGTATCCAAAGGTTAGCCTGCCAGTAGTAGTTAAGATATGTCATGCCGTTTTCTTTATAGCAAAAACAAGGACCATAAGAGCGTCCGTAATAGCATTGTTCATTTAGGAGCTTTGTCTTATTGCTCAACATTAAACTCGGGTGGGTACTACTGTTTTGAGCATGAGATGTGATATACCTGATGTGTAGTATCGTGCACTCATCTGTAATAGCACCAGCACCTGGCCCTGCCACGAACGGCCCCCTCGCTACTGGGTCCAGCAAAGCTGTAATATCCTCAGGCAACTCGTCCCCCATCCCATCCAGATGAGCACAGAGGGACGCTCGAGGATAGTTCTCCTCAGCCCGCATGAAAGAGTCGTAGGGCCTAACAAAAGACCGGGCATCAGGTAGTTTCACAGGGACCGGCATCAGCATGTCACAACTATCTTCTGCTGACTCAGAAAGGGGGGCCGACCGGCGGTCTTCCTGACAGGATGTGTCTAGTTTTGCAGTCCGGTAAAGGAGGATATGTTGCAGTAGGTCGTTAAATTGAAAGTCCATGACCCGCTCTAGCACAGAAAGTGCATCGATAATGTCCGCCGCCATTTTAATCCAGTACACTACGTGCGTCTGAGGGGTTATTTTTTCTCTTCTCCCCTAATAAACCTCATAATGGCCAGACAGGTATCTTTTCTTGATCAGCGTCTTCAGGAGCAATTAAGGAATTTAGGAATTCCAGTCAAAAGTTACCACTTTATCAAATAGCCTCTGTTAATAAAAGTTAGAACTTGGAGCTCTCCCCAGCCACGTCTAGCTGCTTCCTTGTTTATTTTTTATGATGGTGTTGGTGGGGGCGTTTCTATGCACCAAAATGGAAGCAAGATTTAAGCGTTCAATGAGAAAGTAAAAAAAAAGTAGTTCATTGATGTATAGTTAATGATCACCGCCTTATATGTTTGAATACAGTTTTTTTAAATTAATTCATGACATTTACATTCAACAATTTTCATGTAATTTTGAGTAATTTTACAGTTATCTGAGGTTGGATGCAAGCAAACAAAAAAAGAGAGGCGCCTGTGTGTATCAGTATAGCCAATAGACGTAATAAAATATCCCTGATACAGGGTATTCACATTTCTTCAAAGCACACAGACAGTGCTCTCAGGTGCAGGCTGGATGTTTTTACAGCAACCCGGCTAACTGATCTCAAGAATACTGGAACGCTGAAGTTCTCAAGCTCTCCATTCCCAGTGAAAGTGATTGGTAGTATGAAGCAGAACACGGTTCTAATGTTTAAAAGTATAAACAATTTATTAAAACGAATATAGTATAATAAAAACAAGAACCAGTCTAGAGGTAGGGTCTGCTAGGTCACCCTCCCCAAACTATGCAACGCGTTCCTCAGCGTGTCCAAACGCTGTTTCATCAGGCATAACTTGTTAATAACAGTTAGCCCTTAAATGTATGAGTTCTACCAATCAAAAATCACAAAAAGGGGAGTGTACCCAGAGACCTTTAACCCTTTGTTTAAAGTGCATGTATCAAAATTGCAAATAAGGTTGGTGGATGAGATTGAGAGAGGAACCTATACTAACATTGGTACAGGTTTATACATATAATGGCCCTAATTCACTGTCACATAACTGGCAACCTATTGAGACATCACGTAGAAGTGATCTATATCTATCTATATATCATCTCTCTATCTATCATCATCTATTGATCCATCGATCGATTTATCCGATAGACTATCTATATAACTGATAATGGTAGATAAATAAATATATAGACATACAGATAGATATATAAATTGAGAGACACATATAGATAGAAAAATAAATAATATCTGTTTGTCTATCTATCTATCTATCTATCTATCTATCTATCTGTCTGTCTGTCTGTCTGTCTGTCTATCTCTCTATCTATCTATTATCCACCCATCTATCTATGTAATCAGTCTAACAGACAATCTAAATAATTGATAATAGATACAGGGAGTGCAGAATTATTAGGCAAATGAGTATTTTGACCACATCATCCTCTTTATGCATGTTGTCTTACTCCAAGCTGTATAGGCTCGAAAGCCTACTACCAATTAAGCATATTAGGTGATGTGCATCTCTGTAATGAGAAGGGGTGTGGTCTAATGACATCAACACCCTATATCAGGTGTGCATAATTATTAGGCAACTTCCTTTCCTTTGGCAAAATGGGTCAAAAGAAGGACTTGACAGGCTCAGAAAAGTCAAAAATAGTGAGATATCTTGCAGAGGGATGCAGCACTCTTAAAATTGCAAAGCTTCTGAAGCGTGATCATCGAACAATCAAGCGTTTCATTCAAAATATCAACAGGGTCACAAGAAGCGTGTGGAAAAACCAAGGCGCAAAATAACTGCCCATGAACTGAGAAAAGTCAAGCGTGCAGCTGCCAAGATGCCACTTGCCACCAGTTTGGCCATATTTCAGAGCTCCAACATCACTGGAGTGCCCAAAAGCACAAGGTGTGCAATACTCAGAGACATGGCCAAGGTAAGAAAGGCTGAAAGACGACCACCACTGAACAAGACACACAAGCTGAAACGTCAAGACTGGGCCAAGAAATATCTCAAGACTGATTTTTCTAAGGTTTTATGGACTGATGAAATGAGAGTGAGTCTTGATGGGCCAGATGGATGGGCCCGTGGCTGGATTGGTAAAGGGCAGAGAGCTCCAGTCTGACTCAGACGCCAGCAAGGTGGAGGTGGAGTACTGGTTTGGGCTGGTATCATCAAAGATGAGCTTGTGGGGCCTTTTCGGGTTGAAGATGGAGTCAAGCTCAACTCCCAGTCCTACTGCCAGTTTCTGGAAGACACCTTCTTCAAGCCGTGGTACAGGAAGAAGTCTGCATCTTTCAAGAAAAACATGATTTTCATGCAGGACAATGCTCCATCACACGCGTCCAAGTACTCCACAGCGTGGCTGGCAAGAAAGGGTATAAAAGAAGAAAATCTAATGACATGGCCTCCTTGTTCACCTGATCTGAACCCCATTGAGAACCTGTGGTCCATCATCAAATGTGAGATTTACAAGGAGGGAAAACAGTACACCTCTCTGAACAGTGTCTGGGAGGCTGTGGTTCCTGCTGCACGCAATGTTGATGGTGAACAGATCAAAACACTGACAGAATCCATGGATGGCAGGCTTTTGAGTGTCCTTGCAAAGAAAGGTGGCTATATTGGTCACTGATTTGTTTTTGTTTTGTTTTTGAATGTCAGAAATGTATATTTGTGAATGTTGAGATGTTATATTGGTTTCACTGGTAAAAATAAATAATTGAAATGGGTATATATTTGTTTTTTGTTAAGTTGCCTAATAATTATGCACAGTAATAGTCACCTGCACACACAGATATCCCCCTAAAATAGCTAAAACTAAAAACAAACTAAAAACTACTTCCAAAAATATTCAGCTTTGATATTAATGAGTTTTTTGGGTTCATTGAGAACATGGTTGTTGTTCAATAATAAAATTAATCCTCTTGCCTAATAATTCTGCACTCCCTGTAGATAGATAGATAGATAGATAGATAGATAGATAGATAGATAGATAGATAGGAAGGCAGATAGATAGATAATCAGACAGACACAGACCGATAGATACAAAGATACTATTTGTATCTTTTGGTCTGTCTATCATCTATCTATCTATAATCTATGTATCATCTATCTATAATCATCTATTGATCCAGCGATCAATTTATCTGATAGACTATCTATATAACTGATAATTGGTAGATAAATAGATATATAGACATACAGATAGACATATAAGTAGATAGACACAGACAGATAGAAAAAGAAACAATATCTGTTTGTTTATCTGTTAATCTTTCTATCTGTCTATGGGACCTATTTATTATGTGTCTGTCCGACATGATCTGATCAGCGGATAATGTCTGACAGACATTGCTGAATGCGGAGAGCAATACGCTCTCCACATTCAGCATTGCACCAGCAGCTCTTCTGAATTGGCCAATTGGCTGCTATCAGGGGGTGTCAATCAACCCGATCGTATTCAATCGGGTTGAATTGTGGTGATGTCTGTCTGCCTCCTCAGAGCAGGCAGACAGGTTATGGAGCAGCGGTCTTTAGACCGCTGCTTCATAACTGGTGTTTCTGGCGAGCCTGAAACACGACCCTCAAGCTCCATATGCCGCTATATATCTATCTCTCTATCTATTATCCATCCATCTATCTATGTAATCAGTGTAGCAGACAATATATCTAATTTATAATAGATAGATAAGAAGACAGATAGATAATCAGGCAGACAGACACAGATCGATAGATACAGAGATACTATTTGTATCTTTTGGTCTGTCTATAATCTATCTATCTATCTATCTTATCTAATCTATATCTATTTACCTATCTATCTATCTAATTATCTATCTATCTGCTACTCCCCATACAAACAAATTGCATCATTTTGCAGACATGATTTAGTCTGTAACAGGAACATTTAAGAGGCATTATTTTGTTTAAACAATGAGACCAATTAATCCTGCTTGATATTTCAGACAAAAGACTAATCCCAGAGCTGCGCTAAATTGTGTTGCTATGTTATGTCATGTGAGCTCCAGCCAGTCTCCCATGAACCATTTATATCCATTGTCTGTTAAGGACTGATTTATAAAGTTGGCTGTGGAACCTCATCTATCTTCCCAGCGCCTGCATGCCGCACTCTACGCAATTCAGTACCATTCAGCTGTAGGCTGGACTCCTGACAGGGACTTTGATGCATCAGTGAAGTGTCTTGAAAGATCACAGTACACACCAAGTGATCAGAAAGTACTGGTACCGTGACTGACTTTCTTCATCAATCAAATACATTGCTTTTATTGCTACTTGAAAGTTGATTTTTTTTTAAATCTGCATCCTCTGTTAAGAGAAAGAAAGCCCTCTAATGAAGCGCACATCTATCATGAGTTCTGCTTTGTGTTACTGCATGAGACTACCTGATATTGATTAGGTCGAGAGATAAATTATATTAAGTGTAAAAGGTCAAAGCATGTGCTAAACAAAGAGGTGAATCAATTATATTAAAGGGACAGTAAACACTTGTGATTGTTATATAAAATTATAAAATTCTTAATTAATCTTAGTAAAAGCACTGTGCATTATAAACATTTATTATTTATTTTGGCCACTTTTGCTGTAATTTAAAAGTGTGGTTTTTACGGTCCTGACCGGCTTCACAAGCCTAATGCTGCCACAAATCTCTCCCTCATTTGCAGCTTGCTATCTTCTCTGCTGAAGCAAAAACTAGAGAGATTTTGTAAACACAATGACCGTGGCAAGTCCTGCCATTTAAGGACTGAAGTCCAGATTGGACCCTCCAAAAGTAGTGGGTGGAGTTTGACCATTGAAAAACAATTGCAGCAAACACTATGTTAGTCTGTTCTGATATAGTTTAGACTTTGTTGGTATTTCATTCTATTGGAAGACTTCAGATTTTTTTTCATAACAAGGTATCTATTTACTCTTCATTTAACCCCTTAAGGACACGGCCATTTTTCAATTTCTTTCCCTTAAGGACCAGGGCTATTTTTACATTTCTGCGGTGTTTGTGTTTAGCTGTAATTTTCCTCTTACTCGTTTACTGTACCCACACATATTATATACCGTTTTTCTCGCCACTAAATGGACTTTCTAAAGATACCATTATTTTCATCATATCTTATAATTTACTATTAAAAATATTATAAAATATGAGGAAAAAATGGAAAAAAACACACTTTTTCTAACTTTGACCCCCAAAATCTGTTACACATCTACAACCACCAAAAAAACAACCATGCTAAATAGTTTCTAAAATTTGTCCTGAGTTTAGAAATACCCAATGTTTACATCTTCTTTGCTTTTTTTGCAAGTTATAGGGCCATAAATACAAGTAGCACTTTGCTATTTCAAAACCACTTTTTTTCAAAATGAGCGCTAGTTACATTGGAACCCTGATATCTGTCGGGAATACCTAAATATCCCTTGACATGTATATATTTTTTTTTAGAAGACATCCCAAAGTTTTGATCTAGGCCCATTTTGGTATATTTCATGCCACCATTTCACGCCAAATGCGATCAAATAAAAAAAAATGGTAACTTTTTCACAAACTTTAGGTTTCTCACAGAAATTATTTACAAACAACTTGTGCAATTATGGCATAAATGGTTGTAAGTGCTTCTCTGGGATCCCCTTTGTTCAGAAATAGCAGACTTATATGGCTTTGGCGTTGCTTTTTGGTAATTAGAAGGCTGCTAAATGCCACTGCGCGCCACACGTGTTTTATGCCCAGCAGTGAAGGGGTTAATTAGGGAGCATGTAGGGAGCTTGTAGAGTTAATTTTAGCTTTAGTGTAGTGTAGTAGACAACCCAAAGTATTGATCTAGGCCCATTTTGGTAAATTTAATGCCACCATTTCACCGCCAAATGCGATCAAATTTAAAAAAAACGTAATTTTTTTCGCAATTTTAGGTTTCTCACTGAAATTATTTACAAACAGCTTGTGCAATTATGGCACAAATGGTTGTAAATGCTTCTCTGGTATCTCTGGAAATAGCAGACATATATGGCTTTGGCAATGCTTTTTGGTAATTAGAAGGCTGCTAAATGCCGCTGCACATCACTCGTGTATTATGGCTAGCAGTGAAGGGGTTAATTAGGGATCTTGTAGGGAGCTTGCAGGGTTAATTTTAGCTTTAGTGTAGAGATCAGACCCACTGATCCCTCCCAAACAGCTCTCTTCCCTCCCCCACCCCACAATTGTCCCCGCCATCTTAAGTACTGGCAGAAAGTCTGCCAGTACTAAAATAAAAGGTATCTTTTTTTTTTCTTTAGCATATTTACATATGCTGCTGTGTAGGATCCCTCTTAGCCCCAAACCTCCCTGATCCCCCCCCCCCAAACAGCTCTCTAACCCTCCCCCTCTACATTATTGGGAGCCATCTTGGGTACTGGCAGCTGTCTGCCAGTACCCAGTTTACAAAAAAAATGTATATTTTTTATTTTTTCCCCACTTTTCTGTAGTGTAGCTTCCCCCCCCAAGACTAAACCCCCACCCCCTCCCAGATCCCTTCGATTAACATATTTATCCCCCCTCTCTCCCTCTAAATAGAAACCACTGTTCCATAGTGTAATGGTTCCCACCCGCTCCCTCCCCGTGCACGTGCCCGCCTCCCCTGTGCACGCGCGCGCGTCCGTGCGCGCCCCCCAGCAATCCCGCCCACGATCCCGCCCACCGGTAAGCCATCGATCGCCTCCCACGTCTGCTCCCACCCACCAACGATCGCGGCATCGATGTCCGGTGCAGAGAGGGCCACAGAGTGGCTCTCTCTGCATCGGATGGGGAAAAATGTTATTGCAGTGATGCCTCGATATCGAGGCATCACTACAATAACCGGAAAGTGGCTGGAAACGATCAGGATCGCTTCCAGCCACTTTCAACCCCAACGTCGTACAGGGTACGTTGCTGGTCTTTAAAGACCAGTTTGTGCAAGACGTACCCTGTATGACGCGTGTTGTTAAGGGGTTAAGGTATTAATACTATGCCTAAAAAGCGATAGATTAAAGGGACATGAAACCCACATTTTTTCTTTCATTATTCAGACAGAGCATACAATTTTAAAAACGTTTCCAATTTATTTCTGTTATCAAATTACCTTCCTTTTCATGTTATCTCAGAAATGGTACAATTTTTGAAAAATTATTATTAAAAACTGTTTATTCTTCATCCTAGATTTTCAAAAATACATAACTGCTTCATATAACTGAATCGATCTTTCCTGTCATTTATTGCTCTCTAAATAATTAGCCTTTCTCCTAATGTTTCCTTTGAATCTTTTTCCCGCTAAAATATTAATAGTCATTTTGCTGTGACTTAGCTACGCTGACCCCAATCTCTGGCACCTAAGTGACCCCTATGTGCCTTGTCAGAAGCAGCAAGTGACTGCCGGGCACCCTATAGTGACAGAACATTTGCAGTGAGATTGATATGGTATTTCAGACTGCTTCAATGCACAGGATAGCTTGCAAGTGACAGATTGATGTATAATATTTGGATAACCCCCCCCCCCCCCCCACTCATTCATGCAAGGAGCTATCCATTGTATATTTTTCCATGATAAAGATATACACAGCCGAGCTTTGCATATGCTTTGTACATTTATATAGAATGAACGTAGATACAGTTTGCAGCCCTAGGTGAGAGTGTAGTGCTTTACAGATTGGACTTTAACTCTCTATTAAAGCTCCCAGTAAAATTCCTAGTGGAGGATGAGACTGTCTTTCATGACTTTGTTTTTAATGAAACAGAGCTATTTTTAACTGTGAATTGTGATGGATTGAATCCCAGCTAACGTTGGCTACATAATTAGCAAATATTATTCAAATGTTCCATTTACAAATTTAGACCTTAAAGGGACATGAAACCCCCAACAATTTATTTCATGATTCAAACAGAGCATGCACTTGTAAATAACGTTCTAAATGACTTCTATTATACAAAAATTACTTAATTCTCTTGGTATCCTTTGTTGATGGAGCAGTAAAGTACAACTGGAAGCTAGCTGAACACATTAGGTGAGGCAATGGCAACAGGCATATTTGTGCATTCACCAATCAGCTGCTGCATTGCTACTTCTGAGTCTACCTAGGTATATTTTTTAACAAAGGATACCAAAAGAATGAAACAAACTAGAGAATAAAAGTACATTTTAAAGTTGGTTAAAATTGCATGCTCTATCTGAATCATGACAGTTTAATTTTGAATTTATCGTACCTTTAAAGTCAATTATTTCATTTGAAAAGCAGTAACTTATTAACGTTGTTTTGTTCTTTGCTGGATTCCAAATTTTACAAATACACAATTAGACTTCAAATAAGTTAAACTCTTGAGCTTTTCACAGAATGTTCCATAAAAATCTTATACACTTGAAAGGACATACAAGTGCTTAAACAAAATACTATAACATGTTAAAGTATGTTACTATTGCACTGTGGCTTGCATTTAAATATTATCATTAATCTGCATAGCGCTGCAAAATGCCATAGCACTGGGTACAGAGATAGAAGTATACAATGAAAACGATTTGTGATAAGATACAAAAACATAACAGACTAATCTAGTACAGGAGGAGCTTACAATCTGAAGGTGCTGAGATATAAGGTTTGAGGTAGCATGTCACATGTATTGTAGTTGCAGCAATGAGTCAGGCAGTTCAAGATTTATTTTGGTTATGATGAAAAACAGTTAAAGGGACAGTCTACTTGAAAAGTTTTATTGATTAAAAAGATACAGTATATAATCCCTAAAAAACTCTATGGGAGTGGGCACAATGTTATCTATATGATTCACATGAACTAGCACTGTCTAACTATGATATACTGTCTAAATGTACTGAGATAAGAGGTGGTTTTCAAGGGTTTAGAAATCAGCTGGAGCTTTCAAAAAAGAATACCAAAAGAACAAAGCAAATATGATGATACAAGTAAATTGGAAAGTTATTTAAAATTGCATGCCCTATATGAATCATGAAAGTTTAATTTTGTCTAGACTTTCCCTTTAAAGAAGACTTGGTGAGCCTTTGTGAATAGGTGGGTTTTCAAAGAGCGTCTGAGGTTGATTGAAGAGGATGGGTTGGGAGTATTTGGAGATGAGGAAATATAGTTGTGAGTGAGGCTGTTGAGTGCATTATAGGTTAGTGTTAATATTGTGAAATGTATTCTAAAGTATATTGGGAGCCATTATTAGGACTGGCAGAGCGAGGCGGCTGATTTAGATCTGCAACTAAGGTGTATGAGACTACCTGAAGCATTCATTATAGATTGGAGGTGGGAGAGGTGGTGTTTGGGACGGCCATTTAAATGTAGATTGCAATAGTGAATGCGTGACAAAATGAGGGAATGAATAAGTATTTTTGTAGTTTCTTGGGCAAAGAAAGGTTGGATTCTTGAAATGTTGAATAAGTGTGCACTGCGGGATTTGGTAAGAGCTTGTATACGTGGGGTGAATGTGAGTTCAGAGTCAAGTGTTACCCCAAACAGTATGCCTGGTGTGAGGTGTTGAGAATATAGTCTCCTACTGTATTTAATCCTTAAAAAAACAAAAAGTTATACTAAACGCTGCTATCTTCTACCTTTTAAATATAAGTAATTCAAATATCAATTAGTCCAGAGGATCACCTTATTCCTTAATAAATTCAGTCAAGAAACACTTGTCCCAAGAAATACCTTCCGACATCCAATATTATGTCTAGTAGAGTATGAGTGGTTCCACTTGTATTTGTGTGTCTGATCCCCAAGACAATATGTACGTGTCTTCCAACAACTGCAGCTCCTCAGAAAAAGAGTCCCATCACAGACTCATCCGAAAACAACACTAGAAGAAATGGGCAAGAAGAGCGCAAAACAAAAGCGCAGATTAAAAACATTTATTTTCAAGCGTCCCTGTCCAAGAGAGCTACAACACTTGAGTGTTGTTGTTTTTACTATTCCCTGTGAGGCTACAAGTGCAGTGACAGCAATAATGCTGTTTCACAACGTGAGCCGAGGGATTTTTTTACATTTTATATATTATATTTTATGTCTTTGCTCCAGACGCTGTACTGGAGTTCTTATTAGCAATCTGTGACTGTTTCAAAAATACAGCATTTCAGCCGCATAAGGACACCCACCCACCCGTTGGACCAATCAGGTGCTGGTGAGAGGAGGAGGACAAAGCCCTGTGAACGGTGGAGCTGGTTTGCCGTGTATTTGTTCTGTTATATGCACATTGTCATTTTAAATCTTGTGAGTAGCTCTCTTGGACAGGGACGCTTGAACATAAATGTTGTTTTTTATCTGCACTTAGATGCATTTTTTTTGCGATCTTCTTGCCCATTTCTTCTTGTATTTATTCCCTGTAAAAGGATTAAACACATAGTTAAAGGGACATGAAACCCTTATTTTTTCAATTATATTTCAGGTAGAGCATAATATTTTAAATAACTTTTCAATTTAAAGGGACACTCATGTCAAATTAAATTTTCAGGATTCAGATACAGTATGTAATTTTAAACAACTTTCCAATTTACTTCCATTAAAAAAAATGCGCACAGTCTTTTATATTTACACTTTTTGAGTCACCAGCTCCTACTGAGCATGTGCAAGAATTCACAGACTATATGTATATGCATTTGTGATTGGCTGATTGCTATCACATGGTACAGGGGGAGTGGAAATATACATAACTGACATTTGTTAGAAAAAAATCTAATACTCATTTGAAGTTCAGAGTAAATGCTATTGTATTGTCTTGTTATCTTGTATTTGTTGATTATGTAAATCTACTGTGTTTACTGGTCCTTTAATGATAATATCAAATTTGCTTTATTCTCTTGATATCCTTTGCTGAAGGGGTAGCAGTGCACTACTGGGAGCAAGGTGAACACATCTGGTGAGTTGTAACCACCAATCAACTGCTAGCTCCAAGTAGCACATTGGTGCTCCTGAGAGCTTCCAATGTATGTTTTTCAACAAATGATACCAAGAGAACAAAGCAAATTTGAGAACAGAATCAAATTGAAAAGTTTATTAAAATGACATGCTTTATCCAATCATAAAAGTTTAATTTTGACTTTACTGTCCCTTTACTGTCAGCTCCAGAGCAGCCAAGCACAACTGAGAAATAGCTAAACACATCTGATGAGCCAATGACAACAGACAAATGTGTGTAGCCACAATTGCATACACTATCTGAATCATGAAACTTTAATTTTGACTTTCATGGAGAGACTGAATGAAGTATGAGTTAGCTCCCTGAGCTTGATCAATGTGCTTGATCAGGTTAAAGGTGAATATAGTGAATTTAAAAAAACCACCATTGTGGCAGTTACATTAAATTAATTTACTTGGCTACTATACAGTGACCAATGAAAATGTCAACTTGACAGATTGTGTTTGAAGCCAATAGGAGAAGGTTTTCCCTACCTTCAATATTATGCTAAATAATGGTCTATGTACATAATTATCAGATAGAGATTTGGGATACCCTAGTATCTCACAGTGTCTTCCTAATGTTCCAGAGAAATGGAGGTAATGAGACTCCATGAGACATGTTTAAAAAGTAACAGAATGTGCTTAAAGGGACATGAATCTTTCATGATTCAGATAGAGAATACAATTTTAAACAACTTTCTAATTAACTTCTATTATCTAATCTGTTTTATTCTCTTGGTATCAGTTGTTGAAGGAGCAGCAATGCACTACTGGTTTCTAAGTGAACACATGGATGAACCAATGACAATCAGTTTATATATTCAGCCACCAATCAACAGCTTGAAGCTAGGTTCTCTGCTGCACATGAACTTGCCTAGATAAACATTTCAGCAAAGGATAACAAGAGAAATAAGAAAATTAAATAATAGAAGTAAATTGGAAAGTTGTTTGAAATTGTATTCTCTATCTGAATCATGAAAGAAAATTTTTGAGCTTCATGTCCCTTTTAATATTGGTATTAATGACTCTTTTTTTGTTGTTCCTTTTTTTTTTGCACCCGTGGTGACACTTACATATAAATGAAACAAAGAAACAAAGCTTAAGGACCCATAGTCTGCTTTTCAGCACAACACTAAAATATGAGTTCTAGAACAGAATTAAATATTTTTATTATTATTTGTGTACCCACGTCTAATGCCTTGTGCAAACACATTAACAGTTTATTATCTGTGTATTGTTCTCTATAGTTATTATTTGAACAGCAGGTGGCACTGTTGTCTAATTCTTCTTTACTGTTGAAACAAGATGGATTTTTTTTTTTTAATAAACCCCATTATTACCACTAAAATATCCGAGAGAATGTATTCTTTTCCATATAATTCATTCCTCAGTAAAGAGGTTTTTCACCTACCCAATTCATTTTACGTACATTAAAATATCTGCTATCACTTGTGTTTTATGGTAAGCTTAATAAGTGGAAATCAGATAACAATAGTTATTAAAATATATGATTTTTTTTTTTTTTTACTGTTTTTATGCGTGTGATATTCCTCAAAATGGATGCTAAAGGACATACAGATCAGAAATAAAGTTTGGGAAACAGTTACATGGCAAAACAATACATTACAATGACAGAATGAGACAAATTGACCAATTTAAAAAAACTAGGAGCTAAGGGGGAAAGACGAGCGATTTTTATAAAGATGTGGGGGTCAAAGGATAGTGTGACTGGTACTAACAAGGAGATAATTGTACAAACAGCAGGCAGTGATACATACAACCTGTTATTGTTTGACAGGAAGAAAAAAAAATCTCCAAGATATTGAGAATGGATTTACCTTGGTATAATCTTTGTCATCTTAATTTAAGGAACTGACAAGATTATATAGGTCTGTTTATTACAAGTCCTTGGCATATGAGCTAGGAGGGGCAGAGGGAAGTGAAAGGGTTAACAAGGCTGGTGAGAGCGCCTGGGTTTAATTTCATGCTTCAGCTGCCCGCGTGTGGAGTCCATCACAGAATGATAATGATTAGGCAGTGGGGCTCGCTGGGGGAACTGCTCCCTTAATACTGATGTGTGTCAGAGCTCTAATTCTGTCTTATCAAGCATAAAATACAATTAGCAAGGTGTTCTCAGGATATTACTAGCGTCTTTTTGGGTGTCAGTCATGGGATCCTCTCAATGTTTATTAGGTGGATTGAGGAAAGACCCCTCCAAAACTAATAATTGCAACCATTAACCTCGTGGGGATCTCATGCGCTCAGGTTTCTACAATTTCTTAATAAATACCTAGTGGGAATATTAATGCAATGCAAGAAAAGACTGGAGAACTCCACAAGAGTCTATATACAGGAGAAATATAGAGAGTATGTGGTAGAAATTGTCTAGATTTGAAATGGCTGCATCTTAGAATCAACAACACAGAGCTATTGCAGGGGTTAACTTACCATTATGTACTGAGCACTGGGAATAGTTTCTTACAACAGCACATGGAAGCAGGGAGGTGCAATGATACACTAGTAGCTATAACTGCTTATAAATCATGTATCTTCCTGATATTTTGTAGAAAAGCTGGTCCCTCGTGCAACCCATCAGTAACAATATGTTAACCTCTACATTGCCACATATGTCAGTAATAAGATATAAATATTAAAATGGGCAACATTTTATTTTTCTATTTGTAATGTGGACATTGTACTGTAAAAAAAAGATATAAAAGTGGAAAAAGGAAACACTCTAATGTATAAGAGTTTTTTACTATTGCTTTATTTCTTGTATAAGTTCTGCTGGTGAGCCTATTTAACGAACAATATCATGAGTATGTAATAAATTGTAAAACAATAATTAAATTGAAAACTCTCTTAAAATGTAATGCTCTATCCGAACCACACAAGTTTGATTAAGATTTTCAATATCTCTTTAGCATTTCGTATATAATACTATTAAAATACATTGTCTAACTCAAACAGTATCAAAGAGTTGAATCACTGAGATTTGAAGTGTTTCTTTACATCTTAGTGAATTTGGATGTATTTCACTCATAAGAGAGATAATTTAAATAAGTGGAAATAAATATTCCATAGTGACTAAGAGGGGGGGTTATCTTTATCCTGTGCTCACAAAGACACTAAGTCTATCAATCTGCTTCCTGTGAGGAGATGGAGCTGCGTGAACATGCACACACGTGGACGCTACCGCGTGGTCAGCCTGATGCGCTGCTGTTGAGTGTGTCTCTCTCTCTCTGTGTGGCTGAATCCTTGGCGTGGGGATTGAACGCCTGAAGCCTGACACAGCAGTGAAAAGCCGATTGGGGTCTCATTCATCAACCCGCTCTACCTCTACACAGCGTCCTCCAATCACACTGCGGGTGCTGTTGGGCACAGTGCTTTTCTTTTTAATCCTCCTCTGGAACAAGGAACAAGGAAGGACCCTGGCTGCTTTAAAGGGCATGAGGTGTTTCTTTTCCTCCAGGACCCCTATGTAAGTGGAGAATACTTCTTAATATCACCTTTGTGCTGAATGTTATACACTTGGAGAAGATTGTAAGCCCTATGTTTGGTAAACTAGTCTGAGAGTGAAGGGTGCAGGTTGACTTTTGTTCTTTTTTTATATATTCGGAAGTTTTGACTGCTTTTGTACCCCCTCATATGTTGTTTTAAGGTCAACCTCAGTGAAGAAACCAGCACAGGTGAAGTTGTACTGAAAGTTTGTTATCTGGGAAATTATTGCAAGCTTGGTAAACTAGTCTGGGAGTGTGGGATGTACTTATATTCCTTGTTCAGCTTGTTTAGTATACAGTGAGATGGAATTTCTCTAAAGGCTATTTAAGTACCCACATCTGTTGTCTGTTCTGTCTAAAGCCCAGTGAAGATACCAACATACTCATAGAGTTTCTTTCATTATTATATATAAGACTCTTCAGTCACGGCAAATTGACTTTTTCATAGAAGGAGACAAAATTAAGGCACAAGTTGTTGCCAAATAAGGTTCTTTCAATAAGAGATTTTTCAATGTCTGATCATTTAAATTGGGTGTGAAACTTACACCACTTGTTGCTGCTCATGATATACAAGCATAACAAGTCTATTCAACTCTGTCTAAATGTTAACAACTGCTTTCCTTTTCTTGGTTTAATACTCCAGCGAAGACATCATTCCATTTACACTGACTCTTACATTTGGTTGGCTTAATCCTGCTGAAGATATTAATTTACATCTGTATAAGAAAAAACACACTAGGGAGGATGGGAACTCTCTGAAAATGTTTGTCCTTTTTCATGATTCACATGTATATCTGGCAACCTAGATTGGGCCAGAGAGCTACTCCGGTATCAGTTGCTTTTTATTACATAAGAACAGAAAAGTTTATTACAGTTACAGGACTAAATAAGTTCTTCTATCGCAGAGTTGCATGTATTTATATACTTCCCTTTTTTGTGCTGTTAATCTCAGCGAAGATAATAATCATATGCTGTTTATTTACCACCTGGCCTACTCTCTTTCAGGATCTTCTCTATTGATGGCTTTGAGTTCCTGGTTTTGAAATACTGCTCTCTGTGTATGTCTTGTATACTACTCTAGGTTGGAGGGCCATACAGGGTGGTTTATTACACATAAGAACAGAAAGTTCTTGGTAACGCTATAGAAGCTTTTAGTTTTTGTTGTTCCATTTCCCTGACTCTCCACCCACTGTGGTTATCACTTCATCTACAGTAATTGTACTATTTTTGATTACACTGTATATAATACATTTATATATGTAGAGCTTTGAGAAATTGCTTGAGATTTCTATAACAATGTCAGGGCCGGGGCTTATTTATATTATGTTATTTTGCTAGTTTTAGCATTTATTTTGCTTAAATGTATATCCCAGTTCCGCTCTTCATTATATACCAAGCTAAATATTGTTCTCTCTTATATTTATTGATTCTTTTCCATATAAAGGATCTTATCACTCTTTATTATCAAAACTATTTTTATGGAGAAATTCCTTTCTCCTACTTTGCAATCTAGAGTAAAATCTCCAAATGTGGCTTCTAAAAGAAATAAGAAAAATAAACAACCACTAGAGCCCCTGGTTGAACTATATTCTGATACTACTTTATCTGCATCTAATGACCCCATAGCTAGACAACTTCCAGTAAAAGATATTATTGAATCTTTATCACCTTATTTTGAATCTTTAAAAATAGAATTTAAATCAGAGATATCTTCTTTGAGACACAAGGTTAGAGAATATTCTACCCGAGTATCAGAACTAGAACAACGAGCGTCCGATCTTGAAGACACTAATGTTTTACAGAAAACTCTCCTGGCAGAGAATCAAAGTATGACTGTAAAACTTCAAACAAAGTTAGAAGACCTTGAAAACCAAAAGAAGGAATAATATTAGATTAATTGGGATTCCTGAATCAAAGGAATATGAAGATTTAATTAAATTTGTTTCTGTAACACTCACCTCCCTTTTGGAAATCCCTTCATCCTCTATCCCGATTATTGTGGAAAGAGCTCACAGAGTGGGCAAAATATTTTCTAACAGTGATGGGAATAATAGACCTAGACCAGTTGTTGTCAAAATTCTAAATTTCCAAGAGAAACTACTCCTTCTTCAACATTTTCATAAAAAAACAAATTGTTCAAATAGAAAATGCACAGATTAAAATATTTCAGGATTTTTCTTATGAAACTCTTAATAAAAGAAAAGAGGTTTCTCCTATTTGAAGTAAC
The DNA here is from genome assembly GCF_027579735.1 of Bombina bombina. Lineage (NCBI taxonomy): Eukaryota > Metazoa > Chordata > Amphibia > Anura > Bombinatoridae > Bombina > Bombina bombina. The sequence goes on from NC_069501.1 coordinate 570,338,162, forward strand.
ATGTTAGAAGATGGTATTAGAGACACAGTCATTTATCCTGCTAAGTTGAAGGTTTCGGATGGTAATACATTATACTTTTTTGATAATGCAGCAAAAGCTGAACAATTTTTTAAGTCTGAAAAATAACTCTGTTAGCTGTTCTCAGACTTGTTCCATTGGGGTTCAATTGTATTTTGCATGTTTCCCCCCCCCATCCCCCCCCCTCTCTCTCTTTAGACTTAGTATCCTAAAATATGGACAAAATTAGGGAACTTGTAATACTGTCTTGGAATATTAGGGGTATCACCTCCCCAATCAAAAGGAAGGCAATTCTTCACCACTTAAAGAAATTACATACTGATATAGCCTTCCTTCAGGAAACTCATCTTTCATTAGAGGAAGGTTTGAAACTTAAAACCCAATGGGTAGGGGAGGCGATAGTCTCTCCCTCATCTGGTAGGAGGAGGGGAGTAGCTATTCTGCTTGGAAAATCTTTTAAATATGAGATTATCAATTCTTTCATTGATCCTGATGGGAGAATTATTATATTAAAAATAAAAATTATAAATGGTCTATTTACTTTATGCAACATTTATGCACCTAATGATTTTAACCCATTAATTTGGAATTTCCTCCAAACTAGGGTATTAAAGATAGTAGAAAGTCACATTATTTTGGGAGGCGATTTCAATATGATTCCACAGTACCCTTTAGATAGGGTTAGACAGGGTAAGAATTGTGCCAAGACTAATAGAGATAAATTAGAGAACAAACAGTTCAGAAAACGTTTTTGCAATCTCGGGATCAGAGATCTCTGGAGAGAACAGAATCCTGATATTAAAAATTATACATGCATGTCAAAAAAATATGTCTCTCTCTCCAAGATTGATATGTTTCCTACTAGTAATAGTCTAAGAAATATGGGAGTTAATTCTTCGATCTCTCCCTTTTGTTTCTTGGATCATGCACCTATTATATTGGAAATTTTTCTTTTAATTCTTTTTTTCGTCGTTTTCATTTCCAATCTTATTTGTTTAATGATCTTAAATTTAGAAATTACCCTGTCAAGAAAATGGGAGGATTTCTGTTTTTTCATCTAAGCACATATAGATAATCGAGCTGTTTTGGCAGACTACTAAGGCAGTTTTGACTGGTGATATTACTTCCTTTATGATTAATTTGAAGAAAAGACTTAGGAAGAGAGAAAAAGAAACTATAAATTATTTAGTTAATACATATAATGCTTATCTCTTAAATTCCTCCAATGAAAACTGGGTCAAATATCTTAATGCTAAGAAAGAATAAGATAATTTACTCCTACATTCTACAACAATGGCTGAGTTAAAAACCTAGGCTAAATACTATAGATATGGGAATAAGACGGGCAAACTCTTGGCTAGAATAATTAAAAATTCTTCTAGTTCTCAAGGCATTGAAGCGATTCAATTAAATCGTAATATATTCACAAAGATTCAAAATAAATCTTAGCATCTTTTTCTTCCCATTACTCTGATTTATACTCATATAAAGAACCCAATTTAGATTATAAAGTAAAATTCTGGGAAAGTATTTCGATCCCGAGTTGTCCAGAACACCCTTAATTAATGCCTATATTACTGATAAAGAAATCTCAGACAGCATAGACTCTATGGGGCCTATTTATCAAAGCGTCAACTGAAAATATGCTGGAATTTCATGTCGTAATTGTCATGAGATTGATCCGCCATAGTTATCAAAGCGTCAAGATTGGCAAATGTTGAAATTTGTGACGTAAAATACGATCCAGCGATCTCAATCTGACGCAGATCAATGCGAGTTGAAAACCGTGGTATTCGAGCGGAATTGTGTTCATTCACAATCCTAATTGACACTATTTGAAGCTCTCACAAAGTTATCAAAAAGTCTACATTTACACTTGCGTGTTTTCCGACTCAGCGTACCTAGTTTTCAATAAGCCACCTTTGAGGTCGCGGATAACATAGGACTCAATGGGAGTCGGAAAACACTGAAAGCTTATGTTCAATGCTGCAAGAGAATGAAGCATATGACATACATTTAAATTAGAAACTTTATTAAACTTGTATACCCTTTTTAAATCAAACAATATTATTGCTCCACATCTGGTGCACTAGTAGATATAGGGATACAAATGAAAAATATATTACTACTTATGGATTAAGCTACAAATTTGTCTCTCATTACAAAGCAAGGGCTCAATATTATTTTTATAAATTTGGTGCAAAGTTTTGCCCCTAACATGTCACACTAATAGATATAGAGATACAAATTAACTAAATACACAACATAATATAGCTAACTTCCTTTTTTATTTTTGGAAAAATCTATGTGCACCATGTTTGAGCCATGTAATACAAGTCCCACTCTCCACTTCGCGCCATATTTGACTCAACACTTTTCACACCAATTATGATGCAAACTCCTAAACAACCCACACACTAGTGAATTTTTCCACCAAATTTGATTGGAATATGCATAATCACATGATTTATACACATTATAAACTATCACTAACAAATCAAATTGCTTGATACTTGTGTCATTGATCACTCATCAGAACTTGTAAGTGCTATTTGTTACATTGTGTATTATACTTTTAAAGTATTTATATGTGAAATTAGTATTAAAGATAAACATTGATGCTGACATTAGGGCACCCAGTGTAATATTTTAGACAAATATTTTAAAATTCAAATTGATGTTTGATTCAATATAATCTTAAGATGATAGCTCAAAGGGACAGCCCACCTAACTTTAAACTGTCATGATTCAGATACAGCAGAAATTAAAATCACCTCTTTACTGGCATGCTTTTTTCAGTGTATTTCTATCTTCTCTTGGATTTCTTTTTCAGTAAGAAATGTCCTCTTATATGCCAGCCTGTGAAGGTGTGGTTTTTAAAACTAGATTGCAATCAGGAGGGGTTACACAGGTACAGAGAGAAAACTGGCCCAGCTCTTTAAAGGGACAGTCTAGGCCAAAATAAACTTTCATGATTCAGATAGAGCATGTAATTTTAAACAATTTTCCAATTTACTTTTATCACCAATTTTGCTTTGTTCTCTTGGTATTCTTAGTTGAAAGCTTAACCTAGGAGGTTCATATGCTAATTTCTTAGACCTTGAAGCCCACCTCTTTCAGATTGCATTTTAACAGTTTTTCACCCCTAGAGGGTGTTAGTTCACATATTTCATATAGATAACACTGTGCTCGTGCATGTGAAGTAATCTGGGAGCAGGCACTGATTGGCTAGACTGCAAGTCTGTCAAAAGAACTGAAAAAAGGGGCAGTTTGCAGAGGCTTAGATACAAGATAATCACAGAGGTTAAAAGTATATTATTATAACTGTGTTGGTTATGCAAAACTGGGAAATTTGTAATAAAGGGATTATCTATCTTTAAAAAAACAATAAAAATTCTGGTGTAGACTGTCCCTTTAAATATCCATTGATTGTACATAAATACATGATACCCTGATTACATGCTATATTCGCAGTTATTCATGCTCAGAATAATAATAAATTTACACTATATACATATAGTGGTATAAATAAACACAGAGATATGAAAGACAACATTGTTTAGAACAAAAAAAGGAATTTAGGGACATGTGAAATGTGAATATGTTTGCAAAATATTTCTGACATACACACACACACACACACACACACACACACACACACACACATATATATATATATATATATATATATATATATATATATATACATACACAAGAATGTGCAAAGATATATGTACAAATTCTAGCATTAATAATCATTTATAAAAAAAAAATTAGATAAAAGCATATCATGACTTCTAGAAATACAAATACACATTAATTTATGTGAAAGTATCATATAACAGATTTTTTTGTATAACAAAAAATAAATATAAAAATAACTTTCTATGAGATATTATTTGTTGAGATATAAATGTAGCTATTTCTTGGACATTAACAGTTGAAAAATAAAAGATTAGCTTTAGAGAAATGTGCTTGTTCATGGACAGTAATGAAATGGTATAAATAAAGTTGTGAAAAACCCGAATAACCGCAACATCGATGACTGATAGTTAACAACAGTCCAATGCTCTTCGCACCATACTTGAAGCGTGTGTTTTTGACTTTTTTTTTATAAATAAGGAGATCGTTTTTAGATCCGCAGCAGCGATGTTTGGCGAGCTTTTTGACACCGGCGAATGCAACATAGTTGACGCTTTGATAAATAGGCCCCTATATCTTTAAATAAAACACTGTTTCCAGATTTACTTCCTAATGAATTTTATAAAATGTTGAAACCTAATATTTCCGTACAGAGCTTGATGCCCCGTGTTTCCGGCGAGCCTTCAGGCTAAAGACCGCTGCTCCATAACATGTCCGCCTGCTCTGAGGCGGCGGACAGACATCGCCAGAAATCAACCCGATCGGGTTAATTGACACCCCCTGCTAGCGGCCACAAATCTGCAGAAGGCGGCATTGCACCAGCAGTTCACAAGAAATGCTGGTGCAATGATAAATGCCGAGACCGTATGCTGTTGGCATTTATCGATGTGCAGCGGACATGATCCACAATATCGGATCATTTCCGCTCGCACTATGATAATTAGGCCCCTTAGTCTTACTTGGAATACGGTAGGATTCCTAGGTCGGATAACAAAGACAGAGAGGAGGAAAACTAATATTATTGTTATTATTATTTCTTTTAATCCTTTTTTTTGAGGGGTTTAAAAATAGAGAACTCAGACAGAGAGTACAATTATTTGTCTTTTTTATAATACAAATATTGAGATATTATGAAATGTGTGTATTAACAATTTTTTCATGTTATATCACAAAATTTTGTATTTTTTTTTCCTTTTTCTTCTTGCTTTTTGTACCCTGTCATTTGATAAATAAAATAATAATAATAAAAAAAATCTGCTTCCTGTGAAATCAAATTTGTACCTTTTGTGCAGTAAGGTTACTTTACAGAACATAGTGCTCCTTGCCTATAGCTCATTTTATTCCTGCGAATAAAACTTCTATAGCAGGGGTATATGTACATTGCACACATGTATAGTAGCAGATTATATGTGCTTGTTAGCTGGTTATTGCTTTTTCAGAATACAATAATATCAGGTATGCAGGACTCTGGTGCAGCTTTTATTATGATACAATAAAAGGGAATTTTATTAGCCACTGGTCCACTGATGAGTGATAAAAAGCACCTTTTATGTGTTTGCAATAAAACCTCCACCAGAGTGTTGAGATATATAAACTGGACCTTAACTAAATTTCATCTTCTTTATTTTTCTGTTTTTGTCTTTTCATCTCCCCAAGTGTTTCTCATTTATATTGTTATTGTTCTCTCCCCTTATTGCTATGTCATGAATGTCTCCCATGTCTCTGGCCTCACTCAGTATAGCAGTTACTCAGAGCTCCAAACCACTTTAGCTCTGTTTTTTTTTCTCCAGACAGTAGGGACAGAAAAGTATGAAAAGGAAATGTTCTTATTTTGTCAGAGGAGTTTTGTTTTAAACAAAATCCCTTTCACTAAATGTTTAACGACTGCAAATGGATATAACCTAAAGTTAATGTCACACATCATTCTCACTCCTGTGCCATTGCAGAGCAGGACACTGCTGCTGATTGGAGGATACATATGTATGCTGCGCTTCATTGGTGTCTAGGTGTGCATCTTTAATTATGTGTTTAACTTCTATGAAACTCCTCTAATCAAGGGACATTAAACTGCTGAGTAGACCTACAGTAGGATGGTTACTACTTACAAATACCATGCTATTGTATTTCTTCCTGTATCTGAAGCTCTATTTAAAGCTGTTCTCTTATTTTAAACATTACAGAATACAGCTGGTAAAGCGCTGCATTTTATACTGGGTGCCGCCATCTTGTAGCATGAGTATTGTTGCATCCTGTATTAGGAGCAGTACACTCTCTCAGATCTGCAATGATACTGGCAATTTGACAGCTTGCACTTCAGTTTAGCTCACATAATAGAGAGCTGAAGCTTTAAATTGTTGCAGTTTTTTGCACAGTTTAGACAACAGATAGCAGAACCCTGTATGAATAAATTGAAGGAAGGGTTGTATGACCCCAATAGGAAGAGGACAAGGGGTGAATGAGAGGACAAGGGGCTGGGCTGTGAAAGAAGTTATAACCATAATACAGGAAGTAACAGGCACACTTTTTATCAGGAGCAATACGGTGGAAGCTGAATTTTGCTTTGACTTACCAGAATGGAGGCCTTGTTGTCTGAATTGATGGCTGTAGCCAAGGAGAAGGGAGCTGTGTGAATTAGAGAGAGGCTGGCAGCAGCAGGGGGAGCAGGCACCGGAGGGGCTGTGGAGAAGCCTGATTCCAGGGGTTCAGCTTCCAGGAGCAGTTTGCGGCCTGCAAAGAGGTCTAGGCCTCCGGAGAGATTGAGCCCTGCAGTGGGAACTGGCAAGAGGGGGAAGGCGAGTGGCAGGCCCCAGGCGGGGAAGTAGAGTCAGGAGCAGCTGGGAGCAGGAGCGGTAATCACGGCCAGGCCCAGACCGGGCTTGAGGCCTCAGGAGGCGGAGACAGGGAGGAGCACGGCCCGGCGGTCGCAGCCGGGGCCTCAGGTGCAGAAGAGGAGAGGAAGGTCAGCAGGAGGATGCCAAGAGGTGGAGCGGCAGGACCCAGGACCCGGTGAAACGGCCAGAGAGGGCCTGCGACGTGGAGCAGTGGTACCGGATGACGGCAGGACGGAGGAGCAGATCGCATGTAAGGCGGGCAGGGCTGAGGGACCAGGGTGCAGAGGATGGTGTGACCGGTGGGGGGGTGGATGCCCATACCAGGAAAGCGGGGGGCGGGGCTGTGGGGGCCGACGCCAATGGAGGCCAGGGGCTGCGGAGGCAGCAAGGTGAGAGATGGAGGCCTGCAGCGACAGGCGGGGAGGGGGGAGGGTGAAGGCGGCTTGGGGTGTGTTACAGGGGCTCCGGAGGCTCAGGTGTAAATAAACCTGTCAGCCTGGGTTGGACATGTTGTTAGATTAGCAGGTGGGAGGGGGGGCAGGTTGCGGCATGTGAGAGGTACAATGATAGGGCAGCACTCCAGTTTATTTAGTGTGTATTTTCCATAGGAGGGGATAGGTAGGATTAAAGAAGGGGCTTCGTTTGGGCCTCAGTCAGGGAGGCACTTCAGTAGGTAGGGTTTTTTTTAATGAGGCAGCTAGGACGACAGGTATAGGCAGCACAGTACTGGGCTGGCTGGGGGTGCTTCCTAAGGTGGAGAAGCAGGGCAGTGTCATGGTTTGGCAGTAGTTGGGGGTGCAGCACATGGGGCCCTGTGGACAGCTGAGAAGGCGACACTGGGGGGGGGTATGGCACAGTGAAGAGCAGGGCAGCAGGGGGGGGGGTGAGGTAAGGGTAGAAGGGGAGGGGTGTTTTAAAAAAAATATATATATATAGGGAATCCAGTGGGTAGTAATGATAGGGGTGGATAGGCGGAGAGAGGGATGGAGAGAAAGGGGAAGGCTGAGGCAGGGCTAGTAAAAGGGGGTGCAGGTGGTGGAGAGTAGGGGAGGAGGTGGGAGTACAAGGGAAGGAGGTGGGAATACAGGGGGGGGGCTTGGAAGCAAGGGGAGGGGGACAGGGAGTAAAGTGGAGTTATTGATGGTTTATTTGTCTTGCAGGGGTCGGGGCCAGTACGGCCAGGGTGGAGGAGGCGGAAGAAGCCTGCAGGGAGGCAGAGAGTTCAGATGATCTGGAGCAGTGGACGGAGCCACCACTGGAACTGGAGGCTAGTGGTGACTTTGATGATGAAGAGGACCCAATGGAGGGGACTTCAGCGGGAGCAGTTATGGCTGGCCAGGTAGGGGGCATGAATGCCCTGGCGGAGCTCTTGCAATTGTTGACCCCACCACGGGGAGGTGAAAGGGCGGGCAACAGGGAAGGGAGTGGGAGGATGGAGAGGGGGGGGGGGTGAATTGATTGGTTCCTCTTCCTCACAGGCGTCAGGATCCGGATGTGGGAAGGGGAGAGCTCGCACCTCCCCGAGGAGACGGGAGTCCCCCAGAGGACGGAGAAGATCTAGGTCACCCCGGAGCAGGGGACCGGGAAGGACTGAGACGGGATCGCCAACCTGGGCTAGGGTGGACAGGTCCAGAGAAAGAAGCAGACATGGCAGGGGGAGGTCCCCTGCCAGGAGAGGTCCGGAAACGGCGCCTTATGGAGGCAGACAGGGAGGAGGAGATCAGGAGGCCGAGGGCCTCCAGCCGGCAGGTGGACCGCAGGCCTAGTACGGCAGTAAGAGAAGAAAGAAGCGGTGACAGACCGGACGTGACGGCTCGGGCATCAGGTGAGTCGGCTGTGCAGCCAAACAGGGTGACTGACGGAGTGGCTTGGGAGAGAGAGGTGTTGCTGGCGGATTTGAAAGGACTAATTGCAACTTTAGAGAAGGCAGAAGGGGTGGGGTCACCAGCGATGGCGTGGGACCAACCGGGAGGAGAGGGGCAGGTGACGGGAGCGCAGGCAGGAGGGACTATGGCAGCTACAGTGCCTGTGGCAGCCAGTGGGGGAAAGACGCTGAAGGTTCCGGAGGACGCATTGAGGAGACCGTGCCTATGTTCGGTGGGGGCGTTGGGGATACATTTAACCAGTGAGGTGAAGGAGAGGATTTGGAAATGGGAGTTCCTAGAGATTTTGTCGCTTCTGCCATTGGACCAGGTGCTGGAAGTAAAGGAGGACGATAAGGAGAAAGGTAAGAAGGAAGAGGAGGAGATGAAGAAGAGATGGAGGAAACTACCCAAAACCTTTGGCAATTGGTTGAGGGCTTTATGTATCCTAGCTAGCGTGATGGGGGAAAAGTTTCCAGAGCACGGGTCGTCGTTGTTCTGCTATTACGACAAGATTGCGAACGCGTACAGGACGTATGGTGGGATGGTGTGGTGGCGGTACGATGAACATTTTAGGCAGAGAATGGAGGTGCGACCGGAGATGCGGTGGGGCGATAGGGACATGGGCATCTGGCTAGAGATTATAACCCCCCTTAGGGGGGGGGCAGTCCTTTTGGTCGGCAGGTCAAGGGAGTGGTAGCGGGGGCGGATCAGGAAGCACGTCGACGGTTATCCGGAAGGGCCTCTGCTTTCAGTTTAATGAGGGACAATGCCATTTCAGGGCGTCGTGCAAGTACAAGCACAAATGTTTCGCTAAATGCTTCAAGAAAGCGAGGCAGGGAGGAAAGCCCAGCGAGGTGGGTAGTACGGGCACGGACCCCAGTGAAGGTAGGAAGGATGGTCCCGTGGCTAAAGGAATACGCCAATAAGCGGGGGCATTCGGCGGACACCGAATTGCTATTGACAGGGTTTAGTTCAGGTTTTATTATCCCGTTCAGGGACCAGGAGATGGGGAGGTTTGGGGGTAACTTAAAGTCGGCTAGGGAGTTTCCACAGGTGGTGAGGGAGAAATTGTACAAGGAGGTTGCTTTGGGCAGGATGGCGGGGCCGTTTGATAGCCCACCATTGAAGGGTTTGCGGATTTCTCAGCTGGGGGTGGTACCGAAAAAAGGGTCAGGGCAGTTCCGGATGATCCATCACCTTTCGCACCCGAAAGGATTGTCAGTCAATGATGGTATTGATCCGGAATTGGTGTCAGTGAACTACGCGTCTTTTGACAGGGCGGTAGCCATGGTAAGAAAGGCAGGGAGGGGGGCATTGCTGGCTAAGGCAGATGTGGAATCAGCCTTCAGGCTGTTGCCGGTGCACCCCAGATGTCATCACCTTCTGGGGTGTCACTTTGAGAATTCCTTTTTTGTGGATCTGTGTCTCCCCATGGGCTGTTCCATCTCCTGTGCATACTTTGAAAAGTTCAGTTCTTTTGTAGAATGGGTGGTCAGGCAGAAGGCGGGAATCGCTTCTGTGGTCCACTACCTGGACGATTTCCTGTTCGTAGGGGAGGCAGGTACGGGTGATTGCGAGCGATTGGTGGAGGTTTTCGGGGAGGTGTCCCAAGATTTCGGGATCCCGGTTGCGGCAGAGAAGTCAGAAAGGCCGGTAACATCTCTGAGTTTCTTAGGCATTCAGTTAGACTCGGTTCGGATGGAGTGCAGGCTCCCTGAGGACAAGCTGACAGACCTCAGGAGCCTGCTGGGGGAGGCATTGGCTGCCCAAAAGGTGACGTTGCGTCAGCTGCAGTCATTGCTGGGGAAGTTGAACTTTGCCTGCCGGATCATTCCGATCGACAGGGCGTTCTGCCGGCGACTGTCCTTGGCAACGGCCGGGGTGTCCGAGCCAAGGCATCATATTAGGATGACGAGAGAGATGAAGGAGGACTTGGGGGTATGGCTTACCTTCTTGGACGAATTCAATGGGAAACTGATTATCCAGGAAACAGGTTGGTCGGATGATGAAATGGGTTTGTACACAGATGCGTCAGGGGCCCAGGGGTTTGGAGCTTACTTATGGGTGGACAATATGGGGGTGGTGTTGGCTATTAACAAATTGACGGCGAATTCCCCCCCGGTGGTAAGGTTGTTGAGAGTGTTTGTGCTGGAATGCCTGCGAAATAACATATCTTTCAGAGCTGTCCATGTTCCGGGCAAGATGAATGATATTGCTGATGCTTTGTCCCGTTTCCAGTGGGACCGGTTCTTTGCAGCAGCACCAGAAGCGGACGAAGAAGGGGTGCCCTGCCCAGGGGACCTGTGGAGTTTGGGCAGGGTGTGATCAAACTGGTTCGAGGATCTTTGGCAGTGGCCACATGGAGGGCATACGCCCAGGTGTGGAGACAGTGGCGGGGGTTGAACGAGCATTTGTGGGAGTTAGAGGGAAGACAAATGCAGGTATTGTTGTCATGGGTGAAGAGGTGGGGGGATGAAAGGCTGTGGCCTTCAGAAATTCGGAAAAGGTTGGCGGCCATGGCTTTTTGGTTCCAATTGGTGGGAATGGAGGACCTAACAAAGGTATTTGTGGTGCGCATGGTGGTGAGGGGTCTGTGCAGGGGGCAGAGGAGACAGGATGGCAGGAGACCAGTGACTTTTGCCATCCTGGAAAAAGTGGTGGGTTGTTTGAAGGGTTTGTGTTTTTCTGAAGGGGAAGAAGTTCTGTTTAGGGCAGATTTTGTGTTAGCATTTTTTGGGGCCTTCAGGGTGTCTGAGTTGGTGGGTCGAAACAGGAAGGATACGGGGGGCCTCCAAGGGGGGGAGGTCATTGCGAGGGATAGGAAGGTAGAGGTTTGGCTGCGGAAGTCTAAGACGGACCAAGCGGGGAAAGGTTGCTTGATAAGCTTGAGGGAGATCGGGGGGGGGGTGTTGCCCAGTGGCGGCAACGCAAGATTACCTCAGTCGGCGCCCAAAAAGGAATGGTCCATTGTTCCTACATGCGGACGGTTCAGCTTTGTCGAGGTACCAATTTATTGCAGTGTTTAGGAAGGCCTTGGGGAGGCTCTGGATTGAGGGGACGGAGTTTGGGTCCCATTCCTTCAGAATAGGGGTGGCGACTGAGGCTGCAGGGTTAGGATTGGATGTGGGGTTGATTAAAAGGATTGGGAGGTGGAGATCAGAAAGGTTCAGGGGGTATGTTAGACCAGGGCTGAGGGTTTAAGTGAAGGGTGCGGCAGCTGATACGGATCTATTTGTTTTGACAGGTCCGGTGAGGTGCTGGGTGATCGGGCATTCATACATCCATTGGGTCAGGAAGGCTGCCGCAGTGAAGGACAATGGGTTACAACTGGGACTTGACAGGGAGAAGGTGGAGATAAAGTGGCTGGGGGTCCGGGGTATGAAATGGGGTCAGTTAGTTTTGAAAGTGGTGGAATTTGCAAGATTGTTTTCAACCCCTCAAATTCTGGTGATCCATGTAGGGGGGAATGACTTGGGGTTCATGTCACAGAAGGATCTGGTGGAGGACATGAAAAGGGGATAGACCGGCTAAGCCAGCTCTTCCCGGGGGTAATTATAGTGTGGTCGGAAATAGAGAGCCGGTTGGTGTGGAGGTCAGCTTGGGATTTGGGGAGATTGGAGGCTTCTAGATGGAAGATCAATAGAATAGTGAGCGGGTATGTGAGACGGTGCGGAGGGGTGAGTTTGAGGCACGAGGAATTTGAGGGTGAATCGGGGAGTTGCTTTTACCTGAAAGATGGGGTACATCTCAATGAGGTGGGGTTACACCTTTTTAATTACACTTTAAAAGAGGGGATTGAGAAGGCCTTAGCTCTGGTTGGCGGTTCTCACTTGGGGGGTGAGAGGTGGCGGGGTGCTTTCCCTGTTTGGTAGAGGCTTACGCCTGTTATGAGGGGGATGGACTTCCTGTTTCAGTAACAGGGGTTGGTTTAATGGTGATAGCCCCTCCCTTGGGTAGGGCGGGGATTGCAAGTTTGACAAGTGGGGGCAAGCATTGTGGTTGTTGATAAGTTATTGTTATTTATGTTTATTTATGTTTATTTACTATGTTAATAAATGTGCTGCGGCCTTTGAATCCCAACAAATGAGTGTTGTGTGTTTTGTAGGTATGGTTGGTGGCAACTTGACTATGTGGGGTCAATAAGCTCCAAGATGGTGGTGCCCAGTGTAAGGATACAGAGCTTCACTGACTAATACTTGTAAGTGGTTAGAATTAATGAATGACTTTGAAGACAGCTGCAGGCACAGGAGGAAAAAACAATAGCATGGTGACTAGAAGGATACCAGGAGATTTCCCGGTGGGTCACTGAAGCTGGAGCTGGTCAGCTACAATTAAGGGGGTGGTGTTGCTAGCTGTATGACTTATTTTCACATCTGAGCTATATATATTAAACTCATGGTATTGTAGTTGTATTCAGCAGTTTAATGTCCCTTTAAAAAGAACAGTGCATTTTTAACTTCTGTATGTCCAAATTAGACTTTTAGGATTCAGATAGAACATATCATTTCAAAACAAAAACAAAACAATGTTCCAGTTTACATCTGTTGCCATATTGTGTGCAGTTTTTTTATATGCACACTTGACAAGGCTTCTACTGAGCATGTGCAAGAGTTCACAGTGTACACATATGAGTCTGTGATTGGTTGATGGCTGTTAGATTACACAAGGGGACATGGAAAAGTACTGAAATTTGTCATTAAAAAACCTACTGCTCATTTGAAATTCAGAGTGTGTTATTGTATTTTCTATTTATTACAAATGTATTGATTTTATATTTTTACTGTGTTATATGGTCTTTTAAACACATCTTGCTTTTGTGTAAAAAATGTGCTTTGCCCACTCTCCCCAGAGCAGCTAAAAAGTAAATTCTTTAGCCTGCAAATTAAATTTCTAGATTAGGCATTTTGGAATATTTTTTCAGTCTAGGTTAAAGAATTTGCTTTTTGGCCTCTAGGGACCATGGGACAAAGCACAATTTTTAGACAAAAGCAAGAGGTCCAGAGCAAGACATCTAAACCCCATCCAGATATGTCCAGTCACACTTCTAGACTGCCCAGGCCACCAATAAATGACCTTGACCCCTCTCACACACTACCTGACCTAGACCTGTGCGAACTGGCCACACTCCATGCAAAAAAGACAAACTTCCTGCCCTAGAAATTCAAATATTAATCCTGGAGATAATCTATAATTGTCTTTTTTACTTCTTACGTCTAACTGCTATTTGTTGTTGCACATTTAACAGATGTCTGTTCTCATATTATTTATGGTGCAATTAATTTGTTGCTGTTCTTCCTGTATCTCCCCTACGTTGCCCTATATATGATTCTATCTCTCCACAATATATTTATATCTTTCTTCCTGTCTTGATATTACAGTCAGTTTCCTTTTTAGTGTACGTTCTTTTTTCTCTCAATTTATTTTATTGTCACAATGGGCTTCTAATTCTCGTCTTCTCATGACCATCTCGCATTTCATTTCTTTCTCCCCTCTTCTCATTGCAATCTATATTTTTAACCCACCACCTTCCTTGGTTTCTTTTCCATTCATTGTCACAATCCCTACTTCCTATTGTCATTGTTGTATATTTTTTTTTATTCAAAGGGACATTACACACTTTTTGCTTTTGTGTAAAAATTGTGCTTTATCCCACAACAATAAAGCAAAATCTGTAACCTAGGTTTCAAAATGCTGTAAATTGTCTAAATCAGCTATTTCATTTGCAGCATTTGCAGGTTACAGAATTTACTTTTCGGTCTTTTAAGGGAGCGTGGGGAAAAGTACAATTTTACACAAAAGCAAGAGGTATTGAAAAAACATCTATTTCCCTTGACCTAGCATGTCTCATTGCAGTCTCTTCTCATTCCTGCCTCTCTCCTCTCTCATTTGCTTTCTTTTTTCATCGCGTATCTTTTTAAAAATTATTTGCTTCAACAATATACAAGCATATAACTTTAAAGGAACATAAAAACATAATTTATATAAGGTCTTTTACTGCAGTTGCTTGGTTATAAATATGTTTAAATCCTTCTTGATGGCTGGTGTACCCTGTATGTCAGCCATTGCCTGGGCTTCCAAGGCTGTAGGAGAGTGGGTCTCACTAACAGTGCTAATTGGGCATTCTTACTGCTGTCAGCAAGACCTTACAACAGCTGTTGTACTCTGTAGTCAAAAGGTTTAACCCCTGCAAAAGGGTTAAACACATAGTAGATGTCAGCTCCCGAGCAGCCATGTACTGTTGTTTCTGAGCTGAACAACATCAATACAATAATATAATTTCCAGCCTCCAAAATTGTAAAATTACTTTTTCTTTCCTTTAAGTTGGGTCCATAGGCAAAATTATAACATTACAGACCTACAATGGGCCCCTAGTCATGTATACCATGAGCAAGAGAGAACAAGGAGGAACAAGGAGAGAAAAACACCAGATCCAAAAGCCAGTACAGTCCAAAGTTTATTCAGTTAGGAGACATCCAAAACAAAGGTAAAGCTCCTGCTTCTGATGCGTTTCGCACATGCGCTTCATCAGAGAACCATGGTATACATGACTAAGGGCCTATTGTAGACCTGAAACTTTGTAATTTTGCCTATGAACCAAACTTAAAGGAAATAAGGGTCATTTGAAATTTTTGGAGGCTGGAATTGTATTGATGTTGTACTTCTATAAAGGCTTGGCAGGTCTTTAATCCTGTGCCCCATGACTGGAAGTGTGCTGTTTTCCATTCTTTAACTAGTTTCTGAGCTGAACACAGAGAAGGAAGCCAATCACAAGTGGCATATATTCGTAGCTGCCAATCAGAAGCTCTGTTCCTTTTTAGAGTTGAAATGCATTAATATTCTGGAAATAATGTAGGCTACGTGTTTACCCCTTTGCAGACATTAAAGGCATAGGTGTATGCAAGCAACAGTGCAATGAAAAAAATGCCATAACACATTAGGGTATTATTATTATTATCATCATTTATGTGTATAATGCTTCAAACTTCCATCGGGTATTTTCTTATTGCACCTTATTGTCCCTTTAACTAACATAACCAATATATTTTTTTGCTTCTATAATATGCAAGAACATCACTCTAAATGATATATACTGTATTTGTTCATTGGCTGCATATATGAGTGAATTGTTTTCTATGTACATGTTTGTGCTATTCCTTTCTTTACCAACAGTAAACAGCAGTGCTATCAGTGCCAGGTCAGCAGGGTCGCTATAATGGATGCTTTTATGCTGCGCCTATTTCTCTGATTAGCTCACTCTCTCACCTGACGTGGTGCAGGCAGCTGGAGGTTGTGGGAAGTAACCTTAATATTTCATCTCTGTAAGATGGATTGGGGTTGACAGCCTGGGCCCTGCAGGTGTACAGGCCTCATAAGAAAAGCTGCAGGGATTCAGTATGTAGGGCACAGGAGAGAAGGCAGATCTGCTTCTAACCAGAGGACTACAACCTGCTATAACTAGGGTGTGTAGGGGTTACTGCTTATTTACTTAGGAAGGCATCTTGTAAATGGGATAGACTGACAGAGCATATCAAGAAAACACAAACAGAGGGAGGAAAAGAGCATAGAAGGAAACAAAGAGGGGAAAGTAAGAGAGAACATTTAAAGGGATAGAAAAATCAAAATTACACTTTTGTGGCTCATATACAATATGCAAATTTAAGAGAATTCTATTATCAAATTTACTATGTTTCCTTGGCAACCATTGCTGAAAATCCAAGGTAGGCTCTGGAGCAGCAATGCATTACTGGGAAGTAGATGGTGATTGGTGAGTACACACTTATATACCTTGTGTCATTGGTTCACCAGATGTAATCAGCTAGCTTCCAGTAGTGCATTGCTGCTCTTGAGATGACTGTAACTATGTATTTAACTCCTTTTTAGGAGTTAAACACTCTATTATATGAAAGCTATAGTGTAATAATAAAATGTTCTACCTCATTAAAGCATTTTCACGTCCCTTTAAACGGGGTGAACCAGAATGGAAAAGAAAAATAATAGAAAATATGAAACGGTGACTGTCAGCTAGGATTCTAGGCAGTAGCATTTATGCACCCCCATCCCTCACTGTCGCACCCCCAGACATCAAAAGTGCCAGATTAAGGTGATGTTTATGTCAAAAAATATAGATTTAAACCTGTCTGTATTAAAATCAGTTTTGAAATAATATAAAGCTTCTTTAAAGGGACAGTCTAGGCCAAAATAAACTTTCATGATTCAGATAGAGCATGTCATTTTAAACAATTTTCCAATTTACTTTTATCACCAATTTTGCTTTGTTCTCTTGGTATTCTTAGTTGAAAGCTTAACCTAGGAGGTTCATATGCTAATTTCTTAGACCTTGAAGGCCACCTCTTTTCAGATTGCATTTTAACAGTTTTTCACCACTAGAGGGTGTTAGTTCACGTATTTCATATAGATAACACTGTGCTCGTGCACGTGAAGTTATCTGGGAGCAGGCACTGATTGGCTAAACTGCAAGTCTTCCAAAAGAACTGAAATAAAGGGGCAGTTTGCAGAGGCTTAGATACAAGATAATCACAAAAGATAAAAGTATATTATTATAACTGTGTTGTTATGCAAAACTGGGGAATGGGTAATAAAGGGATTATCTATCTTTTTAAACAATAAAGATTCTGGTGTAGACTGTCCTTTTAATTAAAGGGACATAAACCCCCAACATTTTCTTTTGTGATTCAGGCTGAACATACAATTTTAAGCAACTTTCCAATATATTTATATTTTCAATTTTTTCTTGTTATCCTTTGTTGAGAAGCAGGGATGTAAGCTTAGGACTGTGCACGCATCTGCAGCACTATATGGCAGCTGATTTGAAACAATGTTAAACATTAGCAAGAACACTAGATGGCAGCACTATTTCCTGTCATGTATTGCTACAGGGACGTGCACCCTACCTACCTTGGTATATCTTAAACAAAAAATAACATGAGAACGAAGCAAATTTGATAATAGAAGTAAATTGGAAACTTTTTTAAAATTGTATTCTCTCGCTGAATCTTTAAAGAAAAATGTTGTGTTTTGTGCCCCTTTAAGTCTTGTTGTTTGAGAGTGTCTTCTTTAAATAAATAATAGACTGGTATATGTAATAAATAACTGGGATTTGAGATAATGCAGAATTATGTACATTTCACTGTTTTCAGTCAGCATTGTCAGTTGGGATTGTTCAAAAGAAATAGGGGGAAAAAGGCATAAGATTGGATCCCAAATATGGACAATGTTTTTAACAATAGGGTATTGGATTGCTGTGCTTGTACTCCAAAATTATCTACCAAAATTGTGCCAGATTACAAGTGGAGGGCTATCGTTAGCTCGAGGAGCATAAACGCTATCTCTTTTTATTTATTGACTTTGGGGAAATGCGTTACAGCGTGCACAATAGTGTAAGATTGTCTTCTTGCAAGCACAACAACTTTTTACTTTCAACTTGTAATACCAGCGCTACCCGACGAGAGCGAAAGGCTTACCACTAGCGCAGTTAGCATTCTAGCAAAAGCGCTAATTAGCGCTCAATTTGTAATCTAGCCCATTATCAGAATGGCATAAGGCAAGTTCCAAGAGTACTCATTATGTATTCATAGTGTATACCCTAATCTATGGGAAAATATGGCATATCTAAAATATAAAAGGGCATCGCTTTTTGACCTTGGGATTTTGTAGATTGGATTGTTCTCTTGTTGATTCTAGGATGTTTGTTGTTTCAAGTTTAATCACTTACAGGGACAGTCGACACCAGAATTTTTGTTCTTTAAAAAGGTAGATAATCCCTTTATTACCCATTCCCCAGTTTTGCATAACCAACACAGATAATACACATTTTAACTCTGTAATTACCTTGTAACTATGCCTCTGCAAACTGCCCCCTTTTTCTGTTCTTTTGACAGACTTGAATTTTTAGCCAATCAGTGCTCACTCCGAGGAGCTTCACGTGCCTGAGCTCAATGTTATCTATATGAAACACATGATCTAATGCCCTCTAGTGATGAAAAACTGTCAAAATGCTTTCAGATTAGAGGCAGCCTTCAATGTCTAAGAATGTCTAAGAAATTAGCATATGAACCTCCTAGGTTTAGCTTTCAACTAAGAATACCAAGAGAACAATTGGTAATAAAAGTAAATTGGAAAGCTGTTTAAAATTGTATGCCCTGTTTAAATCATGACTGTCCCTTTAATGCCTTTTGTAGAAATGGGAGGTATGAGGCTAGTATAGGGATGGGTAAAGTTTGTAAGACATAAATTAAATGTGGTAATATGTTAATTTTAATAACATTTAATCTCCCTAACCAAGATAATCTTTTAGATTTCCAAGAAGCAAGATATCTTATAATAGAGTTTTTGATTGGGTCATAACTCTGTTTGTAAACCAATTCATAAGATACAGCCAGACGGATGACTAAATATTATATTGAAGGACAACATCATTTAAAGTGGCAAACTGCTGTTAAATTAAAGGGATATGACTTTAGAACTCAGTGAGCATTAGCAAGGAGTACACAAATGAACAGTCTCTATTATTTTCATGCAT
Organism: Bombina bombina; assembly: GCF_027579735.1. Lineage (NCBI taxonomy): Eukaryota > Metazoa > Chordata > Amphibia > Anura > Bombinatoridae > Bombina > Bombina bombina. The sequence goes on from NC_069501.1 coordinate 570,357,058, forward strand.
ATAGGTTTCACTTACCAATTTTGCAGACAAGAAAAGAACAACACATTTAAGTATTTATCTTTTATATCGGGGATATGTGAGCACAATATCCCTTTAAGGAAATCAATTAGTCTTTAATGAAGATTTGTGTTGCTTTAACCAGAAGGTCAATTTTACAACTGAAATATATTTTATAATGTAACATGTTAAAGGGACAGTAAACACCTTGAGGTTTTTATATAAATGTTTAGTTATATGTAATGAAACAACTTTAAAGGGACATTAAACACTAAATACATGCTAGATAGAATGATACATTCAAAGAAAAGATTAGTCCATGACTAACATGTAGATGTATTTTTTAAAGTTTCATTAGTTGTTTAAAAAGTGACAAAATAAGTGTAAAGTTTTAGTGTCTATAAAACACTGGGAGCTGCCATGTTGTAACTTGTGTTACCTTCTCTGCTGTGGCCAATTAGAGACAGTTATAAATAGGTCACTAGAGTGTGCAGCCAATGGTTGTGCTGGATTTAACAGTGTTCTGCACATCCATTTCTAACAGGAACTGAAAAGCTCACAATTTCAGAATGGAATTACAGACAAAGAGGACAAAATAAACAATGAAAGTATATTGCAGAGCTGTTTTATATATACAATTTATCATTTTATATTACCATCTGAAAGTGTCTAATGTCCCTTTAACAATATACTTTGATTGTTTTTTTTTTTACAATTTTCATGTAATTTATCTCTGACAATTGAGGATTTTCTAATTCTCAGAACTTGAAGCACACCCTGCTTATTTCTCCAGGCTAACCCTGCTACATATTGATCCCTAATTATTCATCAATACATTGTACGTTTTATTGTCTGCAGACTCAATTCCAGATTTGCTCCTCCAAATAAGGCAAATGATGGGTGGAGTTTGTCAGTTGAAAAACAGTTGTAGAAAAACATATAGGGGCATATTTATCAAGCCCTGTATGGAGCTTGATGCCCCGTGTTTCCGGCGAGCCTTCAGGCTAGCCGCAAACAGAAGTTATGAAGCAGCGGTCTAAAGACCTGCTCTGAGGCGGCGGACAGAAATCGCCAGAAATGAACCTGATTGAATACGATCGGGTCGAGTGACACCCCCTGCTAGCGGCCGATTGGTTGCACCAGCAGTTCACAAGAAATGCTGGTGCAATGATAAATGCCGAGAGCGTATTGCTGTCGGCATTTATCGATGTGCAGCGGACATGATTCGCTATATCGGATCATGTCCCCTCGCACTTACATAAATAGGCCCCTTAGACTTGTCTTATAACTGATTTTATAGCAACACAACAGAAAAGTCTTGTAATTGCAGAGGTGTTTGGTGTCCCTTTAATGAAGTATAATTGTTTCTGTGCATTTAAATGCTCTAGGCGTTTGTTCTCATTTCATATTCATCTTTATAGTTACATTAAAATTCAAACATATCTCTCAAATTGTAATTTTATTCTGTTGTACAATAGATTTTTTTTTTATGAATTCAAACAATATAATTCTAAATTAATCGTTACAAGCTATTAAAAAGCAAAACAAGCACAGACCCCCCCCCCCCCCCCCCGAAATCTCATTCACTAAGACACACAGTTTAAGATTAAACCATAATGGGCTGCTCAAATGTGCTCAGTTCTTGCCAAACCATTTATAGGCAGGAGGTGAACTAAGCAATTTAATTGTGTGTAGCACTCTCCAGCCTGCTTAAATCTTAGTGACCACTTTATTCTTTTGTACGTCTTATCAGTTATTCATTTTATAAAATGCTGTTAAATAAAGTTTCACTGTTCAAATTCTAAATTAAGCTGTCTTGATTCAGCAGCTCAGTGGTTGAAGCTGTAATGTATTTTAGTTTAGCTTTCCTGCTGAGGGCTAATAATACAGAGTCTTATTTGTATAAATGGTACAGAGTGCTTGATAGGTTACCAGCAGTATATATAATGCATTATGTGCTCTGTACACAATGGATATGACTTCAGACACAGCACTATGGAACACATCTTAGGTTTTCATATACAAACAATCATACATCCTATTTCTATTTTTAAAACTACTCAGTGATATCAGTTACATAATGTAGCGAAGGTTAAAAATCAAGGAAAAACTAGGTTTTCAAACAATAATACTTTCTAAAGAATGTTTTAATGATATTCAATTTCCTCCTCTGCCTTTTCTCACAGGAAGGGAATTCCACTTAACATTTGAGGTAATGTCAAGAGTTTTTCCTTTTGTTACAGTGTCTGCAGGTATTGCTGCCTTTCATAGGGGCGACTATTTGATGCAATGGATATGGGCCATGCTTTGCCTCAGGATAGACTTAAAGTGAAGGTAAACTTTTTATCATAAGATACTAAATGTTAGTGATATTTTAGATGGACTTTAATTGATCACTTCTAATGGAGATGCGCTGTAACTTACTTTTTAATCTAGCCGTGCTATTCTAATACCGCACGCTCCCGCCACCCACTTCAAAGGTAATATTTTTGTGAGCTAATGGTTTCTGTTCTCCAATCAGTGCTCTAGCTACAATAAAAGTGCTATAGGGATAGAAAGTGCTGTTTCTCTAGCCACAGGATATATCTGCATGAAAGTGAATGTAAACTTAACCTTGTTAGCTCAAGTCATACGATAGAAGTTAAAAAATGAATGAGACTTTCATTCATGAAATGTTTAGTATATTACTTATCTTCAGCGATATTTAACATGAAACGCTGTAAGGATAAGAGACGATGCTCTGGTCGCCATATTCAGCAATCGATTGACAGATGACTCATCTGCAATCAACTAATCGTTGTCTCCCCCCCCCGGGGGCATTCAGCCCCTTTCTACAAACTTCAGGGCCCGGGGGGAAACAACAATTAACTGATTGCAGATGAGTCATCTGCCAATTGATTGCTAAAAATGGTGACCAGCGTTTCATGTCAAATATCGCTGAAGTAATACTCTAAACATTTCATTTTTTTAACTTCTATCATATGACTTAAGCTAATAAGCTCACATTTACATTAACTTTAATACTATGCCACCTCATCAATTTCCTAATTGTAGCATGGACTATGAGGGTTGGAAAGCATCAACACCAAAGACTCAGTTGATAAGGTTATTGAGCACAGTACTTTGACTCAATTTACATCAGAAAAGGACTTTTATTCTGCACCTCCTGAAGAACTGCCAAGACAAGAAACCTGATGTATCAAATAATTGTGAGGTGTGTGTATATATATATATATATATATATATATATATATATATATATATATCCTATATTATAAAAGGCCAAGTGTGTTTGTCCGAAGCTGTCATGCGCAGTAGAGACAGCACGAGGACAAACACACCTGGCCTTGGATTCCCTACCTGATCTGCCGAGCCGACTGCCGCAAGAAGAAGTGGGCGTGGCCGAGCGTGAAGGTCCGTGAAGGGGGCAGGGCCGGGGGCAGGGCCATGAAAGTCCATGGAGAGAGCTCAAACAGCTCAAAAGAGGGGAGAGGGGGGAGAGATAGATCAAGAGGGGAGAAAGAGACAGGAGAGAAAGAGAGAGAGGGGGGAGAGAGAGGGGGGGAGAGAGAGGGGAGATGGAGAGAGGGGAGAGAAAAAGAGGGGAGATGTGGAGAGAGAGAGAAAGAGGTGAGAGAGAAAGAGAGAGGGGGAGATAGAGAGGGGAGAGAGAGAGAGGGGGGATAGAGGACAGAGATGGGGAGAGAGACTTAGGGGGGGAGAGAGACAGAGGGGGGAGATAGAGAGAGAGTGGAGAGAGGGGAGATGTGGGGAGATAGAGAGAGAGAGGGGAGAGAAAGAGGGGAGAGAGAAAGAGAGAGGGGAGAGAGGGAGAGAGGGGAGAGAGAGAGAGGGGGAGAGAGAGAGAGAGGGGGGAGAGAGAGAGAGGGGAGAGAGAGAGAGAGAGAGAGAGAGAGAGAGAGGAAAGAGTGAGAGAGAGGGGAGAGAGAGGGGGAGAGAGAGAGGGGAGAGAGAGGGGGGGAGAGAGGGGGGAGAGAGAGAGGAGAGAGAGAGAGAGGAGAGAGAGAGGGGGGAGAGAGAGAGGTGGGGGAGAGAGAGGGGAGAGAGAGAGGAGAGAGAGAGGAGAGAGAGAAGGGAGAGAGAGAGGAGAGAGAGGGGAGAGAGAGAGGAGGGAGAGGTGAGAGAGAGAGTTGAGAGAGAGAGAGGGGGAGCAGAGAGAGAGGAGAGAGAGAGGGGAGAGAGAGGAAAGAGTGGAGAGAGGAGAGAGGAGAGAGAGAGAGGGGAGAGAGAGAGAGAGAGGGAGAGAGAGAGAGGGGGGAGAGAGAGAGAGATAGAGAGAGAGGGGGGGGAGAGAGGTGAGAGAGAGGGGAGAGAGAGAGGAGAGAGAGAGGGGAGAGAGAGGGGGAGAGAGAGACAGAGGGGAGAGGAGAGAGAGAGAGGGGGAGAGAGAGAGGAGAGAGAGAGAGGGGGGGAGAGAGGCGAGAGAGAGGGGAGAGAGAGGAGAGAGTGGAGAGAGAGAGAGAGAGAGAGAGGAGAGAGAGAGGGAGAGAGAGAGGAGAAAGAGAGAGAGAGAGAGGAGAGAGAGGAGAGAGAGAGAGAGGGAGAGAGAAAGAGGGGAGAGAGAGGGAGAGAGAGAAAGGGGAGAGAGAGAGAGAGAGAGAGAGAGAGAGAGAGAGAGAGAGAGAGAGAGAGGAGAGAGAGAAGAGAGAGAATGAGAGGGGGAGATAGAGAGAGAGAGGGGGAGAGAGAGAGAAGGGAGAGAGAGAGAGGGGAGAGAGAGAGAGAGAGACAGAGGGGGGAGATAGAGAGAGAGGGGGAGAGAGGGGGGGGAGAGAGAGGGGGGTTGGGAGAGGGGGGAGAGAGAGGGAAGAGAGAGAGAGGTTGAGAGAGGGGAGATAGAGAGAAAGAGAGAGAGAGGGGAGAGAAAGAGAGAGAGAGGGGAGAGAAAGAGAGAGAGAGGGGAGAGAGAAAGAGAGAGGGGGAGAGAGAGAGAAGGGGGGAGAGAGAGAGGGGATAGGGGAGAGAGAGAGGGGAGAGGGAGAGGGGAGAGAGAGAAAGAGAGAGGGAGATAGAGAGGGAGAGAGGGGAGAGAGAGAGAAGAGGGGAGAGAGAGAGAGGGGAGAGAGAGAGGGGAGATGAAGAGGGGAGAGAGAGAAAGAGAGAGGGAGATAGAGAGGGAGAGGGAGAGCGCAAAAGAGGGGGGGAGAGAGAGAGTGCAAAAGAGAGGGGGGAAAGAGAGTGCAAAAGAGAGGGGGGGAGAGAGGCTCAAAAGAGAGGGGGAGAGAAAGCACAAAAGAGAGGGGGGAGAGAGAGAAAGCAAAAGAGAGTGGGAGGGAGAGAATGCAAGGGGTGGGACCACTGTACTGCAAAAAATGGCCCGTGTGAACGGGCTTTAGGACTAGTATATATATATAAATATATATATATATATATATATATATATATACATACACACAAATAAATATATATAAACAGTACATTTTTAAAAAGCACAATAATGTAATATTTTAATTACAATGTGCATTAATATGGGCTTGCTTGAAGTGTTCCCAAAGCATTCACAATAATTGCTAACCTCTTTAAATTCACTCATTTGCATAAGTGTTCTCTCCAGCATGTCCAACTTCAAAGGCCCCTCCAGTGTTACCATTTTTTATTTTATTCTAAACAGCTGATTCAGTAAAGAATGAAAGATAAATGAGCTTAGTGAATCAGCTACAGAGAATAACATGACATTTTGAAGATGGAAAGATGGAAAAGGTGTGAGCCACCAGGAGTCATCCCATGCAGATTTGGTGGGTCTGAAGAGGAGGATTTTGGTCTTGTCAGTGTTGAGTTTGAGACGTTTGTTGTTCATCCAAGTGGCGATTGCTGTAAGTCCTTTGTGGAAGTTTTTCTTGGCTGTGGCGGGGTCTCGGGTGAGTGAGATGATTAACTGGGTGTCGTCGGCGTAGGAGACGATGTTGAGGTTGTGTTGTCGGATGATGGCAGCGAGGGGGGCCATGTAGATGTTTAAGAGGGTGGGGCTAAGAGAAGAGCCTTGGGGTACGCTGCAGCTAATTGCTGTGGGATTGGAGGAGAAGGGTGGGAGTCTGACTTTCTGGGTTCTGCCGCTGAGGAAGGAGGTAATCCATTCCAGGGCCTTATTGCGGATGCCAGCATCATGTAGGCGTGTGAGGAGGGTGCTGTGGGCTACAGTGTCGAATGCGGCTGAGAGGTATAGAAGGATGAGGGCGGCAGTCTCTCCTTGGTCGAGCAGGGCGCGAATGTCGTCTGTGCTGGCGAGGAGGGTGGTCTCGGTGCTGTGATTGCTCCTGAAACCAGATTGGGAGGTGTCCAAGATGTGGTTGGTCTCGATGTAGTCAACAAGTTGTGCGTTGATGGCTTTCTCGATTAGTTTGGCTGGAAAGGGGAGTAGAGAGATGGGGCAGTAGTTTTTTGGATCTATATGGTCAGCTGTGGGTTTCTTTAGCAGGGGTTTCAGCTCTGCATGCTTCCAGTCTTCTGGGAAGGTGCCAGTTTTGATGGAGCAGTTTATGGTGAGGCCGAGTTTGTGGGCGAGGGTAAAACCCGCTTTTTAAATATGTGGTGCGGGCATGGGTCTGAGGGTGCTCCGGAGTGGATAGATTTCATGTTTCTGAGTGTGTCCTCCGTGGTGAGGGGGATCCAGGTAGTCCGTAGACGGTGGCGGGTGGTGGGTTTGGGTGAGGTGGGGGTGGGTGGGTCAGCTGTGAATTCTGGAGCTCAAGGCTGTCGTAGATATTGATGATCTATTGGTGGAAGTAAGTAGCGATGTTGCCACAGAGGTCCAGGGAGGGTGGGATGTCGTTAGTATCACTGTTGGGTTTGGAGAATTCCTTGATGACTGTGAACAGCTCCTTGCTGTTGTGGGTTTTGGCGTGGATTCTGTCTAGGATAGCGGTTTTCTTTGTGGTTTTGATGAGGTGGTGGTGGGTGGTGATGGCTTCTTTGTAGACGGATTGTCCGAGGGGGACTTGCTGGATCTCCATGTTCTCTCTAATCGTCTGCAGTGGCGTTTAGAGTCCTGGAGGGTGGGGGTGAACCAGCTAGCCTTGTTGATGGGCTGGCGACTGGACAGTTTCTTGAGGGGGGCGAGGGTATTTGCGCAGTCTGTGATCCAGCGATGTAGGGGCCGGGCAGAGGAATTGGTGTCAGTGGAGGTCACTGGGGGGGAATTGATCAGGGTGGAGTGCAGTTGTTCTTGAGTGATGTTGTTCCAGTTTCTGCGGGGTGGGTGGTGATGCCGGAGGTGTGTGGTGGGTTTATTGAAGGAGAAGTGTATACAGTGATGGTCAGTCCAGTGGAGTTCGGTTATGTGGTTGTCGACTGAGATATGGTTGCCTGCGGAGAAGATCGGGTCAAGGGTGTGTCCAGCTATGTGGGTTGGGGTGTTTACAAGTTGCTTTAGTCCAATGGTTCCAACGTTTTCCAGGAGGTTGGTGGTGTTGTGGTCATTGGGGTTGTCTAGATGGAACTTGAGGTCACCGAGTAGGATGTAGTCCTTTGAGGCGAGGGCGTGGGGTGCAAGGTGGTCGGTGATGGAGTCACAGAAGGTGGGACGCGGTCCTGGAGGTCTGTAGATGAGGGTGCCGCGGAGGGTGGTGTTGTGTTAACCTTGATTTTGAAGTGTAGATGTTCCCAGTCTGGTGAGTGATCATCGGAGGTGGTTGTGACTTGGATGGAGTGTTTGTGGATGATGGCAATGCCTCCTCCAGGTCAGTTTCTGCAGTCTTTGTGGGAGATTTTATAGCCATCGGGGATGGCGATGGCGATGTCCGGCGCTGATGTGGGGTTGAGCCAGGTTTCGGTGAGGAAAGCAACATCTGGGGAGGTGGAGTCGAGCAGGTTCCAGATTTCGATGGTGTGCTTGTGGATGGAATGGGTGTTGAGGAGGATGCAGTTGAGGTTCTCTCGGCTGTTTGAGTGAGGGATGTTTGTTAGGTTTGTGATCGGGAGGGCGGTGAAAGAGCAGTTGAAGCAGGTGAATCACTAAGCCCCCTAACCTAACACCCCCTAAGTTAACCCCAATTAACTACAATTACATAAAATAAACTACCTTAAATATATCTTAAACTTACCAAAATTAGAGTGACATATTCCTTTTTGAAGTAATTTTGGTGTTAATTTGATTAATTTGATCTTAGTAGTGGAGACCAGCACAAATACCATCAAAGAATATTTAACTCCAGAGAGAAAACAGGATAAAAAATTATATTATCCTGAAAAAGAAAGAGGATACAGCACTCTTTTAAGAAAGTTTTTATTAGAAAAAAGGTACAAAACACCATATATATTCCAGCACATTAAGAAAAATCTACCAAATTTAAAAATATATAAACTAGAGAAACAACAAAAGCATATTCTGCAGAAAGGACTATCCTAACAAGTACATAGAAATAATTCTAAAATAACAAGTACAGTCATCAGAACCCTTGAAAACACCATCCTAGGTTTACAAAGGTACCTTCTAGCACAGAAAGAACAAGTGGCACTCAAGACCCCCACCCCACATGTCTCCTTAATGTACATACTTCTTTATTTCCAAAGGACTTCCCCTATACAACAACCACAGAGCAAAGATTTTCCTAATGCCCAAAGGCCCCCCTCTGCAACCCCTAAGCATAAGGACACAGAATTGTGTTTCCTGACCTTAATCTAAAGTCAAGCAACTTTTTAAATCTTTCTTGAAACGTTCTCAAACTTAAAGGGACATAATACTCATATGCTAAATCACTTGAAACGGATGCAGTATAACTGTAAAAAGCTGACAGGGAAATATCACCTGAGCATCTCTATGTAAAAAAGGAAGATATTTTACCTCACAATTTCCTCAGCTCAGCAGAGTAAGTTCTGTGTAAAAAAGTTATACTTCAGCTGTTGCTCAGCTGCAGGTAAAAAAATTGAAGAAATGAACAGCAGCCAATCAGCATCAGCAGTGCTGAGGTCATGAACTCTTTTACTGTGATCTCATTAGATTTGACTTAACTCTCATGAGATTTCATAGTAAACTTCCTTAAGCTGAATAGGGAAATAATACGAGTGTGCACGAATGCTCGCTCCTTTCGCTGTCCCGGGACAGACATACTGATTTGCTGCTTAGAAGTCCTTTACAATGGGATGTGGCTACTGAGGAACTTTTGAAGTAAAATATCTTTCTTTTTTATATAGAGATGTTCAGGTGATATTTTCTAGTCAGCTTTTTACAGCTATGCTGTATCACTTTCAAGTGTTTCAACATTTGGGTATCATGGCCCTTTAAGTCTCTACCAATCCTCTAATTCAAAAACAACTTTTTTCAGAGCCACTAGGTAGGTCCTATATGGGTGATCCCTTAGTTTCTAGTGGGGGGGGGGGGGGGGGGGGGGGTGCTACTGAATGTCATGTTGAGTCCCTTGAGTATGGAGTTAAGTTTTTATAGTGGAGGTTCTTTGATGGAATTATTATAGATACTGTGATCCTTAGAGGGGCTTTTAGAGATTTTAGGATCCCATAGAGGGGGACATTATTGTAACAGGGAGTGCCTTGGGGGCCAGTATGGGTGGTGTGGGTTCTTTAGATGTAAACAATTACATTTACTGGAAGTCCTTTGTATGGAAGTTATGGTTGCTGTGGTTCCATAGGAACTACTGCAGGGGGTAGTGTCATAAGGGGCATCATTATTGAAAAAACAAATGCCCAGGAGCATCAATAGGGGTAAGGGCATCAATTGGCAAATAATTGTGTTCAAGCATTGGGAGTCTGTGTGGTGAATCATCATTGGTGTTTAGGGTGACCATTATGGATGGTGGAGGTCCAGTAAGGTAGCTCATTTTCCACAAGGAATCTAGGGTTAGATAGTTAGAATAGGCTTTACTATGCATTGTTTTGAACAAGGTGGGGGGCTCTGGGATAATTGGTAAATGTGGTTATGACAGGAATTATTGTCCTCATTGTTGCAGTTTGGATATAATTGCAAAATGAAAATGGAGGCTATAGGGTTAATGGCAGATGGTGGGTAGTTGTGCTTGAAACTCAAAGTTAGGGTTAACCACGAGTTGGTAGTCTGAGGGAACAAGAAGTCTCCCAATATAAAGGGATAAAACTAGATCTAAGGAATTATGGAACCTAATGATAATCCTGTTATATAGCAGCAGGGAAGTTGGCTCAGTATCTGACAATGTTATCATAGTTAAAGTCAGCCCCAGACCAGAAATGCACTACTGGGACCTAACTGCACACATTTGGTGAGCAAATGACAAGAGGCACATGTGTATAACCATCAATCATTAGCAGTACCACATTGCTTCTCCTGAGCCTACCTAGGCATGCTTTTCAATAAAGGATACAAAGTGAACAAAGTAAAGTTAATAATAAAAGTAAATTGAAAAAATTCTTAAAATTGCATGCTCTAGTTGAACCATTAAAGGGACATTCTACTCCAGAATTTTTATTTTTGAAAAACATAGATAATCCATTTATTAACCATTGCCCAGTTCTGCATAGCCAACACTGGTATATTAATATTCTTTTTAACTCTGTGATTACCTTGTATCTAAACCTCTGCAAACTGCCTCCTTTCATTTTAGTTATTTCGGCAGACTTGCATTTTAGCCAATTAGTGCTGCCTCATAAATAATTCCATGGGAGTGAGCGCAATGTTATCTATATGGCACACATGAACTAGCGCTTTCTAACTGTAAAAACTGTCAAAATGCACTGAGATATGAAGTGGCCTTCAAGGGCTTAGAAATAGCATCTGAGCCTACCTAGGTTTAGCTTTCAACAAAGAATACCAAGAGAAAAAAAGTTTTTTTTTTTTATAAAAAATACATTGGAAAATTGCTTTAATTGCATGCCATATCTGAATCATGAAACTTTAATTTTGACTGGACTGTTACTTTAAAGCTTAACTTTGACTTAAATGTTCCTTTAACTGCTGCTACATGTATAAAGCACCATTTAGATGATGTCTACTGTTAAAAGCATAAATTATCATTTAGATGAGGTAGTATAGTATCCTGTTGTGTAAATCAATCTCTTAAGGTAGTATTTGCTAATTATCTAAAATAAGGTATGTTGGAGTGTTCTGTTACTTGTTTAATTAATGTCTGTATGCTGAGTTCTGTTACACGTAACTGCAAAACCATTGTTTGTCTATTGTCTTCTGCTACCTGCATGGATCAGTATTTGTCTGCAACATTCTGCTACCTGCATGGATCACTATTTGTCTGCAACATTCTATAATGCATGTAATGGTCTGCTGCTCTTGTAAATTATTATTTGGATATATTTCTATATTTGTTTGAAACCATATTGGATGCATAACTGTGTTACCTTTTAAACTATAGTTTAGGCTCAGCAGAACACTAATGGCTATAAAGAGGTTAATGGAAGATAATGAAATTATTTTTGCTCCCAATTAAAAACAGAACATTCTTTTCCTACAATCAGATAAGTATAAATATGTTACATATCCCTTTTCCGAGTATGCAGAAAAGCAAACACCATGGGAATAATGAATTAGATTTGCTAGCAGATACAACTGATAAATGTAGAAATTATTGTAGCGTACTCACAGCGGAGAAAAGGGAGGGGGGCACAGCGATGAGAAATGGGGAAGGGGGAGGAGGCTATAGAGGTCGACTCTATTAAATCTGCAGGAATTGCTACATTTGACACAAAAGCTGCTATCACCCCAAGTCAAATCAAGAATAATATGCTTGGCTGCTCAGGATCACAGGCTGAAATATGTGATTGTCATATTACCTTCAGCAGTAGCCGAAATCAATTTCTTCTGTGAGATGGAAAGAAAGCAGGAAGAGACACTGGGAGAATAGGAGAGGTGTAAAGAGGTTATTTTCTCATTTTTGTCTAAAAGCAAAATGCTGAACCCCCTTCTTTTTTATTTATTTATTTTTCCTTTTGGAGTAGTCAACTGTTTTACAGCTGTTCTGCTCCATTTCCAAAACATCATTGTTAAACCCAAATATTCAGACATTCTGCAGCATCCACTATCCCTCCTGCTGTTTGTGTATGTGTGTTTTTTTTTTTATACACATGGAATTTATATATATATATATATATATATATATATATATATATATATATATATATATATATATGTATATATATATATATATGTATATATACAGTATATATATATATATATATATATATATAATATGCAGTTATCAAAATGTTCTGTCAATCTATCTCAAAAAAGAAATGTGAAAAATACACTTGTTGCTCTTAAGATGTAGACTATATACATTATATATATATATATAAAGCATTTTGCCATAACACAGGCACCAACACAATCACTAATGTAAATAAATGCAGATCAAAAAATAATAGGCAGACACAATTCCAATGTGGCCACTAACTGTGACCAATTATTTTCCTGTACCAAACAAGACTGGCATTTAAAAAAATACAACCTTACTGAAGCATTTTTATAGCTTTTATATAATAGTCTAGTTGTCTTTAAAAAAGTACTACCATCTGGTTTTCCCATATCCTATGACATAAAAGGAAAGTAAGAATCCACATTTTAGTACCCTCCTTTCTACACAAAAGAAAAAAGAAAGAAAATCAATGGCAAATGAACACATCTTTAGTAAATCTAATAATGTTTAGCCTTATTCTTAAAGGGACATTCCATCCAAAATTTAAATCCACATGGATGCATTTCAGTTTTGAATAGAAGCATTTTCGTAATATACAGTACATGTATTAGTAAATATGCTTCTAACAAAAGCTATAGCTGTTTCAAAAGTGTATTTAAGTATGCACCATGCACCAGCATTTTAAACACAGAAATTAGAGCATGCAATTATAAGCAACTTTCTAATTTACTCCTATTATTAATTATTCTCTTGCTAATCTTTATTTGAAAATCATGAATGTATATCTTAGCAGCCAGCCCATTTTTGGTTCAGCACCATGGATAGTGCTTGCTTATTGGATAATTGCTTACAATTACCCACCAATAAGCAAGCATAACCCAGGTTTTCAACTAAAAATGGGCCGGCTCCTATGCATCACATTCCTGCTTTTTAAATAAAGATAGCAAGAGAATGATGAAAAATTGGTAATAGGAGTAAATTAGAAAGTTACTTAAAATTGCATGCTCTATCTGAATCATTAAAGAAAAAATATGAGTTCAGTGTCCCTTTAAAATAAAGTCCATATTCAGCATTTAAAAAAAAATTCTGGGGTCATTGGGCTCCCTTACCTTTATTGTTTTAAACAGTGTCCTAAAGGGATATAAACGGGAAATAAGAAATTGCTCTAATTCATGATAGTTTGCTTCAGTTAGACATCACATCAGTTATGCACCTGACACATATCATTGAAATCATATACAGTATATATAGACTGATCTATACATAGGACATGCTGTCATACTATCTGCCTAAATTTGGTTAATATTGGCTTTTTAGCTACTGGCATAAATGAAGAATACTGACATTCTTACCAATTGTGATTATTACAAGATGCGATATTGTCATCATTGTATATGTCACTGTTTTCCTAATTGTTTTTTTTTCTCTCTGTTGATTTAAAGGGACATGAAAATTAAAGAGCCATAATACCCAAATGTTTAAACACTTGAAAGTGATGCAGCATAGCTGTAAAAAGCTGACTAGAAAATATTACCTGAACATCTCTATGTAAAAAAGAAAGATATTTTACCTCAAAAGTTCCTCAGTAGCCACATTCCATTGTAAAGGACTTCTAAGCAGCAAATCAGTATGTCTGTCCCGGGACAGCGAAAGGAGCGAGCATTCGTGCACACTCGTATTATTTCCCTATTCAGCTTAAGGTAGTTTACAATGAAATCTCATGAGAGTTAAGTCAAATCTCATGAGATCACAGTAAAAGTGTTCATGACCCCAGCACTGTTGATGCTGATTGGCTGCTGTTTATTTCTTCATGTTTTATTTTTTTTTACCTGCAGCTGAGCAGCAGTTGAGTATAACTTTTTACACAGAACTTATTCTGCTGAGCTGAGGAAATTGTGAGGTAAAATATCTTCCTTTTTTACATAGCGATGCTCAGGTGATATTTTCCTGTCAGCTTTTTACAGTTATACTGCATCAGTTTCAAGTGATTTAGCATATGAGTATTATGTCCCTTTAATTTTTCTTTCTTTTGTGATTTAGATAGAGCATGTGATTTTAAACACTTCCCAGTTTACTTATATTATCTAATTTGTTTTGTTCTCTTGGTATTCTTTCCTAAAAAGATAACCTATTTAGGCTCAGGAGCTAATGATTTGTGGCTGCACATATATGCTTCATGTTATTGGCTCACTTGATGTGTTTAGCTAGCTCCCAGTAGTGCAATGCTGCTTCTTGAACAAAGGATACAAAGCAAATGAAGCAAATTAAATTATAGCAATATATTGGAAAGTTGTTTAAAATAGTATTCTCTTTCCCATATATGAAAGAAAAGATAGTTTTTATGTCCCTTTAAGTTCTCAATAAAATAATAATAAAAAAATAGATAAAAAAAACAACATATTACTAATTCACTATTGTACACACACATTGTACACACACACACACACACACACACATATATATATATATATATATATATATATATATATGTCTCACACTGTTTCCAGTATTGGTTCCTGATATTTAGGTTTCTGTTTAGACCAACATTTCCAGCATGCCTTTCAAGTGATCATAATGCCAAAATGATTTGGCTCATTAAAAGGTTCCAGCTGCAAAAGGGTTTTCTGATGAAATCCGCTTGAAAATGTCTTTTTGGTCGTTAAAGGGACAGCCTGGCCCGACCGCGCCATAGCACTAAGTGCAGCTCGCTCCTGTCACAGGAGCGAGCTGCACTTAGTCTTATGGCGCGGTCGGGCCAGGCTGTGACTATACAGCTGGCCCGATGCGCTGAGGAAATATAACAGACCCGCTCAGCAGAGAGCAGAGAGCGGGTCTGTGAAACAGCGCTTTCTTTTAAAAATGAATAGGGGAAATTACGTTTAAATAATATTTTGCTAATATAATGTTATATAATTCTGCACTATGTGCAGAATTATATAACATTATTTTTAAGGTTTACTGTCCCTTTAAGTTGTTGTTCTCGGGATTGATACTGGGGATCAAAATGAAACTGACAAATACAATGGCCATTTTGCACCTCTGAAGATTAAATGACAGGATTTTGATTAATTCCTTTGTACAGTGTTTAATGAAAACAATAATTTACATATGTAAAGTTAACCTTTTGTAATCTGAAACCATTCTAATAAGTGTTAAACAACCTGAATGCCATTTGTAGAGATTTTCATCTGACATCAAGAAGAATAACATGGAAAATGATTTTCTGTAAGAAGAAAGTGCCCACAGCTTATATCATCTGCTGTCACGTGATTAATATGTTTGAAAAAAAATAATATGAAGAACTTCCTAATATACAGGTATATATTACTGTAAAAAGATGGAGACACAGTGTTCTAGGATTGAAAAAGACAAACCAAAAAAAAAACCCATGCAAAAGATGTGAGAATGTGATTACCCATAGAAAGCACATTTAAAAAGTGAAAAAGTACTGTAACTCAGGGGCGGAACAACCATTGGTGCAGCAGGTGCAGTGGAACCAGGGCCCAAGTTCTGAGTGGGCCCATAGCTAATAGCAGCCAGTCTATACATAGGTGTGTGCAGAATTTGTACAATCCTAATGCAGGGCAGCCTTTAATTAGTGCAGGTTGTCTATCTATCTATCTATCTATCTATCTATCTATTTATCTATCTATCTATCTATCTATTTATCTATCTATCTATCTATCATCTATCTATCTATCTATCTATCTATCTATCTATCCTCAAAATAATTATAGAGAGCAACATGTACATTAACACTATTGCTTACAACTAGGTTACGTTTAGGGGGCATTTTTTTCACCAGCGCCCTCAGTTGAGTAGGTCTGCTACTGCTGTAACTGACACACAAATGTGAGTATGAAGTAAAAAGAAATATTTTAAGAAAGCAATTGCTAAACTCCATATCTAGATGTTTAAGACTCTGACAACTATGAGATTGCAGATAGAAAGGCTGTTTAAAAAGGTGAAACTACCGTAACTTACACTAACAAAACGTAAGAAATACAAATAAACATTTTAAGACTGTGGTTGCTAAATGCCATTTATAGATGTTGCCTTGTGATTTCTTTTTGCTGTAGATCTCAGTCATATGAGATTTTATGTATAAAATACGTATGACTTTTTAAAAATTTCTGCCCCACCCAATACTAACAGACTATACAATAGTAACAAACATTTAGTTTAATAAATCTAGACAATATATTTGTATATACATCTAAAATGGCACTTGTGGACATTTCTGAGCGTATCTTCCAAGTGCAACATAATATAAGTATTCCAAATCATCTAGGGATGGTCGCAAAAACATTGAAAATGGCAGTTTTGCACATTATTAAATCCCTTAGATGTCAAATTTGATGTGAGATATAGAGCTGGGATTGCCCAGGCATCTGGCAAGATGGTCAAGGGTTTAGCCAAATATCATTGGCTGGGGATTTAAACAGTGTAGAGAAATCTATAGAAGGCAGGGTAATGGAATATTCACATTGTGAAAATCAGGTAAAATACTAGGTTATTGGTAAGGTCAAGCATGCATTAATCAAACACTTATACATTATCTTGCACATTATCTTCTTAATCACAATACAAGCTATACTGACAGGTTTAATCTGAATTTCTAATTAAGTGCCATCCAATCACTTGAGATTACATAAATTGCCATAGTGACACAGTGTGGCCTATCTATCAATCTCCGGATAGAGCTTGAGGCCCCGTGTCTCTGGCGAGCCTGCAGACTAAAGACCGCTGCTCTATAACCTGTCCGCCTGACAGACATCGCCACAATTCAACCCGATCGAGTACAATCGGGTTGATTGACACCCCCCTGCAGGCGACCGATTGGCCGCGATTCTGCAGGGGGCGGAGGTCTGGCGGACCTGATCCGCACTGTCGGATCAGGTCCGCCAGACTTTGATAAATAGAGGCCATGGTCTGATAAACTGCAGAGCTATTTGCTAGCACAAAATGTGTCAGCATGTTTGTCATACACCCATAATGCTGCAGCATTTTAATGGCACCATAGAATGTCATGGTTTACTTTAAATAAAGAAGAATACACCTTTTTTTTATACATTTGTTTAGCATTTACCATTTTTTTTTCTCTATCTTACATAGCCAGAAGAAAAATATAAAGCATTCTGAAGCTTGAGTAGGACTTTAGTCAGAATGCTGATAACTTGCAAACTCATTTAACCTCTAGTGCAAAACAAAAAAATATAGCTGCCATACGGGCCTATAAACTGTGTAGAACGAGGCTGACTAAAATATTAGAACTATAATACATCTATTAAAAACAAACTGTGACTTCTCCTTGACTGATCAGTGAGAAAATAATAAAAGAGTGGCATAAATTATATCTTGGTCTTTACTAAAATATCCCCTAAAGCCTAGAAATCCTCAAAATGATTTACATCATTGCACAAATATCCATGTTAAATGTTGCTATTAAAATACAAAATAAAATACTAGTGGAAAGACTTTAGAATGATCTAAATTCTCTTTTGTCATCCAGTCAAGCAGGATATGAACTTTGTCTGCTTTATCTGTTATGTTTAGGAAGTTAATATATACTAGAGAATTGCCTGTAACATATCTTCTAATTTGGTCTTCATCTGTGATGGTTAATAAATCGTTGATAATATTTTACTTGTTCCTGCTGATGTTCTCCATAAATGTCAGAGGGAGAAAGTATTCTCAGTCTTGTACACTGATCACTCTTAGGGCTAGATTACAAGTGGAGCACTATATATGTTGCTTTCATGAAAGTGATATTAGCTCTCCACTTTGTAATACCAACACACGATAATGTGCATATATCCTGATATACATATATATTCCTGTTTTAATATTAACACATACATTTATATGTATATAAGCATATACAAATATATTTACTGGGAACACACAGTTCCCATTGACCGCAATGGAAAGGCAACTTTAACCCCAAAATACTGCCTAGTGTAGTACTTTTATTAAATAATAAAGATGATGCCAACTTTATTTTTTTAATAGACTACACCAGACAGTATTTTAGGGGCACTTTGGGCAGATTTATAAAATTAACCAAAGATCCAATCTCTGGTTAATTTAATAAGTGCTAATTGCTACCGCGAGCTTGCCGTAGCAAAAAACTGCCACTTATAATGGCAGGATAATTACTGCACTCCCACAAACAGGCAAATTAGCCAGTTGCGGGAGCGCAATAATTCAGCGCTACACTTGTAATCTAGCTCTTAGTGTAGTAATACAGACATGGTTACGTTTCTTTGTGTACAAGAGGCAGGTTCACCTTTTTGCTCCTCTCTCAGTCACAGTATATGAAAAGTCTTCTCAAATCAACTGATGTACCCTATATAGCACTTCAGTACTGTAAGAGCGTGACTGTGCTATTTCTGCCTGCCTCAGACGCTCGCACAGAGCTGGAAGGCCCTTGTGACAGGCGACATACAGGGTAATTCACTGTCTTTAGTGGGTTTATAAAGGCCAAGAATAAAAGAACTGCCACTTCCAGCAAAATACATGCAAAAATAAATATATTACATCCTCTTTTTTAAAACTGGATCATTATTTTATTGCACATGTCTAAAAACACATTTCAAGCCAATAATAAGCCCTTCAGCATGCAAAGATGATTAAAGGCTGGTTAGTTGCCTGAAACATTGTCTTTGTGTTTATTTTTATATGGTAGGGGATTGAACTTAAATTAGTACCATTTCTATACAACATGATGGTGGTTATAAGCAACACTTTCTCAATCCACCACTTTTAAAGATTTTAGAAGCAATATAGATAGATCTGAAGCTTTACATTTAGTGAGTGTCAGCCTTTCCTTTGTTCCTTTTGGGCAACAAATCCTATTGTGATTTGCCACTTAGCACAGATATGTAGTTTTGATTAGACTTTACAAATGGAAATATATTCCCATATTTTTTTAGGTTATTTTTCCCATTTTAATACATGTCATTCAGAGGCTTCCACACTTGATGTTTTTACTTCATTTTACCAAACTGAGCTTTCTTTATTTTCCTATGGAGATGCTATAAGGCCTTAGCTAAAGACATTTTTCAGGTATAATTTCTCTCAGGTGATTACAGTATAGTTACCTTATTGTAAGTTGATGTTTCTGACCAATACACTTTTCTACCATAGAGCCAACAATTCCCCCTCTTCCATTTTTGTATACCTTGGTATATAAAACAATATTACAATTGTGGGTGAACAGTAACAAACTAATGAAAACTAAAAGTGTCTCTAAGTGTGCGCAAAGCTTATGTGGGTAAAGCACTTTTTTTTCCAACATGAAGAAGCTGACTCATGTATGGTTGGTAAATGACAGTAGTATTTGATCAGTAAGGAACCAGTTATAAACCCATTAATACAGATAGTATGCTAAATAATTTTTTTGATATGCCCTTCTATTGCTACCTATATGAGAGATATTCTCAATTTAATTGAATCCACTAAGAGGGGCATATTTATCAAGCTCTGTATGGAGCTTGAAGCCCCGTGTTTCTGGTGAACCTTCAGGCTCACCAGAAACACAAGTTATGAAGCTGTTCCATAACCTGTCCACCGCTGTGAGGCAGCGGACAGAACTCGCAAGAAATCAACCCATTGATTGACCCCTCCTTCTAGCGACCGATTGGCCGCAAATCTGCAGGGGGCGGCATTGCACCAGTTCACAAGAACTGCTGGTGCAATGAAACATACCGACAGCGTACGGTGTCGGCATTTATCGATACACAATATCGGATCATGTCCACCCGCACCTTGTTAAATAGGCCCCCATGTCTCAAAATATACACTGCAAATCATAACTTATTGGTAGGTGTCTATAACATTGAGGGCTGGCCAAGAAATAATTTCCTTTGTCTGCTCAATATACTATGATTAGTCTAGCTTTGGAATGGATATTAGATTCTAGCTTTCAACGCAGTGGCGTACTTAGGTTTTGTGCAGCCCTAGGCACTCAAAATTCTGCCCCCCCAATGTTTTAGGCCTTTTTTCCATATATATATATATATAAAGAAGAGGAGGGGAGAAAATGGAGGGAAAGGAAAAAAGGAAGGGAGGGAGAGAGAGAGAGAGAGAGAAGAGAAAAGGGGGAGGGAAAGAAAGGAGTGAAAGAAGGGAGCAAGGGAGGGAGTTGAGAAAAAGAAGGAAGGGAGGGAGGGAAAGTAGGGAGGGAGGGAAAGAAGGGAGGGAGGGAGAGAGGGAAAGAAGAGAGGGAGTTGAGGAAGGGAGGGAGAAAGGGAAATAAGAGAGAGCAGAGGAAGGGAGGGAAAGAAGAATACACTTTGAAACAATCACTTCCCTTCACATGCAACAACATACAGTAATTATCTAACAACGTAAAAAGGAGAGTAGAAACCTAAAATACAGGTAACTAAAAGTCTAGGCAAAAGAAAGCACAACTGTATGAAATAAATAAGAGACTAGGGCGAATTCTTGAAATACAAATAGATTTAATAAAGTTACACTAAATAAGTGCATACATCCAAACATACAATCACATACATACAGGGATATAGAAGATGCATAAAAATGTCGAATACCTTAGCACCTCATGGTCTCAATGAAAAATTAGAGTTTGCTTCATTTTTAGTTTAGTTTAAAACTTAGAGTTTGGTTCATTTTTAGTTTAATCCTCTGTGGATATGTGCACATCATTCTGAGTGTAACTACATAGTCTTTGGTAGTATCAAAAATTAAATAAATTAAAAAATTGTAAATTATGAATGGCGTAATTGCAATACTAAATACAAAAAAACATAGTCTTTATCACGTAATCTGTACATACACACACATTAGTAATATAACAGATTAGATGTATAATATAATCTTCCAATGTATTGAATGTAAGTATGCAAGCATGAGTGTTTAAATATAAATGTATCCTTGTATATAACCCCTTGCTGTACTGAGCTACAAAAAAGCAAAATGTTGCTACAAAGTATCAAAGCCGTTTTGAATGACAGATCTCTCTACCAATGACATTCATTACCAGTGCGGCCAAATTCCTATAAATCAGCACAGCTACTGACGTGACGTCAGCACCCGGAAGAAGCTCCATGCTGCTGTATTGAAAGGAGTGAAACGAGCTTTAAGACTCGTCGGTTTGCAGCACTTCGTCAGAGGACCCTTTGCCTGACTGTGGTCTACCCCTTGTCTCATCTGGAAATACTCAGTGGCTCAGGAGCTACAAATCAGGGTAGAGCAACCGCGTGAAAAAGACAGGTATTCTCATGAACTGTTATCTATTTGCACTTTACACATGCCTGTGAAAAAGACGCGGCGAGGGTAAGCTCCCCTTGACTCCTGATGTCCTCACGCTACTATGTACATTTAGACACGAAGGGGTAAGACTGTATCCACTTGGTCCGTGCATCTTTAAGGACACGCACTATACTTTGGATTACAATTATATATTACCTATACATGCAAAGTGATGAACATTTGCCTATTTTTGTATACTGGTGCACCAGTCCCCTGCACGGCCAATTCGACATTTTTATGCATCTTCTATATCCCTGTATGTATGTGATTGTATGTTTGGATGTATGCACTTATTTAGTGTAACTTTATTAAATCTATTTGTATTTCAAGAATTCGCCCTAGTCTCTTATTTATTTCATACAGTTGTGCTTTCTTTTGCCTAGACTTTTAGTTACCTGTATTTTAGGTTTCTACTCTCCTTTTTACGTTGTTAGATATTCACTTTTCTAGGATGCACCTGTATTTTTTATTGACTAATTAAGAGTGCTACTCACCCTGTTTTTCTTGTGTCTTACATTTATCTAGCTCCATTTAAGAGTAGTTCCCTTACCCTGGAGTTTCTGAGTATGCACCTTGTTGATAATAAAAAGTTAATTAACTATTAGAATTTAAATTTTACCTTATATATAATCGTATTACACTAATTTATCCTGCGATTCTTGTAGCTTTTTCATATTTTATTACTTTTTGATACCACACTTAGACATGGCATTTAAATTATCAGAGGAACGTTGGTCCACTGATATCAATGAAGCATTTACACTAACAGGAGATGTGCAGATAGAAGCAGAGGATGATGCTATCCATGACGTTATTTCTGCATTTAAGCTTTATAAAAAAAGACTAACCAAACAGATTAAAATTAAATGGGAACATCAAAGCCTTAGCAATTATTTAAAAATGGAAATAATTCCAAGAGGCCTTAGGATACGTTTAGATCCAGGTATTAATGTGAGAGGTTTAGATGCAGATAATGACTTCATAACTAAGTGGAATGAAATATTAACCAAATGTTCATTGGATCTCATTGCACTAATAATAGAAGAAGATGCTAAGAAACTTGAGAAATGTAAGACAGACGTAGATGATATCTATGAATGTTTACATAAATTTGAAAATGATTCATCATTTGACAAATTAAATAAAGAAACACAAAAACTTATTGAGAAACTACAAAGCGAAATAAAATCACGCAAAAGAAGGAAACTAATAAGGGACCAGGAAGACTATAGAAAAAATAAAATCTACATCTATAGAAATCATATTAATTCTCGAAACTATTATGATTCAGGTACTGATAATTCTGATATGGATTCTGATGGGGAAAATAAAAACAATAACGAAAATACCTCACAGGTGCACCCTTTAGGGGTAGGACCAGACGAGGAGGGAAGAAGAGGCACGGGGAGGCCTCAGGAAAGGAGAGGAATGAGAGGGAGAGAGAACAGACGACATCAAAGTCAATATATGATGACAAGAAACCGTCTGAGATACAACTAGTAGAAAATAAATCTCTACTAGGCCCCTATCCACACTCACAAAAAATGGGTATAGTTAATCTCTCATCCTTCCCTTTGAATTGTGAACACATTAAAGTATTAGAAAAGGGCCTCAGTTTCTGCCCTACTAATAGCTTAGACCTATTTGAGGTCACTAAAGATTTACACCTTTTTGCAAGGAAGTTAGCATTAAAAAAGATTATGACTCCTAAGACTCAGATAGATTTGTCTTGTAGACAAGAAACAGAGGCACTCCATAATCTAGAAACCTTGTTCTCTGAGCAAAGTAATGAAATTACTGACATACACCCTAGAACTAACTTTAAGAAAAAATCCACCTACATGCCCTCTTTTTCATCTATCCCCAATATTTCCGTTTTTGTACAAAACGTTACGGCTGACCTAATGAAAATTGAAAGTACAGG
Source organism: Bombina bombina (assembly GCF_027579735.1). Classification (NCBI taxonomy): domain Eukaryota; kingdom Metazoa; phylum Chordata; class Amphibia; order Anura; family Bombinatoridae; genus Bombina; species Bombina bombina. The sequence goes on from NC_069501.1 coordinate 570,380,344, forward strand.
CATTGTTAACGATAATCTCACCAAACGGGAACGTAAAGCCCTTAATGAGCTTACTAGACACCCTGAACTTATCATAAAGCCGGCCGACAAGGGCGGCAATATTGTCATCCTTAATCAGGACCTCTACATTAAAGAGGCCATGAGACAGCTATCAGATCCTAAACAATATTCAAAATCCTCAATTGATGAATTCCACAAATCCCATAATGAATTACTTTTTATGCTAAATGATGCTCGAAGAAATAATTTAATCACTAGCCATGAGTTTAGCTTTCTATTCAACCAAAAACCTAAAATTCCAGTATTTTACTGGACTCCCAAACTACATAAATCCCTTACTAACCCTCCGGGACGTCCCATAATATCAGGGATAGGAGGTCCTACGGAAGGAATCAGTAAATATGTAGATCATTTTTTACAGCCATTTGTCAATGATCTTCGTACTTTTGTACAAGACTCAACAGATGTAATAAAAAAACTGGATGGGATCAACATTCAGGAAGACACTATTTTAGTGTCCCTGGATGTTGAATCCCTATATTCCTCTATCCCGCATGATGTGGGTCTTAAAACATGTGAAGAATTTCTCAATACAAGAGGTCACGGTTATAAGAAACATACCAAATTTGTAATTGACTTATTAAAATTTGTGCTGGACAACAATATTTTCATCTTTGATACAAAGTGCTACAAACAGATACAAGGTACCGCCATGGGGGCCACATGTGCACCAACCTACGCCTGTTTACACCTTGGCGGCTGGGAGAACCAAATTGTATTTGGGGACTACTCCAAAGTGGTTGATGCACATGTGGCCCTCTGGATCAGGTATGTTGATGATATTCTGCTATTATGGGACGGCACTGAGGATGAATTGATGAAATTCATTTCTCTTTTGAACTGTAATGACCGTAACATTTTTCTCACCTGTAATCATGACTTAAACTCAATTGATTTTTTGGACCTGAAAATTAGTAAAAAAGAAGGGAAAATTGAGACAGAAGTCTTTCGTAAACCCACGGCAACTAATAGCCTCCTCCTGGGGTCGAGCCACCACCCCACAAATTTGAAAAAGGGAATTCCCTACGGACAATTTCTGCGGCTTCGCAGAATATGTTCTGATGAAAAAACATTTAAAAAACAAGCCAAAGAGATGGCGACCCGATTCCATGATAGAGGCTATTCCAAAAGGTGCATTAAGAGAGCTCTTTATAGAGCCTCCCAACACCAAAGAAAAGACCTGTTATATAAATGTAAGAACAGAGATGACACAAATGAAGAAAACAAGATCAGGTTCATTACTAAATATAATGCCCATTGGAGTAAGGTAAAAGACACTCTGAATAAAAACTGGCATTTACTAACTAATGATACAACACTTCACCAATATGTAGGAGATTATCCACAGATGACTGCAAGGCGTTGCAATAATCTAAAAGACATTTTGGTTAAAAGTGAATTCAATAAAGTTCCAACCTATAATTGGTTGGAACAAAATGCACAGAAAATTGTAGGCAGCACTCCATGTGGCCACTGTGTCTGCTGTCAATATATGCAGAGAAGTAAAACTTTTAATACAAATACAGGACATATATATAAAATCAACTCCTTCATTAATTGCTCCACAAAAGGAGTTATATATTTACTTTATTGTTCCTGTAAAAGTTTTTACGTTGGTAAAACTTTCAGAGAACTTCGCTCACGAATTTCTGAACATAGGGACGATATTAAACAATGCAATATTGACAGCCCTGTGGCAAGACACTATGCACAATTTCATGAATCTAAGACTGATGACTTAAATTTCATTGGAATTGAATCTGTGAAACTTAGCATGCGGGGCGGGGATATTGACAATATCCTTCTACGCAAAGAAACAAAATGGATATATAAACTGAATACCTTAGCACCTCATGGTCTCAATGAAAAATTAGAGTTTGCTTCATTTTTAGTTTAAAACTTAGAGTTTGCTTCATTTTTAGTTTAATCCTCTGTGGATATGTGCACATCATTCTGAGTGTAACTACATAGTCTTTGGTAGTATCAAAAATTAAATAAATTAAAAAATTGTAAATTATGAATGGCGTAATTGCAATACTAAATACAAAAAAACATAGTCTTTATCACGTAATCTGTACATACACACACATTAGTAATATAACAGATTAGATGTATAATATAATCTTCCAATGTATTGAATGTAAGTATGCAAGCATGAGTGTTTAAATATAAATGTATCCTTGTATATAACCCCTTGCTGTACTGAGCTACAAAAAAGCAAAATGTTGCTACAAAGTATCAAAGCCGTTTTGAATGACAGATCTCTCTACCAATGACATTCATTACCAGTGCGGCCAAATTCCTATAAATCAGCACAGCCACTGACGTGACGTCAGCACCCGGAAGAAGCTCCATGCTGCTGTATTGAAAGGAGTGAAACGAGCTTTAAGACTCGTCGGTTTGCAGCACTTCGTCAGAGGACCCTTTGCCTGACTGTGGTCTACCCCTTGTCTCATCTGGAAATACTCAGTGGCTCAGGAGCTACAAATCAGGGTAGAGCAACCGCGTGAAAAAGACAGGTATTCTCATGAACTGTTATCTATTTGAACTTTACACATGCCTGTGAAAAAGACGCGGCGAGGGTAAGCTCCCCTTGACTCCTGATGTCCTCACGCTACTATGTACATTTAGACACGAAGGGGTAAGACTGTATCCACTTGGTCCGTGCATCTTTAAGGACACGCACTATACTTTGGATTACAATTATATATTACCTATACATGCAAAGTGATGAACATTTGCCTATTTTTGTATACTGGTGCACCAGTCCCCTGCACGGCCAATTCGACATTTTTATGCATCTTCTATATCCCTGTATGTATGTGATTGTATGTTTGGATGTATGCACTTATTTAGTGTAACTTTATTAAATCTATTTGTATTTCAAGAATTCGCCCTAGTCTCTTATTTATTTCATACAGTTGTGCTTTCTTTTGCCTAGACTTTTAGTTACCTGTATTTTAGGTTTCTACTCTCCTTTTTACGTTGTTAGATATTCACTTTTCTAGGATGCACCTGTATTTTTTATTGACTAATTAAGAGTGCTACTCACCCTGTTTTTCTTGTGTCTTACAAACATACAGTAATTACCATCATTCAAGTAATGAAACTTTTTAAGTGTCCATTTACTATTTACTCCGTGAATTCATGAATGTAGAGAAAGCTAGCTATTAGAGTTTATGATTAGACATCACAAACTGATCTAAGCAATGCACATACACATCTAGTCTGTTAGTTACTAAGACCTGCAATAAGCACTGCACTCGCAGACCCATCACAGCTGACAAGGCTCGAAGGCAACATATCGGCACAAGGTCTTCTCCTCCAGCCTCACCTTGTAAGCATATCCCCGAGCAAGTTTCTCACCAAGAACACTTTCACTGCAAAAATGCTGGCGGCTCTAAATGAAGCAACGGTTTAAAGGAGCACTGCCTGTGAAGACCTTAATCAGCGCACGTGCCTTGTCTTCTCTGTAAAAGCCTGCACTTTATCGCTCACTGTACTGTGTGCTGGCTTTTTAGAGAGAGGATAGGGCAGATATGCTTCCCCTCCTAAATCTGCTGCCCTAGGCCATAATACACCCCTGTTTCAATGTAAGGGCTAGATTATGAGTGGTGCGCTAACTTTTGGGCGTGAGTTATATTGGGTTTATCACACCTGTTTGTGTCCGTAATACAGGTTGAAAGTAAACATGATTGCGTGAGCACAATTAAAATTAAGATGCGTCGGGAAAGTTACACTCATAATAACACTATCTAATAAAAATGACTAATTATTAATATAGTGCTCTTAGAGACCAGAAGTGAACCATTATTATTAATAGTATAGCTTAACACTTAAATACTTACACACCATTGGTTTATGCACCTTAGCGGACCATCGTCTTAGCACTCGAGCAATATTCAATATACATGTAACTGTTTGCTCCCTATAAAAGTCTTTTAAATGAGGTATCTAGCACACCTGAGATGTCTGGCATGCGGATGTTATGAGCCCTAGACTGTTGCTTGAGTGTTAAAAAAAAAAAAAAGCTGGACTTGTAATATGAACACAGAAACAGAAGTATTATTAATTTGGTTTGTTCGATGTTTTCACACAATAGCGCTGTTTTTGCATTTCATTTGTAATCGAGGCCAAAATGTTTAATTATAAATTATAAAACTTGAGAATGCATTTTCTTTCATTATTTATTTTGCCTGATTATCCTGTAATTTAACTGAAAACTGTAGTGTTTCCATGACCCAGCCCAAAGAGGCTGGAGTGCATTCCGTGGAATGTAGAACCCTGACATACCTACAGGCTGCACAGGGATTGGTTGATGTGTACAGCATCAAGGGATGTACATCAAGGGATGTACATCAAGGGATGCTGAAGAGGTGGGACCTGGATGAATAAAACAATGTATATTTTCTAACGAAATGACAGATTTAAATGCTTTTTAAACATTTTTGCAATTAAATGAATAATTTCTGATGCTTAAAAAATAACTTTAATGTCCCTTTAGCTAGAAATAGATTAGTACAGTTCTCTCCACCTCAAGTTCTTTTAAATCTGCTTCAATTTGTTAATTTTCATTTTAGTTTGAATTAAGTTGGTTGATTCTTATTTTTCTTTATTTACAGATTTGTGCAGTCATGAACATGTATGAGGGATAGCTTGGGAGGGTTTAATGATTTGGTGATAAGATTGAAGTCTGTGGCTTAAAACTATTTCAGCGAAGGACAAATTTATGGGCCATTAACCGCCAGCAAGTTCAATATTTCTTTTTTTTTCTTTAAACAAGAACCTTGGGTAAATAGTTTTAGATGTTTTATCCTTTGTTTGCAATGGAATTATGAAAAATCACAAGTCTTACAGATACAAATAAATAAGGGGCTGATCTGCAGCAGTTTAGTACATTTTTTACTATAATTGTTTGCAGATATAACTGAAGTTGATTTTGAATCCATTGTAGACTTTTTTTTTTAAGGAAGGTCACATAGTCAAAATTACAAACTATCTATCATAACTCATAGATTTTTATCTAAAATTTCTGCAGGTTCAATCACCCAGAACAACATTTTTAACTAAAGTGTAAAAATACAAAGTATAGGAAGCAAGTCACTAATTAATGTAAATGCAGGTACAACCCCTTTATCCAAACTGCTTGGGGCAGGAAAAGGATTGGATATCAGAGGTTAGGATTTTGGAATATTTGTACATTTGCAACTGTAAAATGGAATAGTTGGGAGAGGGGATCGGACCTAGGGGCTGATTTATCAGGGCCTGAATGGGGCCAAAGACATCTGTTTCCGCGCGAGCCTTCAGGCTCGCCAGAAAGCAGCGGTCTTAAGACCACTGCTCCTTAACTCGTCCGCCGCCTCTGATCAAGTTAATTGACACCCGGAATTAAGGTAAAGAAAATCATATTGGCTGAAGCAATCAGCCAATAGGATTGAGCTGGCATTCTATTGGCTGTTCCAATAAGCAAGCTCATTGGATCAGCCAATAGGATTGAAGTTCAATTGCATCAGCCAATAGGATTTTTTCTACCTTAATTCCGATTGGCTGATAGAATTCTATCAGCCAATCGGAATCTAAGGGACGCCACTATTTTAACTATTCTACCTAGTTAAAATAAATATAAACTTGCCTGTAAAATAAAAATAAACCCTAAGCTAGCTACAATGTAACTATTAGTTATATTGTAGCTAGCTTAGGGTTTTTTTTTTTTTTAAAGGAAAAATTGTTTATTTCTGTTTAAAACATACATGTGTCAAAAAAAAAAAATATGATGATCATTTGCAAAACAAAGATTAAAGGCTTAGGCCTCATGTTAAATATAGAGTCCATACATATCCCAGATAAGTGAGTCCATAAGGAGTTCAATAGAGTCCAAACTGTAGAACCCCTTTGAAAGAGGAACCAGTAAAGTTCCCAACATTGAGGGCCTTGCATTTTCACAATTTTTCCTTCTTTTTTGTAACAAAATAACCAAAGTAAACTAGTAACAATAAACATTGAACAGTTATAATTTCCATGTGTGTCCATTAATTCTTGGTCGAAGCATACATGTAACTGTGTGTTTTCATCTAAACAAATACATCTGGTATCAACGCAATATGACATTAAGGAGTATTAACATCTAAGCCTGGAGTGTGAAAGTCTGTGACAACCCATAGAACACAACGTCGTTTTAGGAAAGTAGAGGGATTCGTCTTGAGTAGTCTGTATGTAGTTGATTAGTGTATACAAAGGAGTCATGGTAGGTGTAATATCTACCAAAGTGCTAGTAGATTAAACTATTTTTATGTCTTGTAGAGTGGTGAAAAATTAGTGAGTTGTAACAGCAGGGAAAACAACTATATGATACAGCTAACGTTTTCCCTAGTGAGTTATTATAGCCTACTACTCACAGGCAATATATCAGATAAACACCTGCAGATGTGAGCTGAAGGCAAAAATAAATACTGAGCAGATAATAAATATTCTTAGGATGCAGGGAAGACATAAATAGTAGTTAAACCTGTAGGTAATATAGTCAAAACAGTATATAGCAAAAACTAATGGTAATTGATCAATATCAAGCAAACATGCAGCAGGGAGCTTTGAGAGTAACAGTTCAACACAGAGCTCAGAAGTTAAAGCAGTTTGATGCATATATTTGCGTAGGAACTTGCAGCAGGTAAGTAATAACAGATGTGTGTATGTAATATACGACCTGACCGGATGAGAGGCAATTCAGGAGGTCTGGTAAAGATCCTGAGAGTTTTGAGCAGTCCAGAGTTGATTTACAGGCTAATCCTTGCTGGCAGCGTCTGAGAGGAGAGAGGAGACAAACCAGCTGTAGCTGATGACATCACTGGTATGTGATTTAGCTGTCTGAGCAGACAAAGTGTTCCCAGTGCTTGCAGCAGGAAGGAGGAGTTTGAATATGCTATCAGGTAGCAGGAGGCTGAATAGGAAGTGAAGTGACACTGAGTACCACAACAGAATAATCCAGCAATGAGCTACAGGAGGCGGAGCCTTAAATAGCGAGCTGGAACAGATCTTAAAGGTACAGACAGCGGCAATAGTGAGTGAATGTGACAGTAGGGCCCTACGTGGGTCTAGAATCCCACAGAAACAATATCTCTGCATGAGTGTCTAATTTGTTTATTAAAAGATAGTGATATCTTTCCAGCTTGAGATTGAATTGTATCTCTTGTATCCACTGAGCTAGGGTGGGAATTGATTCTTTTTTCCACAGTCTTGGAATTAGTTGATTTGCACTGTTAATCATTATTTGTAGTAGTTTATAGTGTAGTTGTGAGTTAAGTTTGGGGAATTTGTGGAACAGGTAGATAGTCGGGTCGTGAGGCATCGAAGTGCCAATGGTGTTTTGTATATATGGTATAATAGAATGCTTGAATTTTAGGACAGGCCCACCAAATATGGAATAGCGTGCCCTCTTCCCTACACTGTCTCCAGCAGCGGTTAGAAGAACCAGGAAAGAGATGCTTGAGTCTCTGTGGTGTGAGATACCACCTAGTTAATAATTTCATGTTGGTTTCTATAAGTTTAGCCGAATGTGCCGACCTTTTCACCGCTGTGAAAATTGAATGCCATTCTGTAATTGGGATTAAAAATGGTAAGTCTCTATTCCAAGCTTTAGTAAATGTTGGTAAATCGGTTTCAATTGGTGTAGTCAATAGTTTATATGTACGAGAAATTGTGTGAAAGTTAGAAGAGGAAGAACTGCACAGTATCTCAAATTGTGTTCATTGCCTATTTAGGTGAGATTTATGTGAGGACTGAAAGTAGTGGCTAAGTTGGAGGTACCGAAACCACATACTGAAAAATCCATTGCCCAAGGATTCCATGGAATGTCTAGGTAGTAAATTACCACCTTCTGTCAATACATAGGCTGGTAACAGAAGATGAATTTCCTTGGTACCTGTGGGGGTGAAAGTGAGTCCCGGTGGAAAGTTATCATTCTGTAGTATAGGTGTCAGTGGGGAGGGTATTGAAGACAAATTAGGGTGTGTTTTAACTATCTCTATCCATGTATTAAAAGTCTCATGTATGATTGGGTTATTAAGGTATTTGGTCTTGGATCGATATATATCAGTCCAACACATAGAGCCCAATTGGGTACAACCGGAGAGTTCATGCTCAAGTTTAACCCATTGTTTATGATGATGCTCTTCAAACGAGCACCAATCTATAATTCTTGAAAGAAATATGGCGTTTCTGTATTCCATTATGTTTGGGACCCCTAAGCCTCCCTGGGTGGTGTTTCTGTATAGGGTTGATTTGGCAATTCTTGGAGGTTTGGCTTTCTAAATATAAGCATTAATGATTGATTGGAGTTTTGGGATCATGGATTTTGGGAGGGGGATGGGTACAGTCTGTAAAATATATAAAATCTTAGGGAGTAATGTCATTTTAGCTGCTCCTATTCTACCCAACCAGGATATAGATTTAGGGTACCAAGTCTCAGTGTTTGAGAGTATATGTGATGTTAGTGAGTCATAGTTGAGTTTGATTAACTTCTCTTGAGTTGGGGATAGATATATGCCTAAGTATTTAAAGGAATGAGTATTGAATGCGAATGGGGCAATATATTGGAGGTGTATTAAGTCTGTCTGAGTGACGTGAACTGGTAGAATGACTGACTTCTCATAATTTATAGAAAAATTAGACAAGTCTCCATAGTCCTTGAGAATTGAGTGAGCCACCTTGAGGGATCTTACAGGATTTGTGAGCGTCATAATGAGGTCATCTGCAAATAGGGCCAGTTTGTACTCTGAAGTTTTGATTTTAATACCTTCCACTAAATTTGAGGAGCGTAAAATAGCAGCCAGAACTTCCATAGACAAAACAAATAGCAAGGAAGAAAGAGAGCAACCTTGATGGGTACCATTTCTGATTGGGAAGGGATCTGACAAGAGGCCATTGACCTTGATTTTGGCTGTATGGACAGTATATAGTGCAGAAATTTTAGATATAAAATCTTTTGGTAAGCCAAATTTGTGTAAGGTGCATGTCAAAAATGTCCAATCAAACCGATCAAACGCCTTTTCGGCATCTGTAGAGATAAAAAGGGTTGGAATATTCTGTCTATATGAATATTGAAGTAAGTGTAATGCCTTAACTGTATTGTCCTTGGTTTCTCTTTGCGGGACAAACCCTGTTTGGTCATTGTGAATCAGATATGGAAGTGATAAATTCAGTCGATTGGCCAGGATCTTGGAATAGATCTTGAGATCAGATCATTCAGCAAAGATATAGGTCTAAAGTTTGATGGTGTATATGTTGGTTTACCCGGCTTGGGCAGGACTGTAATAAGTGCCTCCAGCATGCTTGGTGGGAATGGATGTTCTGGGCCTATGGAATTGAAGAGTTGTAAAAGGTGAGGAAAGAGAATTGGTTTATAAGTTTTGTAAAAGAGATTACTAAAGCCATCCGGCCCAGGGCTTTTACCATTCTTAAGTGACTGAATAGCGATGTCTAACTCCTGAGGAGTGATGGCTTGGCTTAGGAGCTGGAGGTGTTCAGGATGGACTTGTGGAAGTTGAAGTTGGTCTAAATATTTTTTTGCATTTTTGAGCGTGTTCCTCAATGGGACAGGAAGGACATAGATTATAAAGTTTATTATAATAATTACGAAAATCATTGGCTATTATTTTAGAGTTTGTGGTTTTTGAGGATGCATTAACCTTTAAGGACTGTACATAGGTAGAGGATTGCTTACTTTTGAGAGCTCTAGCCAAGAGTTTTCCCGGTTTGTTCCCTTGTGTAAAGTATTTTTGGCGCAAGAGAAAGGCAGTATTCTGAGCTTTAATATCTAGGAGGTCATTAAGTTGGAGTCTAGCTGCGTTTAACTTATTTAAAATATCTAACTCTGTGGGGTGACGTTTGTGAGTGTAGTCTAGTTTGTTTATTTCTTGTGAGAGCGTAAGATATTTCTGTTTGGTTTGTTTGTTTTTAATGGCCTTATGCTTAATTAATATCCCTCTGATGACACATTTATGTGCTTCCCACATAATAATCGGGTTAGATACACTAGAGGAGTTGATATTTAAGTATTCCTGGAGGTCTTTTTCTATTTCTGAAGATATTAAGGGATCTGACAACAGCAATTCATCAAGCCTCCATAGAAAAGGACGTATTGGGATCGAGGGACAGAAAAAGGAGCTACTAACAGCTGAGTGGTCTGTCCAACTAGTAGGAATAATATGAGAATGGCGTAGATTTAATAAGGATAGGTTGTCGGCCATGATGTAATCGAGTCTGGAGTAGGATTTTTTTGAGTTAGAAAAAAATGTGTAATCATGTTTCTGTGGGTTTAGATGCCGCCAAGTGTCATGTAGGGTAAGTAGTGATAGGTTATTCCAAACCGAGTGTAGAGTAGTGCCCGGAAGTTTCAGGGTTTGGTTGGAACTATCCATTTTTGGGTCTAGTGGGAGGTTAAAGTCCCCCGCCAGTAACAGCAGTCCCTTTAGATACATTAGTATGGAATTAGTAATATGCTGGAAGAAAGAGGCTTGGTTCGTGTTTGGAGCGTAGATGTTTACAAGTGTTATTGGTTTCCCAAATAATAGGCCGTATAAGCCCAAATACCTCCCTTCCTCATCTTGGTCTTTGTGTATAAGTTCAAATGGGATTGATTTGTGTATGAGTATACTAACTCCGTTGATTTTTTTTTTAGTGTTACTGCTATGAAAATGATTTGGATAATGTGACGAAAAGTATCTAGGTTCACTACCTTTTTTGAAATGGGTTTCCTGCAAAAACAATATGCTGCCATTTTTATGGTGTAGGTCATGGAATGCTTTGGACCTTTTAAAGGGGGAATTTAGGCCCTTGGCATTGATTGTGAGTAAGGTAAACAACTGGGCAGGAGTCTTTTGAGTCATTATGTCAATGTATTATGGAGTGAGTTTGGAAGGTATCTCATTAATAAGTCATGATCAAGGATACTGTTCAGGTTGTATGTTTTGCATAGAGGTGTTACATGGAATAATAATGCATAATAAAACAAGATAACATCAAACATAGTAATAACAAGTAGAACATTTTTTTACAAAAAATGAACTAACAGATAGTCCCTGCTTGAAATAGCAAGGATTGCGATAGAATATAGAATTCGTAACCTAATGTTACAATTCATATAGATAACTAACGCCTAGATTTAGAGTTCTGCGGCCAAAGGGGTGCGTTAGCTACGCGTGCTTTTTTCTGGCCGCACCTTTTAAATACCGCTGGTATTGAGAGTTCACAGAATGGCTGCGTTAGGCTCCAAAAAAGGAGCGTAGAGCATATTTAAGGCAACTTCAACTCTCGATACCAGCGGTGCTTACGGACGCGGCCAGCTTCATCAACGTGCTCGTGCACGATTCCCCTATAGAAAACAATGGGGCTGTTTGAGCTGAAAAAAAACCCAACACCTGCAAAAAAGCCGCGTTCAGCTCCTAACGCAGCCCCATTGTTTTCTATGGGGAAACACTTCCTACGTCTGCACCTAACACTCTAACATGTACCCCGAGTCTAAACACCCCTAACCTTACACTTATTAACCCCTATTCTGCCGCCCCGCTATAGCTGACCCCTGCATATTATTATTAACCCCTAATCTGCCGCTCCGTAAACCGCCGCTACTTACATTATCCCTATGTACCCCTAATCTGCTGCCCCTAACACCGCCGACCCCTATATTATATTAATTAACCCCTAATCTGCCCCCCACAACGTCGCCTCCACCTGCCTACACTTATTAACCCCTAATCTGCCGTCCTCACGCCGCCGCCAGCTACATTATAGCTATATACCCCTAATCTGCTGCCCCTAACACCGCCGACCCCTAAATTATATTTATTAACCCCTAATCTGCCCTCCACAACGTCGCCTCCACCTGCCTACACTTATTAACCCCTAATCTGCCGAGCGGACCGCACCGCTATTATAATAAAGTTATTAACCCCTAATCTGCCTCACTTCCGCCTCAATAACCCTATAATAAATAGTATTAACCCCTAATTAGAATTCACAACTTAGGTGAAAATTGAAATGAGGACAGAAAAAAAACACCTTATCCTGATGAAAAATCAGAACAAGGAGATTCACAAGAAAGAACAGATAATTCAAAACTGTTCTAGCTGAAGAGATGTCCGAAAAGAACAATACTTTCCATGAAAGTAATGAATGTCCAGAGCAAACATATGCTCAAAATAGAAGAGCCTGAAAAACCTTCAGAACCCAAATAAGACTCCAAGGAGGAGAAATTGGCTTAATGACAGGTTTGATACGAATCAAAACCTGAAAAAAATAATGAATATCAGGAAGTAATACTGCCTTATCCTGATGAAAAATCAGAAAAGGATATTCACAAAAAAGAGCAGATAACTCAAAAACTCTTTTAGTAGAAGAAGTAACCAAAAGGAACAATACTTTTCCAAGAAAGTAATTTAATGTTCAGAAAATGCATAGTTTCAAACGGAGGAGCCTGTAAAAGCCCTCAGTACCAAATTGAGACTCTAAAGAGGAGAGATTGAATTAATGACAGGCTTGATATGGACCAAAAACCTGTACAACACAATGAATATCAGGATGATTAGCAATCTTTCTGTGAAAAAAGAACAGAAAGAGTAGAGATTTGTCCTAACAAAGAATTGAAGACAAAACCTTATCCAAACCAACCTGAAAAAATAATAAAATTCTATGAATTTTAAAAGAATGCCAAGAAAAGTAGGTCTTCCAGACTCAATATAAATCTTTCTAGAGACAGATTTATGAGCCTGATTCATAGTATTAAACAATGAGTCAGAAAAACCTCTATTACTAAAAACCAAGCGTTCAATCTCCATCCCTTCAAATGTAATGATTTGAGATCCTGATGGAAAAAAATGGCCTTGAGAAAGAAAAGGTCTGGTTTAAACGGAGGTGTCCCACGTTGGCAACTGGCCATCCGAATGAGATTCGTATACCAAAACCTGAGAGGCCATGCTGGAGCTACCAGCATAACAAACAAATACTCCAGAAGAATTCTGGAAGAAGAACTAGAGGCGGAAACAAATAGGCCAAAAGATAATTCCAAAGAAATGTCAATGTATACATTACTTCCGCCTGAAGATTCCCGGACCTTAATAGGCCCCTGGGAAGTTCTTTATTCAGATGAGATGAAAAAACATATCTGGGTAAGAGAGACCATTCTCCCGGAGGAAAAGCTGGATTAACAGAGATAATCCGCTTCCTAAATATCTATACCTGGGAAAAAAAACACAGAATTTAGATAGGAGCTGGATTTAGCCCAAGCTAATATCCGAGACACTTCTGTCACAACCTAAGGACTGAAAGTCCTACTCTGATGATTGACATACACCATAGTAGTGATATTGTTTGAAAAACATTAAACGTCTCTTCTTCAAAAAGAAACTAACTGAAAAATTCTGAGAAAACACGAAGTTCTAAAATATCAAATGGTAATCTCGCCTCCTGAGATTTCCAAACCCCTTGTGCTGACAGAGATCCTCAGACAGCCTCCCAAAAAAGACTCGCATCTGTAGAGATCATGATCCAGGTTGAAAGAAACGAAGATACCTGTAGAACTAAATGATGGTGAGCTTAACCACCAAATCAAGAGATAAATATTAGGATTCGAAGATTTAAAAAGCGAAATCCTAGAATCCCTGCACCATAATTCAGCATAAAAGACTGGAAAGGTTCTTTCTATTGAAAATGAGCAAAGGGAATTAAATCCATGCTGTGGCCATAAGACCTAAAACTTCTATGCATATATAGCAATTGAAGGAAATGATAGAGACTAAAGGTACCGACAAACGGAACACAATAAAATTGTCCCTTGTCTGATAGAGACAAAGACAGTGACACAAACCATCTGGAAACCTAAAAAAGGTGACCCTTGTGTGAGAAATCAAGAGCTTTTGAAAAAAAGAACCTCTAACTATGTCCTGAAGAGCAAGTGAATCATATGAGATTCCGCATCCTCAGAAAATAATCTGAATGAAAACAGAAAAATGAAAATATGAATTTATTGTATCTAATGAAAACAAATAATGCTATCACTGACCAAAAAAAGGCAGAATAGTTTGAATAAAACTCCAAAACCCATTTCCTAAAAATGGAACTGGAAGAAATACCCCAGAAGATTCCAGGTCTGAGCAGTGCTTGAACCCCATGGGTGCCCAGCCATGCTTCAACAGTACCTAAAATATATAGGACCGAAACACACTTAAAGAAAGTGTAAGAACTGGTACAAAGAAAAAGAGAGATGTGTGTATGCGCTAAACAGCTCTGGGGATGATGAATATTCTATAAATATATATTAGTATATTTAGAGATATGAATTATGAAGGTATATATTATGAAAACACTTTGTGTGGCATAAAAATATAGTGTAGGTGTTACAGAGTCTACCTGTGCGACTGGTTTAAATCTAATATCCAAGCAACTAAAATGAATCAAATATCAAAACAATATGTATATCAAAATAACACCTGTAACACCTACACTATATTTTTATGCCACACAAAGTGTTTTCATAATATATACCTTCATAATTCATATCTCTAAATATACTAATATATATTTATAGAATATTCATCATCCCCAGAGCTGTTTAGCGCATACACACATCTCTCTTTTTCTTTGTACCAGTCCTTGCATTATCTGCTTTATGGGAGCAGATTAGTGTGTATTGCAAGGGGCAGATTTGCGCACCATATACCCACCACTTTTTTAAAGAAAGTGTAAGCCTTACTGGAATAAAATCAAAGAAATTTGGACCGAATAGAACCAAATAAATTTCAAAGAAGTCTTAACCTGCCCCTTGCCAGCCAAGCTGGAACACGGCACGTACATCGCAATATTAGGGAGCTGATTTCCAACTGAAAAAAAGTTCCAATTATAAACATGTTACTTGGGAAAGAATTCAGGAATTCGTTCCTTAATAAGAACAACCAAACTAGTATAAGCTTAAAGTTTTAATCTTAGAACTCAATCTTGAAGCCCAGAGTAACAGTTAAGAATGG
Source organism: Bombina bombina (assembly GCF_027579735.1). Lineage (NCBI taxonomy): Eukaryota > Metazoa > Chordata > Amphibia > Anura > Bombinatoridae > Bombina > Bombina bombina. The sequence goes on from NC_069501.1 coordinate 570,395,415, forward strand.
AATCCAATTATAAAACAAATAATTGATTATCTTAGAACAAAAGAAATATGGATTTTTTAAAAATCACAAAATTCTTCTAGCTGAAATATTCAAAAATATTCAATAAAATATTCAATAAATATTCAATAAAATGAAGACACAAATGAAATTATTAGCATGATAGTCCAGTTAAAGGAAAAGTCAATACAGTGGACTTGCATAATCAACAAATGCAAAACAGCAAGACAAATGCAACAGCACCTAGTCTAGTAAATGTTGTCCCTTAACAATGCTAAAATAAATCATAATCTGATACTTGATCTTAAAGTAAACAGAACAAAAATGAAGCAATTGCAACATCCAAATAAAACACAGGACCAAGAAAAGTACCTGGAACTAAATAATTTTCCATAAATAAGATAAAACCATCTACAGGAAAATAAATACTATTTTGCTATAGAAACAATAGCCCAATTAGTAGGAGTAGAGATAGCCCCAATAAATTGGAGAACAAATGCAAAACAGCAAGACAAATGCAACAGCACCTAGTCTAGTAAATGTTGTCCCTTAACAATGCTAAAATAAATCATAATCTGATACTTGATCTTAAAGTAAACAGAACAAAAATGAAGCAATTGCAACATCCAAATAAAACACAGGACCAAGAAAAGTACCTGGAACTAAATAATTTTCCATAAATAAGATAAAACCATCTACAGGAAAATAAATACTATTTTGCTATAGAAACATTAGCCCAATTAGTAGGAGTAGAGATAGCCCCAATAAATTGGAGAACCCTCCAAATTAAATTTAACTGCTGGCAAAGAATATAGTTTAAAACCCTTGAAGAAGGAATAAAAGAAAATTCTCAGCCTATTCCATTCCCTAGTATGGGGAATTGGAAAGAAAACCTCTGAAAACACAGAAGAATAAATAAGCAGAAATAGTGTCAGCTAGTCTTAAAGAACTAGTTACCTTAATATCCAAAATAATCAACACCTTTTCAACAAAGAACAAATGTACTTTAATAAAAAAATAATAAAAAAGTAGATTTGTTAGTGTCAATATCTGATGAAGAAAATTCTGAAAGAGAAAAAACATCATCAGAGAAGGATAAATCAGTATGTTGTTGGTCATTTGAAACTTCAATAATTAAAAAAGAAGTGAAAAAGACCTAAAATTTTTTATTAGAAGGCACAAAGTCAGACAAAGCCTTTAACATAGAATCAGAAAAATATTTCTTATAAATCTTCTAAATATTTCTTGCACATAAGATGTAAGAATGGCAATATATAAAGCATAAATACTAATGGATTCTGCATGTAAAAGTATATCATAATAACTTATTACAAACCATAGCTAAAGATAAACATTTATAACATTTAAAATAAATGGACTTAGCTTTGGTAGAACTGAACTCAGTTAAGCGTTTTTCCAGAAGTAGCTTTTGATCCAGGGTCAATCTGAGACATCTTGCAATATGTAATAGAAAAAAAACAACATATAAAGCAAAATCTATCAAATTCCTTAAATGACAGTTTCAGGAATGGGAAAAAAATGCCAATGAACAAGCTTCTAGCAACCAGAAGCAAATAAAAAATGAGACTTAAATAATGTGGAGACAAAAATGACGCTGATATTTTTTAGCGCCAAAAAAGACACCCACACTATTTGGCGCCTAAATGCTTTGGCGCCAAAAATGACGCCACATCCGGTAACGCCGACATCTTTGGTGCAAAAAAACGTCAAAAAAAATGACGCACATACAAACAACTTCCGGTGACAAGTATGACGCCGGAAATGACTAAGAAATTTTTTGCGCCAAAAAAGTCCGCACCAAGAATGACGCAATAAAATGAAGCATTTTCAGCCCCCGCGAGCCTAACAGCCCACAGGAAAAAAAGTCAAATTTTAAAGGTAAGAAAAAATGTAATATCTAAATGCATTATCCCAAATAATGAAACTGACTGTCTGAAATAAGGAATATTGAACATCCTGAATCAAGGCAAATAAATGTTTAAACACATATATTTAGAACTTTATATAAAAGTGCCCAACCATAGCTTAGAGTGTCACAGAAAATAAGACTTACTTACCCCAGGACACTCATCTACATATAGTAGAAAGCCAAACCAGTACTGAAACGAGAATCAGTAGAGGAAATGGTATATATAAGAGTATATCATCGATCTGAAAAGGGAGGTAAGAGATGAATCTCTACGACCGATAACAGAGAACCTATGACATAGACCCCGTAGAAGGAGATAATTGAATTCAAATAGGCAATACTCTCTTCACATCCCTCTGACATTCACTGCACGCTGAGAGGAAAACCGGGCTCCAGTCTGCTGCGGAGCGCATATCAACGAAGAATCTAGCACAAACTTACTTCACCACCTCCACGGGAGGCAAAGTTTGTAAAACTGAATTGTGGGTGTGGTGAGGGGTGCATTTATAGGCATTTTAAGGTTTGGGAAACTTTGCCCCTCCTGGTAGGAATGTATATCCCATACGTCACTAGCTCATGGACTCTTGCTAATTACATGAAAGAAATATAATTTTATTCTAACGAAATAAATTAACTCTTATTAAATAAATTATTCCTATTTAAATCTAAATACTTACCTGTAAAATAAACCCTAATATAGCTACAATATAAATTATAATTATATTATAGCTATTTTAGGATTAATATTTATTTTACAGGCAACTTTGTATTTATTTTAACCAGGTACAATAGCTATTAAATAGTTAAGAACTATTTAATAGCTAAAATAGTTAAAATAATTACAAAATTACCTGTAAAATAAATCCTAACCTAAGTTACAATTAAAACCTAACACTACACTATCAATAAATTAATTAAATACAATATCTACAATTATCTACAATTAAACCTAACACTACACTATCAATAAATTAATTAAATACAATACTTACAAATAACTACAATTAAATAAACTAACTAAAGTACACAAAATATAAAAAAGAACTAAGTTACAAAAAATAAAAAAATATTTACAAACATTAGAAAAATATTACAACAATTTTAAACTAATTACACCTACTCTAAGCCCCCTAATAAAATAACAAAGCCCCCCAAAATAAAAAATGCCCTACCCTATTCTAAATTAAAAAAGTTCAAAGCTCTTTTACCTTACCAGCCCTGAACAGGGCCTTTGCGGGGCATGCCCCAAAGAATTCAGCTCTTTTGCCTGTAAAAAAAACACATACAATACCCCCCCCCCCAACATTACAACCCACCACCCACATACCCCTAATCTAACCCAAACCAAACACTAAGCCCCTGAAGATCTTCCTACCTTATCTTCACCATACCAGGTTCACCGATCGGCCCTCAGAAGTGTTGATCCAAGCCCAAGCGGGGGGCTGAAGAGTGACGTCCATCCTCGGGCTGAAGTCTGGATCCAAGCGGCGGATGAAGAAATCCATCATCAGGCTGAAGTCGGAAGTCCATCATCGGAATGAAGTCTTCTATCAAGCGGCATCTTCAATCTTCTTTCTTCTGGAGTGGAGCGGAGCCATCTTCTTCCAAGCCGACGCGGAACATCCTCTTCAACCGACGCCTACTCGCCAAATGACGGTTCCTTTAAATGACGTCATCCAAGATGGCGTCCCTCGAATTCCGATTGGCTGATAGGATTCTATCAGCCAATCGGAATTAAGGTAGGAATATTCTGATTGGCTGATAGAATCAGCCAATCAGAATCAAGTTCAATTCCGATTGGCTGATCCAATCAGCCAATCAGATTGAGCTCACATTCTATTGGCTGATCGGAACATTCCTACCTTAATTCCGATTGGCTGATAGAATCCTATCAGCCAATCGGAATTTGAGGGACGCCATCTTGGATGACGTCATTTAAAGGAACCGTCATTCGGTGAGTAGGCGTTGGTTGAAGAGGATGTTCTGCGTCGGCTTGGAAGAAGATGGCTCCGCTCCGCTCCAGAAGAAAGAAGATTGAAGATGCCGCTTGATAGAAGACTTCATCCCGATGATGGACTTCCGACTTCAGCCCGATGATGGATTTCTTCAGCCACCGCTTGGATCCAGACTTCAGCCCGAGGATGGACGTCACTCTTCAGCCCCCCGCTTGGGCTTGGATAAAGACTTCCGAGGACCGATCGGTGAACCTGGTATGGTGAAGATAAGGTAGGAAGATCTTCAGGGGCTTAGTGTTAGGTTTATTTAAGGGGGGTTTGGGTTAGATTAGGGGTATGTGGGTGGTGGGTTGTAATGTTGGGGGGGGTATTGTATGTGTTTTTTTTACAGGCAAAAGAGCTAAATTCTTTGGGGCATGCCCCGCAAAGGGCCCTGTTCAGGGCTGGTAAGGTAAAAGAGCTTTGAACTTTTTTAATTTAGAATAGGGTAGGGCATTTTTTATTTTGGGGGGCTTTGTTATTTTATTAGGGGGCTTAGAGTAGGTGTAATTAGTTTAAAATTGTTGTAATATTTTTCTAATGTTTGTAAATATTTTTTTATTTTTTTGTAACTTAGTTCTTTTTTATTTTTTGTACTTTAGTTAGTTTATTTAATTGTAGTTATTTGTAGGTATTGCATTTAATTAATTTATTGATAGTGTAGTTTTAGGTTTAATTGTAGATAATTGTAGATATTGTATTTAATTAATTTATTGATAGTGTAGTGTTAGGTTTAATTGTAACTTAGGTTAGGATTTATTTTACAGGTAATTTTGTAATTATTTTAACTATTTTAGCTATTAAATAGTTCTTAACTATTTAATAACTATTGTACCTGGTTAAAATAAATACAAAGTTACCTGTAAAATAAATATTAATCCTAAAATAGCTATAATATAATTATAATTTATATTGTAGCTATATTAGGGTTTATTTTACAGGTAAGTATTTAGATTTAAATAGGAATAATTTATTTAATAAGAGTTAATTTATTTTGTTAGAATAAAATTATATTTAACTTAGGGGGGTGTTAGGGTTAAAATTAGCTTTAGGGGTTAAAAAATTTATTAGAGTAGCGGTGAGCTCCGATCGGCAGATTAGGGGTTAATACTTGAAGTTAGGTGTCAGCGATGTTAGGGAGGGCAGATTAGGGGTTAATACTATTTATTATAGGGTTATTGAGGCGGGAGTGAGGCAGATTAGGGGTTAATAACTTTATTATAATAGCGGTGCGGTCCGCTCGGCAGATTAGGGGTTAATAAGTGTAGGCAGGTGGAGGCGACGTTGTGGGGGGCAGATTAGGGGTTAATAAATATAATATAGGGGTCGGTGGTGTTAGGGGCAGCAGATTAGGGGTACATAGCTATAATGTAGGTGGCGGCGCTTTGCGGTCGGCAGATTAGGGGTTAATTATTGCAGGTAGCTGGCGGCGACGTTGTGGGGGGCAGGTTAGGGGTTAATAAATATAATATAGGGGTCGGCGGTGTTAGGGGCAGCAGATTAGGGGTACATAAGTATAACGTAGGTGGCGTTCGGCAGATTAGGGGTTAAAAAAAATTAATCGAGTGGCGGCGATGTGGGGGGACCTCGGTTTAGGGGTGCATAGGTAGTTTATGGGTGTTAGTGTACTATAGAGCACAGTAGTTAATAGCTTTATAAACCGGCGTTAGCCCAGAAAGCTCTTAACTACTGACTTTTTTCTGCGGCTGGAGTTTTGTCGTTAGATTTCTAACGCTCACTTCAGCCACGACTCTAAATACCGGAGTTAGAAAGATCCAATTGAAAAGATAGGATACGCAATTGACGTAAGGGGATCTGCGGTATGGAAAAGTTGAGGCTGCAAAGTGAGCGTTAGACCCTTTCCTGACTGACTCCAAATACCGGCGGTAGCCTAAAACCAGCTTTAGGAGCCTCTAACGCTGGTTTTGACGGCTACCGCCAAACTCTAAATCTAGGCCTACGAGTTCCTAAAAGGGGGCTAGTGGAGCCCCAGATTTTGGTAGATCATAAGTCCGTGAAGGCACATTGATAAATTTATCTAAATTTTTTTTTTTTAGAAGGCATAGTGCTACAATATTATTAAACACAAAACTAGTAACAATAAATTAGGAACAGGGTCCCTTAGAAATAATGAAAAGGTTAGGGATCACAAAAATATTGGATCAATCTCACCCGTTTTCTGAAGCACTTGCTGTAGTACTTTTCTGTCTCTTATGGGTTGCTGTTTGCCATGGTGTTCTTTGAGGTTTGGGAGCTGTATGAGGTAGATTATTCAGCTGTTTGGTAATAGGTGCAGATGTGTGGTTGTGGGTTGGAGGTGCAAGATTCAACTCTTTGCAGAAGTCTTTGATATCTCCTGGATCCATGCATGTTTTCCTTTGACCTTCCCATATCAGTTGTATATGGCAAGGGAAGCCCCATCTATATGAGCTGTTGTGATTTCTTAGCACAGTGGTGAGCTGGGCAAATTCCCTTCTTCTTTGCAAAGTTCTTATGGAAAGGTCAGCGTAGATGGAGAGTGCAGATCCTTGGAAGCGTAGTGGTGAAGAAATTCCGGCTTGCTTCATGATGTTTTCCTTTTGTTGATAATCTTTAAATTTTATGATCACGTCCCTAGGTGGTAAGCCCTCCTTGGGCTTGGGTCTCAGAGCTCTGTGATATCTGTCCATGACAGGAGGTGTTGTAAGTGATGAACCTTTAAGGTCTTTGAACAAATCTTGTAGATAGGTATGAAGATTTTCTGTAGTGATGGACTCTGGTATGCCTCTTATTCTGATGTTCTGTCATCTGGTCCTATTTTCAATATCTTCCAGTTTATCTTGGAGTGGGAAATTACAGTATTCTGAGCTTGTACATTCTGATAAGGCCTGCAATATCTGACTGCTGTGATTCAGATTCTTCTTCACGAAATTCCACTCTGTCTCCTATCTCGTGCATCTCTTTACGTAGCTCTGAGATTTCTTCCTTGATACAGGATTTCACCTGGGAAATGAGAGTTGTAAAGTCTTGCTTAGACAGAAGAGTCTCTAGAAAAGCCTGGGTGATTTGCATAGACTCTAGAGCTCTGGCTGCCGTAGCAGTCTGGAATTGTGGTACTTCATCCGCAGAGTCCATGGTCTCTGGAGACGAGTCTGGGTTTTCAAGTGGTTTGAAGAATTTATTCATAGAGGCTGTAATTCTGTGATGACTTTTGCTCACCTTATCCTGCTTTGCTTGCCTCTTTGGAGACATTTCTGTGCTGCAGAATTTTGATTTGTCTGTATAACTGGCGCACTTTTATGTTAGTGCATAGTAAAGTGATTTGAAGCAGGAAAAATGTAGAAAAAGCAATGTTCATAATTTGAGCAATCCTGCAATAAGCGGTAGAAAACTGCCAAAATAACCCACAGCCAGGATTAATGTAATATGTAGGCCTGGAGGGGAATAGGTCACCCCATGTGGATGTAAGTAGCTGCTGCTTGTTGTTCTCCGATGAAGGATGTATAAAAGTGCTGCATGATATGTAATTTGTGGTTATATTATATTTGTAACAGGCTTCTTTGTCATGGTAGTATACAGCTCTAGTTAATCCTCACAGAGATGAGAATCTTGTATAGGCCTCATGTGGGTGATGTGTGAGGTACTTTAAAATACATATGTCATGCTAGTTAACCTCCTGTAAATATATATATTAATACAAGTTTTATGTCATTATGATTCTGCTGAACAGAATTGATTTGATTACCTCCTCAGATGATTCCTCATGGTAAGAGCTGATCTTAGAGAGGCCGGAGTGGACCGGTATAGGCCTCAAGATAGCCTGAAATCAGTAGAATGTAAAGCTGGTAATCCGGTCAGGAAAAAGCAGATTCAGGTACCCTGAGGATCCGTAGTGACCCTAAGAGGCATAGAGAGAATGACCCAGGCCTTGTCCTCCTGTTTGCAGCAGTTTTGTGTTAGGCCCAAAATGAAGCCGGGGGCTGTATTAGATGGCTGAGGCGAATCCGGGGCCAGGAAATGCGATTCTGTCTTTTTCGCGTCTTTTTCAAGTTGAATAAAGTGTGAGGATTGATTTTCAAGTGTTAGCATCCATAGCTAAAGTAAATTTTTTTTTTCTTGTACCCTGTACCCAGGTTTTAGGAGTTTAATCTGGGGCTTGCCCAGGAGCTCACTCAAAAGTGCAGCCATTCACATCGATGCTGGCTCCGCCCCCCGCTTAGGGTATATTTTACTAGGTAAGTATTCTTGTTTAAAATAGGAATAATTTATTTATTTTTAGAAATTTTATTTAGATTTATTATTAAATTATATTTCTTAATTAGGGTGTGTTAGGGTTAGGACTTAGGTTTAGGGGCTAATACATTTAATATAGTGACGGCGTTAGTGGCAGATTAGGGGTTAATAAGTGTAGGTAGGTTGCAGCAACATTGGAGCGGAAGTATTTGGGGTTAATAAATATAATGTTAGGGGGCAGCGTATGTCCAGGAGCGGCAGATTAGGGGTTATTAAATATAATGTAGGTGTCAGCGATGTTGGTGGGCGGCAGATTTCGGGGTTAAATAAGTGTAAAATTAGGGGTGATTCAGACTCAGGGTTCATGTTAGGGTGTTAGGTGTAAACATAACCTTTAGTGTCCCCATAGGAATCAATGGTGGCTGCATTACTGAGCTTTACCACTGCTTTTTTGCAGGTGTTAGACTTTTTCTCAGCCAGCTCTCCCCATTGTTGTCTATGGGGAAATCAGTGCACGAGCATGTAACGACCAGCTCAGCACTGACTTAAGCAGCGTGGTATTGGAGTGCGGTAAGGAGCACAATTTTGCTCAATACTCACTTCTTGCTGTTAACGCCAGGTTGTAAAAACCATAAACCAGCGCTGCAGGTAAGTGAGTCGCGGTGAGAGAAAACTGCTCGTTAGCACCGCATAGCTCCTAACGCAAAACTCGTAATCTTGGCTGGTTTGTAAACAATAGACACAAGAAGAAATCAACCTGCTAGCCAGAGGTTAAAAAGAAAGCCTAACTCACTGGAAAGGGTGTACATGCAACAGCTTCAAATTATAAGTTGTGTTCTTTGTATCTATATGGTGAAGATTGGCCCTTTAAAATCATCTGAAATATTTTCTTAGCAAAAAAAATTGTTCTCTTAAAAACAAATATGAAGAGGCTAAAATCACATTCAAGTTGTAAACTCTTAAATGTAATCTTTATTGAAGACTAAATTAAGATGACCAATTCAAAATATGAATAGATATTACTCCAGTGCCAAAAACAAAGCATATAAAAACATTCTTCTCATTTTGAGCATTTCTATTTTTTGTGCTTTTGATAAGTAGGACGAATTATGATTGAGAGTTCTAGCAATCAGGTAGTAAACTTAAAGGATTACTTTCTGTTATAATTTTTAAGCTAAACAACTAACATATTAAAGTTAATAAACATTAATTAAAACCTACTGACCTATATTTTCTCCAAAACGAAGTTTCATAACGTTCTAAAAGTTATATCTTTTATTCGCCGATGATGTCACGTTATCCTGCCCACTATTTTCAGCACTGCATGTTCAAAATACTTAAACCAATAACTTTGTGTTTAAAGCGCCATTTTGAAACCTAGGTTATTGGTAAACGGATTGGTACAGAGCAAAGGGATACCACGGAGTGGGTTTTGGAAAACAATTAAATTTGCAGACAAGATTTCTGATATACAGTAGAGATATGTTAATGAAATGCTATTGATAAAAGCGTATTTGGGGTAGTAGTTAGTAACAGGAATAGAAAATATTTTACTTACAGTGGCCCTTTAAATTAAAGGGACAGGTCAACACCAGAATTTTTGTTGTTTTATAAGATAGATAATCCCTTAATCACCAATTCCCAGGTTTGCATAACCAATAGTGATGTCGCGAATAGTTCGCCGCGAATAGTTCCCGGCGAACATAGGCATGTTCGCATTCGCCGCAGCGGGTAAACAACATATGCCGATGTTCGATCCGCCCTTATTTGTCATCATTGAGGTAATACTTTGACCCTGTACCTCACAGTCAGAAGACACATTCCAGCCAATCAGCAGCAGACCCTCCCTCCCCAGACCCTCCCACCTCCTGGACAGCATCCATTTTAGATTCATTTGGAAGCTGCATTCTTAGTGAGAGGAGGGACAGTGTAGCTGCTGCTGATTTAATAGGGAAATTGATAGCTAGGCTAGTGTATTCAGTGTCCACTACAGTCCTGAAGGACTCATCTGATCTCTGCTGTAAGGACAGCACCCCAAAAAGCCCTTTTTAGGGCTAGAACATCAGTCTGCTTTTTTTTTTCTCGGTGTAATGTAATTGCAGTTGCCTGCCAGCGTGTGTGTCAGGCTCACAGCGTATACTGTGCCCACTTGCCCAGTGCCACCACTCATATCTGGTGTAACAGTAGTGTAGATTTAAAAAAACAACACTTTTTTGACTGTGTTAAATAATAGCAGTCATTTTCCTTCACACGTGTGCGTTTCAGGGCCTACCTGCCAGGGCACAGTGTCACCCCAGTGCAACTCATATCTGCTGTAACAGTAGTGTATATTTAAAAAAACAAACACTTTTTTGACTGTGAAATAATAGCAGTCAGTTTCCTTCACACGTGTGCGTTTCAGGGCCTGCCAGGGCACAGTGTCAGCCCAGTGCAACTCATATCTGGTGTAACAGTAGTGTAGATTTAAAAAACAACAACACTTTTTTGACTGTGTTAAATAATAGCAGTCATTTTCCTTCACATGTGTGCGTTTCAGGGCCTGCCTGCCAGGGCACAGTGTCACCCCAGTGCAACTCATATCTGGTGTAACAGTAGTGTAGATTTAAAAAAAATAACACTTTTTTGACTGTGTTAAATAATAGCAGTCAGTTTCCTTCACACATGTGCGTTTCAGAGCCTGTCTGCCAGGGCACAGTGTCACCCCAGTGCAACTCATATCTGGTGTAACAGTAGTGTAGATTTAAAAAAACAACACTTTTTTGACTGTGTTAAATAATAACAGTCAGTTTCCTTCACACGTGTGCGTTTTAAGGGCCTGTCTGCCAGGGCACAGTGTCACCCCAGTGCAACTCATATCTGGTGTAACAGTAGTGTATATTTAAAAAAAAAAAACACTTTTTTGACTGTGTTAAATAATAGCAGTCATTTTCCTTCACACGTGTGCGTTTCAGGGCCTGCCTGCCAGGGCACAGTGTCACCCCAGTGCAACTCATATCTGGTGTAACAGTAGTGTAGATTTAAAAAAAACAACACTTTTTTGAGTGTGTTAAATAATAGCAGTCAGTTTCCTTCACACGTGTGCGTTTCAGTGCCTGCCTGCCAGGGCACAGTGTCACCCCAGTGCAACTCATATCTGGTGTAACAGTAGGGTAGATTTAAAAAAACAACACTTTTTTGACTGTGTTAAATAATAACAGTCAGTTTCCTTCACACGTGTGCGTTTTAAGGGCCTGTCTGCCAGGGCACAGTGTCACCCAGTGCAACTCATATCTGGTGTAACAGTAGTGTATATTTAAAAAAAAACAACACTTTTTTGACTGTGTTAAATAATAGCAGTCAGTTTCCTTCACACGTGTGCGTTTCAGGGCCTGCCAGGGCACAGTGTCACCCCAGTGCAACTCATATCTGGTGTAACAGTTGTGTAGATTTAAAAAAAACAACACTTTTTTGACTGTGTTAAATAATAGCAGTCAGTTTCCTTCACACGTGTGCGTTTCAGGGCCTGCCAGGGCACAGTGTCACCCCAGTGCAACTCATATCTGGTGTAACAGTAGTGTACATTTAAAAAAACAACACTTTTTTGACTGTGTTAAATAATAACAGTCATTTTCCTTCACACGTGTGCGTTTTAAGGGCCTGTCTGCCAGGGCACAGTGTCACCCCAGTGACACTGGGGTGACACTACCTGATCGATACAACATCATACCTGATGTTTTAAAGCACGTTATTCCAAACAATTTAGGAATGTTAAGTGATTTATGCCCTTTATGGCTTAAAACCAGACTCTGCATCAACTATGTAATTTCCCATGGGAGTTTTGCCATGGATCCCCCTCCGGCATGCCACAGTCCAGGTGGTAGTCCCCTTGAAACAACTTTTCCATCACTATTGTGGCCAGAAAGAGTCCCTGTGGGTTTAAAAATTCGCCAGCCCATTGAAGTCAATGGGGGTTCGCCCGGTTCGCCCAAATTTTTAGGTTCGCGACATCATTAATAACCAACACATTTATAATTATACACGTTTTACCTCTGTAATTACCTTGTATCTAAGCCTCCTTATTTCAGTTATTTTGACAGACTTGCATTTTAGCCAATCAGAGCTGACTCCATGATAAATTCACGTGCATAAGCTCAATGTTATCTATATGAAACACATGAACTAATGTCCTCTAGTGGTGAAAAACTATCAAAATGCATTAAGATTAGAGGCGACCTTCAAGGTCTAAGAAATTAGCATATGAACCTCCTAGGTTTAGCTTTCAACTAAGAATACCAAGAGAACAAAGCAAAATTGGTGATAAAAGTAAACTGAAAAGTTGTTTAAAATTACATTCCCTATTTAAATCATGAAAGTTTTTTTTGGACTTGACTGTCCCTTTAACAGTGAACTCAAAATGTAATTTCCCATAAGGGGCCAAATTGCAAGTGAAGCACTAATGACCTTGCACAAAGAATAACGCAGTACAGAATGGATTCTTACATATTTAACCAAAGCAGCTTAAAAGGACACTGAACCCAATTTTTTTTATTTTTTGATTCAGATAGTGCATGCAATTTTAAGCAACTTTTCTAATTTACCTCCTATTATCAATATTTCTTTGTTCTCTTGCTATCTTTATTTGAAAAAGAAGGCATCTAAGTTTTTTTTATGTTTAAGTACTCTGGACAGCACTTTTGTATTGGAGGAGGAAGTTAATCCACCAATCAGCAAGGACAACCCAGGTTGTTCACCAAAAAATGGTCCGACATCTAAACTTACATTCTTGCATTTCAAATAAAGATACCAAGGAGAAGGAAGAAAATTTGATAATAGGAGTAAATTAGTAAGTGGCTTAAAATGTCATGCTCTATCTGAATCACAAAAGAAAAAAATTGGGTTCAGTGTCCCTTTAATGCAGCTGATCAGAGAACTCCTAATGGTGATAGCGAGAGGCTATATAGAGATGAGAAGAGTTACATAGAGACAAGTGTAGACAAACAAGAGAATCAAATATAGAGAAAAAAGGGTAAGGTTATAGAATGTGGATATTTTAATTGACAACGCATGATGCAATACAATCCCTTGAAAAATCATTTTCCTCCTCACTGCTCCACCTAATTAAACAAATGCTTTATGTGAAAGCAACATATTTTCAGAGTTACCGTAAACCTGAGAAAAGGGACATTTTTTTCTCTGAATAAAAGATACAAAATGTTTATTCTAAGTATAAACATTGTGATTTATTTGCCACAATATAATTTTGTAATTAATTTGGAATAATCATGCCTAATCATTTACTCAATGGGCAGCAGTTTGTTTAACAATATATCAGCTGTACTACACTTCCATAATATTATATATTCGTTGTCTACCTGCAGACCAAAGGGAGGCTGGAGAAGTAGTATAGGGAAAATAATACCAAAGTTAATTTTATCATTTTTTTCATTTGTTTTTAAAATTACAAGGGGGTTATTTTTGGTGAATCATTTTTGCTGTTACTTTTGTTTTTTCCTGGTAAGAAATTGGATTGTGATTTAGTCTATGAAATGGACAGTAAAACACCTTGGGTAATTTATATAAAATGTTTAGTCATACGTAAAAAAAAAAAAGGAATTCATTGTGCTTTTTTTTTCATGCTGCTTAGATCTGAAAATTGTGGATTTTCTATTTTTCAAGAAAATGTGAAGGTGCCCTGTTAACTTCCTCGGCAACATATCTTTCCCTAATATGACAACAAACTGAAACAATGTAGTTTAAAATGTGGGCAAATCCTTCAAGCCCAGATTGGCTCCTCTGGGTGAGGCAAATGGTGGCTGGAGTTTGACTATTCAAAAACAATCATAGCTAAGAAGACGTTAAATTGTTTTAAAACTTTGAGACTTGGCCCAAATTGTATTTTATAGTATCACAACAAAAGTGTCTTGTAAATACAAGGGGGTCGATTTAACAAGGGCCGAATGGCCCCTAATCATCCTGTTTCCACGCGAGCCTTTAGACCGCTGCTCCTTAACTCGTCCACCTGCTCTGAACAGCGGACAGCAATCAACACGATCGCATACGATTGGGTTGATTGACTCCCCCTGCTAGCGGCCGATTGGCTGTGATTCTGCAGGGAGGGGCATTGGACAAGCAATTCACCAGAACTGCTTGTGCAATGATAAATGCCGACAGCATATGCTGTCAGCATTTAGCAATGTCGGGTGGACTTGATTCGCTATAGCGAATCATGTCCACCCGCCATTTGAAAAATCGGCGCCAAGGTGTCTATTCTACCTTTAAAGGGACACTAAACCCATTTTTTTTCTTTCATGATTCAGATATAGAGCATGCAATTTTGAGCAGCTTTCTAATTTAACTAATACTATCAATTTTATTCATTCTCTTGCTATCTTTATTTAAAAAGCAGGAATTTTAAGCATAGGAGCCAGCCCATTTTAGGTTCAGCACCCTGGATAGTGCTTGCTTATTGGAGGCTACATTCAGCAAACCAATAAGCAAGCATAACCCAGGTTCTCAACCAAAAATGGGCTAGCTCTTAAAGGGACAGTCAACACCAGAATGTTTGTTCTTTTAAAAGATAGATAATCCCTTAATTAGCCATGCCCCAGTTTTGCATAACCAACACAGTTATAATTATATACATTTTACCTCTGTAATTACCTTGTATCTAAGCCTCAGCAGACTGCCCCCTTATTTCAGTTCTTTTGACAGACTTGAATTTTAGCCAATCAGAGGTGTCTCCATGGTAAATTCACGTACATGAGCTCAATGTTATCTATATGAAACACATGAACTAATGCCCTCTAGTGGTGAAAAACTATCAAAATGCATTTAGATTAGAGGCGACCTTCAAGGTCTAAGAAATTAGCATATAAACCTCCTAGGTGTAGCTTTCAACTAAGAATACCAAGAGAACAAAGCAAAATTGGTGATAAAAGTAAATTGGAAAGTTGTTTAAAATTACATGCCCTATTTGAATCATGAAAGCTTTTTTGGACTCGACTGTCCCTTTAAGCTTTACATTCCTGCTTTTGAAATAAAGACAGCAAGAGAACGAAGAAAAATTGGTAACAGGAGTAAATTAGAAAGTTGCTTAAAATTGCATGCTCTAGCTATATCATGAAAGAAAAAATGTTGGTTTAGTGTCCCTTTAAGTCTTATACCAAAGAAATTGTTACAATACAGTTGTATCTTGGTGTATTAGAAAAATATACATTACAATCATTTGATAATTACTAAAAAAACAAAACTCAAGTATTTTTGTACTGTTTGTTTCAGAAACTACTGAAACAATTTCCACAAAGCCTGTTAAAAGCTTGTTGAACCTTGTTCTATACAAAGGGATTAGCCTTATAGGAGTTGTTGAAAAGATAACAGTGTTACTTGGTGGACTGCATGAACCTAAAATCAGCACCATACAGAGAATTTTTTTCTGATAATTTCTTTATTTGAATTTCTTTCGGTAATATGTTAAGTGGAATCTTTATAATTAGAGTCATGGTTTATCTACACCCAATATTTACAGTTTGATAGGAAGCAAAAATGAAGGCCATTCTCTTTGCAATACACACTTTTTGAGTAACATTTCATTTGTAAATGTTTATGGCATACTGTTCAATACTAATAAAGAAAATATGAAATGATGTATGATTTTCTAAATTCTTTTTTTTCTTTCTCAGATTGCTTTCTCCTAAAAATAATTGTTAAAATCTAAAGAGTATTGATTAAATATTACTGACCGGCCAATGCGGGGGGGGGGGGGGGGTTGAATGAGCCTGCCGCCTGGCCAGAGTTTCATGGCCGGATTGGCCTACCGAGATAGTGGGAAATTTTCTAGTGGGCCGCATCACCAGCTGGGGACAAGTGGCAGTCTGAGCAAAGGCATGCCTCTAAATGACCTGTGTGCACAACGCACCTTGCAAGGTCGCTCTGCTGAAGGTCAGGAAGCCAGGGGTGGGAGGTCTGGTGGCTGCTGCCTAGATGGGGACAAGTCTGAGCAACTCCACAGCTACGTTCCACCATTTTGCTAAGTGTAAGGTCAACATAATTTACATTTGGCTTCAAGAGAGCCCTATTAATCTAGCTTGCTTGTTGGCCTTGAAAAAAATCGTTCTGCACCTGAAAAGAATCTTATCATTGTGGCAGTACTGATAAAAATGTAGGTGTTCATCAAAATGAAGCACTCAATTTCAAAGCAAGTCTATAAATTATTATAATGTATTATGCAAATTCCCATTAACATTTCTCTCTTACATTGCATCTCATGCCTTCCGGTGGGTGGGCACCTGGGACGGCAGCAGTGGGATTAAAATTCCACTATTTTGTGCCCACAACAAGACTCCTTGGTGAGAGACGGCTGTTCTACACCCGGAGAATGCAGATTGATTATCCAGAACACCGACTCCCCACTTAGAAGCCAGTAACAAAGAGAGAGGTGGTGCGGCCCGTGACCTCTGCCGCAGCAAGTCAGAGGAGGCATCCTGCCTAGGAGATACACCAACCGGAGGTGAGATTGCAGGGAGGCAGGAGCACTCACCTAATCTGGTGGCCCAAATAAGGGACATATCCCAGAGATCAGATTGTGGCCTATCCCTGGTAAAAACACGCCATAAGGCCTAGACAGACAGGTGAAAAAGTTGGTACTGGTGCAAGCCTTGAGTGAGCCCTTCTCTGGCCCATAAATATCCCTGCTGGACATCCCCACAGGCACAGTAGTGCAGAAACATCAGCAGAGGCTGGCAAAAGAACACACACTGTAACCAGCAGAGACACTGAGACACATGCTGTGTGCTTTGCAGGCTCACAACCTACTCCTACTAGGCCTCAACCACACAGCTATCAAGAGTCCCTAATGCTTTGTTGGAGGAAAGCAGTGGGGGGGGGGGGGGGTGAAAGGAGCTAAGTACCCTGTAATTTAAACAACAAGGCAGGACAAAAAGGCATCAAGCATTACATATCTCACCTTACTAAATAAGGAATCCTCATAGAACGCCTATTTTAAGTGGGACATCACAAAGCAGACTATGAGAGCTTGAACCACAGCACTGACCTCCCCAGGGTGCCACTCATAATCTCCACTTCAGTCCAAAATAAGAACATTCCTTTGTTCTCCCTAGACCTGCAAAAACCTGTAATCCTCACAGTACCTGTCAGAGAAAGACTTGCATGAGAAAATACTACACGTCCTACAACAAGCAGTCGGACACTATGGGTGGTAAGCAGAGGCAGCAAGACAAAAAACTCAAACATCAAGCTGAAGTACATGGCGCTGGACCTGCAGAAACTGCAGATATATCCCCGCAAGATGCCCATCCTATTGTCACCCAGCTCTCTGTGCTATTTCTGCCAAAGATAAAACAACTACAAACAGGGCTGGACACTCTAACCTCTGACTTCAAAACCTTCTCTACAAGGCTGACTACAGCAGAACAGAAAACCACGGATACTGAGACCCAACAAAGAGAGCCCTTGGCTAGCATCACACTCCTGCAGAGCAAAACAGGGCACTTCAAGAAAAACTGGACAATCTGGAAAAGAGGTCTAGGAGAAACAACATAAGAATTGTAGGCCTCCCAGAGTCAGTTCCCAACTCAGCATTAATAGGCTTCACCGAAAAAGTCTTGCCGGCACTACTGAACATACCACAATCCTTGATTCCATATACTGTAGAGAGAGCCCACAGAATAGGTATGTTGCAACAAAGAGATGGACCAACAACATCACCTAGACAGCTATTGATCAAGTACTTGAACTTAAAGGACAAGGCAGCTGTCTTAAAAGCTTACAGACAGGCCCCAGAACTCATCTTCAATGGGAAAAAGATCCTACTATTCCAGGACTACTCTGCAGAAGTTTCAAAGCGATGCCAGGAATTCTCTCCCTACTGCAAGGAAAAAGGGGAAACGGTAGCATTGTTTTACCCAGCACGACTGAAAATCCAGACACCACAAGGGGCAAAAGTCTTTGATTCACCCAAGCAGCTACAACTGTTGCTGCGGGCGGAAGTCCATCGAAACAGAAACCAGGGAGATGAAGATCGCATAGAAAAAGATACGGACACCTGAAAGTTATAATCCTCAACTTTGGGGCGAGTTGCAGGTTCGACATATTAATTGTTGGACAGAACTAAACATTCATTGGACTGAAGACTTTCCGCCACAGCCATTGCGGACCAAAAAATGGTTATTACATATCGTTTGAAAAATGGGGGGTGGGGGTGTATTGTTATCTGTGTTACAATGCAGTTAAGTTGAATTGCATTGGTTTGACCTGTTTCAATAGTTGAGAATTTGCTCTAATGTTTTGTTTTTTTTGTTTATTGATACTCTACTATTTAACTCTCACACATAGCAGCGAACCAGATACGCAGGTGGTGGTGTGTCACAACATCCCAGTGGAACTCCCCAGGGTGCCAGTCTGTGAATACATCCTTTTCATCACACAGAACCTACTAAGTATTAAAAAAGTCACACAGGGGTTGCATCTCGAGAAGCCAGACAATATACCTACATTAGAAGCTAACCCACACACCATATTGCTCAACACACATATTAACATGGGGACCCGTATCATCTCCTGGAATGTGGGAGGCATTACATCTCGCATCAAAAGAAAATCCATACTAAAATACTTAAATTCCAAAATGGCAGATATAGCTATCCTGGAAGAAACCCACCTAAAACCAAGTGAACACCAGAAACTTAAACAAGGATGGGTGGGGGAGGTACTATACATCCAGTATGAGGGTAGGAGAGCTAGGGACCTTGCTTTTCTTTTTAGGAAAAACCTGAAATATAAAATCACACAAACTATTACTGACCCGGAGGGAAGATACATTCTCCTAAAGATTACACTAGAATGAAGTCCGCTGATCATGGGTGAGATATATGGCCCACACACACAAAAATAGTAATTCTGGAGTTCATTAAGAACCTGCCTGCTGCGGATAGCGGATGCTCCGCTGATTATAGGGGGGATTTCAATATAGCTTCACAGTCCCCAGCCGATAGGTATAAAAACCCAAATCTGACCCATCATTTAAAAGGTAAACAATGGAACTCGAAAAGGGACTCTTGCACACTAACAAGATTCTGTAATGCCCTCTTGCTAGTAGACATCTGGCGACAGAGAAACCCAGAAACTAGGGACTACACTTGTGTCACACCGGCGAAGGACACACTCTTGCGAATAGACCTCTTTCTGATATCCCACACTCTGTGTACCAAAACCATAGACACCACCATAGAAGCCCCACTTATCTCGGACCATGCCCCCATCATGATTAAGGTTAGATTGGGACAGACGAGGAATCTACCGGGCACATGGACCTTCCCCAAATACCTGTACCACGACGTGAACCTTAAAAAGCATTTTAAAGGGGAATGGCTAGAATATAAAACAGCTAACTACTTACATCTAGAAAAACCTATTCTCTAATGGGAAGCAGGGAAAGCAGTGCTTAGGGGGGTCAAAATGTCGTACATAGCAGGGGCCAGGAAAAAGAAAAAACTCAAGGAAGACCTAATACTGAGGCAACTATTAAATGCAAGGAATAAATACGAAACCCTACAATCAGCACAAAAAATAGATACAAAGAAATAAAATTGCAGAGGGACATAATGATGGCACAAAATGCAGCCAGAGACATTAACATAAACCATGCCAAATACTATCGTCATGGAAATAAGACGGGACGTCTATTAGCTAGACTCACCAAATTAGCTAATACTAATCATCCTATTGTGGCAATCAAGAAGGGGGGGCATATTTATACTGACAATACTGATATTAAAAAAGTCTTTAAAGACTATTATATGGCACTATACAAAGGGCAGGAAGTGAATGACTCTGACAAACAGGAGTTTTGGCATTCACTAGAACTACCCACAGTAACAGATGACCAGCGTCTAGCACTAAATGCACCAATAGAGATAGGGAACCTGCCGCTAGAGAAAACACTGGGACAGACGGGTTGCTGGCTGGAATTTTATAAAATCCTCAAACATGAAATAGCAGAACACTTATCGAAGGTTTTTAATGGAATATTATTGGGCAAGTTCACACGCATCACAAAGATGTACAGAAGCAAATGGTTTGTTTAATTCCCAAACCCGACAGGGATCCATTTAATCCGCCTCTTACCACCCGATCTCACTGATGAATGCGGATTACATGCTCTTCATTAAACTTCTAGCCAATAGATTAGCAGGGGTTCTCCCCTTCCTTATACACACGGACCAGAGAGGTCTTTGGTTAAGGGCAGATCGTCTGTAACCAACATTCGTCCATTACAGTTTCATACTAACCGCACTACTTGGAAATGTAGGGACTCTAAGAAAGACCTGAAACCTATGGAAGCCTGCATCCTATTGGTGGACGCTGAAAAGACTTTTGACAAGGTCCTCTGGCAGGGGAACTACTTACACTGCTTTAAAATCTATATACACTGCACCACAAGGCGTCAATTCTGGTAAACAGAGTGCCCTCCCAACCCTTTGCCCTAGAGAAGAGGCACGAGACAGGAATGCCCTCTGTCACCCCTCCTCTTTTTGATTTAGCCCTGGAGCCTCTGGCTGATTAAAATTAGAAAAGCGACAGTGGGTCTCACAATAGGAAATTGGAAAGAAACATCTATCCCTCTTTGCAGAAGTATTATACATTGAAAAACCCAAGAGATAATATAGGGCAGAATAATGACCATGTATAGAACACTTTGCTGAAATATATTGGATATAAAATTAACACCGACAAACAGCTAATATGGCTGACTCCCGCGAAGTCAATGCCGAGCACATACCGTATGACTTCAAAGTAGTAGGCAACACATTCAAATACCTGGGAATAACACTATCAGTAGACCCCAATAAGTGGTATGAGGTCAACTATGCCCCACTAAAGAAGGAGGCAAGGGACTTAATCACACACTGGGCCAAACTTCCTCTAAATATCTTGGGTAGAATTTGGCTAATTAAGATGATCCTTTTCCCAAAACTGTTGTATCTTCTCCAAATCCAGGGTAGGACAACTACAATTCATGAAGAAATGGGGAACATATATAAGCACACTGAATACAACACAACAAATCCAAATCATCTACCCAATCAGAAACATTGACAATATACTCAATGCGCAACTGAGAGGGGAGTGGAAACTCTCCCTGAACACATAACATAGCTGACAGACAAATAGAGATTTGGACGGGCAGCTGGTGACACCCTGGGGACTCTGACCCCAATTCTGATATGGTGGGAAGTGGTATAATATAGGGCCACATAGAGTATCGTGCAATATCCACAAAGTAAAGTCGACATATGTCCCTTAGATGAGCCCTGCCACCTCCTCCTGATTACAAACACCCGACCCTCTTTTGATAGTTGACCTCTGAAAGCACACTCCCCTTTCCCTTGGGTCCTTTTTCCCTCCACCACCATCTTTTCGCTCACTGCTGTTTTCACAACCTATTCGGAGTGAGGGCCACAATTTGTTCGGGGGTCATAACGAACTACTAGATTTACTGGCTCTCAGTAACTCTTAAAGTTAAGGCTGAAAAGGTACAGACTGTAAGTTTATGTAAAAAAAGGACATACTTAATCAATGTTCTGAAAAAATGTATCTACATGGTGAATTGTGGACTTTAACCTCTTTGTATGATATTGTTTAATGTTTGACAGTTTTGTGAAAACATACTCCAAACAAGTTTACATTGTATGTCTCTACATAAATAAAATATTTTAAAATACTCTCGCCTAGATTACGAGTTGTGCGTTAACAGGGGTGGCGTTGCTAACTTGCAGTTTATTCTCCCGCTCACTTTCCTCTGGCAGCGCTGGTATTACGGGTTTTATCAACCCGGCGTGTAACAGGCAAGAAGTGAGCGTAGAGCAAAAATTGTGCTCCACAGACTGCACTCCAATACCAGCGCTGCTTAAGTGAGCAGGTGAGCTGGTTATACGTGCTGGTGCACGATTTCCCCATAGACATCAATGGGGAGAGCCGGCTGAGAAAAAGCAGCGTAAACTCAGTAACGCATTAATTTCTATGGGGAAACTACATTTATATTTACACCTAACACCCTAACATGAACCCTGAGTCTAAACACCCCTAATCTTACAAAGAAAAAACCAAAGATACTAATGGCACTACTAGGAGGATGAATTTAGGATTCCCTATCTATGGTAGATTGTGGTCTGAGCTCAGTCAGAATCATATTACAGTCTACAGGGTATAGGGTGCTGTGTACTTTGATTGGTTCTAAAAAGAAAAAAAAAAACAATCCTAAATTTGATAGTTGTGTACACCTATATAGCACTCATAATCCTAAGAAAAGCGGTGGCTTTGAATTAGAACCATTGGAATAGAGATTATATTGGGAAGTGGAAGGCACTGATTACTTAAAATATAACCTTTATTAGGAAATTGAATAATAAATATTTCCACAAACAAACATACATAATTTAAAAACACAGGGTGATTGTGTGGTTGCTGTGATTTTCAGCGCACTAAATGATATTTTTTAATACGTATAATTGTGTATGGGGTTAAATCTTCAATCTAGGATGGAAAAGATCCATAGTTGAGATATATGTCACCTTCTAATTGGTTTTAGGGACAGTGGTATCGTTGATATTGTTGCTGATAACATATACAAAAGAGAAATGAGGGTTCAACTTAATGTTGAGTAATTAGCATGTTCATCACTAACAGTGAAAAGTCCTAAATAACGTCTGTGATTTAACACAAAAGTAATCGTAAACACTTTAAAATGGTTTTCTATCTTGTGTTACAAGCTAGATTGATGTAAGTTTACTTAGTTGCTATTTGTAACATTCACTAATTCTTTAGTATCCACTATATAGTAATTTCAATCTACAGTTTTAACCTTTTTTCTGTAAATATTAATGGTATCGTTTAAAATAAATCTTTAACTATGTCCCCCTGAATCCCTGTAAATATTAATGATATAGTTTAGAATAATTCTATATTGGAATTCCTAAATCCCAGGACTTCCTACAGATATATTAGTTGGTTTGTACTACTGGTAGCATATTGTCACTTGTATATATAGAAATACTTATGATATAAAATACATTACAACTGCGAAATGATACGGCAGATTATATTGGTCTGCTTGTGCTGTGAATGACCAATATTCCTTCCACTCGATTGGCCACTAAATATATCTTATGTGTCAACGTAACAAGTATTTATTCTACTCGGTTGGCTACTTATATATATCTTATGTATCAAAGTAACAAGGGATTGCTTTTAATTAAAGTAATCTGCTTAGTGTAGCTAAGAGCAGATATAAACTGATGTTGCATAAAGTCATTAGATTATCGAGTGAACCATTCTGATTTTTAAATTAAACACCACGTTGCTAACGATACCACTGTAGTAATACTCAAATATAACAATTAACCAAAAGTAATATTAAGTGCTGCTGTACAGGTAGCGTTAAGGTTAAATATAATTGGATTACTGCTCATTACATATAGAGTAACTCTTATATCTGGGCTATAAATCGCCATCATACGAAGATCAATGGCTTATATTAACAACCTGGTATGTTAAACAACCTACAACACCCTTGTTGATTAAAAAGTTGTGGCTTATAAACATTTACAACTTGCTCTGCCCTAACCATGTTTTCGCCACAACGTGGATTTCTCAAAGGGTATGTGCGGCGTTCGGCCATGTTTTTTTATTAGCTCGCCTTGCTTCCTTATGGTGACGTCATGACCGAATCAGGCTTATGTTGCTGTGAACCAATCACACGCTGCCTGACATTAGACACGTTTCTATCCTAGATTCTCATTGGGGGATTATCAATGTAATGCTTCTCACAGTCTGCTGACTGCTGTCGCTTGACAACCGATGTTACTATGTTATATCGTCTCTATATATTTGGATTATGCCAAAAAAATTACTACGTTGAATATGTTTACATGAGACTTGCCTATCTTATACGAGATAATATTATATATTTGACATCAAAACCAGGATACCCAATTTAAAAGTGGTTAATAAATCATACTAGGAGTGAATGAACAAAAATTAAAATGAAAACAAATATATAAAAATTATAAACTGACAAAAAAAGGTGATAAAAAGTGGAAAAATTAAATGGATGAAATACCCATTGATCGATATTATGGTGACATTGATTCTTTATCTAAGATAGATATACTTAATAATACACCGTATGTGTGACATGGGTAACATAAGTAAAAATAAAAATAATAATAATAAAATTATAATAAGATTACTAAAACACATTAAATGATACTAGGTGGTGAATGAATAATTCAAGCATATATCTTAAAAGCTCAGATTACTAATTATTAAGTCATTCTAGTTAAGTGTCAATGTGCAGCTAAGTGTAAGTATGTCCTATTGATGGTGGTGAAGTTAAGTGAAAAAGTGAACTTTCCTAATACTATGAGGATTAGAATTATGATATTTCTGTTCATATAAACAAATTGAATATCCTCATTATTTCATCTTTATAGTAAATGTACATGTCAATATCTGTGTTACTATTGTATTCTCATTTTATTATCTTTAGATGATCTTAAATGTGATTCTATAGCTTCTTATTTGCACTGATAATAGTCATCTAAGTTGCACCAAGTATGTAAAAAAAAATAAAAAAATTTAATATTATTTACAATTAAATATATTTACTTAGTTATATCTATTCGACCTATATATCAATTTACAAATTGTTACTATGCTAAATTTTTAAAGGTATGAGAAATAGTTGTTATGCTCATTTAATCCATTTGGTTGGATTGCGTTTAATAGATAGCTCCATCTGCTTTCATATTGTAATAGTGATTTTTCTTTGTCTTCGCCTCTTATGCCAAGATAAAATTTTTTGTACTCCAAAGCAATGTAATCCATCAGTTTTACCTGATGGTATTTATAAAAATGAGGGGTGCTACGGAGGTAATTACTTTCTTGTTTTGTAAATCTTTGCTGCATTTTTTATATTATGTAGATGTTCCTGCAGCCGTGTGTAATTTACGTGGTCATCCCAACATAGATTTTGGAACATTTACAACGCAGGACATATATTACTCCTGTGGTGTTACAATTGATGAAAGATTTGATTTGGTGTATCCTGTTGAATCTATCTTTAACTGATGTTGTTTTTTTCAAAAAGTTGCAGCTTATGCATGATCCACAGGGAGTATGAACCCATTTGGTATATTGCTGTCATTGGTCCTTTTATTCTTGCGAGTAGGCAGATCTTTTAGATTCCTTGTTCGTCGGTAGCTCACCTCTATCTTGGGCCCTATCAGCTATCCCAATATATTGTCCTGGTTGTAAGATATGCCAATGTTTCTTAATTATTTTAATTATCTCATGGCTCTGTGCATTGTATGTCAATACCAGTCTTGTTTTACCATCATTTTGTCGAAACTTTGGTTTCAATAAATTCTGTCGCTTGATTTTTTTGGCTCTCTGTTTTGCCTTTTTGATAGAAGATTTACTGTACCTCTCTGACTTAGTCGATTAGCTACTTCTGAAGCTCTTTTTAGATATAATTCGTCTTCAGAACAGGTTCCTCCTTGTTCTTAGAAATTCTCCTATGGGGAGGGATTTTATTGTACAGGGTGCATGTGCACTTGTACTGAACAGAATCGTATTGGTGGCAGTTTCTTTTCTGAATAGGTCTGTTCCCAACATGTCATTAACTTTCTTGAATAATCTCAAATCCAAAAAGGAAATCTCCATTTGACTACATTCATATGTCAATTTGATGTCTAGATTATTCTTGTTTAGTGTGTTTAGAAACATGTCTAATTTTTCTTTTGGCCCCTCCCAAATCATCAGGGATATTGTCAAGTATACCTTAGCCAGAGAGGGATATATTGAGTAAATTCATCATGTTTTCTGTAAAAACTGTATTGTGCTCCCACCAACCTAAAAAATAAGTTGGCATAAGTTGGTACACAAGCTGTTCCATGCCGTACCCCTCTAGTTTGCAGGTAGAATTGGTTATTAAACACAGAGTATTTCTTTTTGAGTACAAATTCTAATAATTTAATAATAAAATTATTATGATTTTGATCTTCTGCAGTTGCCATATTGAGGTAGTATTGTACTGCTTCTAGTCCTAATTCATGCCTTATGCTGGTATAGAGAGCCTCTACAGTCAGCAGTGACAAGCCACATAGAGGTCTGAGTTGGATTTCTTGGAGTTGCTGTAGGGTCTCCATAGTATCTTTTATATAAGAAGGGATTTTTGGTTAGAAATGCTCTCAATCTTATTATCAAATATATTTGCTTGCTTTTTCTGTAAAGTTTACATTACCGGACAATATAGGGCATCCTGGTGGGTGTTTTTATGGACCTTGGGGATTAAATAGAAAGTGGCTACTTTGGGATTATTCACTGTAAGGAATCTTTTTCTCTTTTTCAGTAATGATATTATTGATTTTTGGAATATGTTATCAGGTCTTTATACTGAGTGAGAAATTGTTCAGTGGGTTTGCTCCACAATTTTTTATAACATATCTGATTGGTTAGTTGTTTATCAACTTCTTTAAGATATAATTCTGTGGGCCAGATTACAATGTTACCGCCTTTGTCAGCTTTACGAATGATAACATCTTCCATTTTTGAATTTCAGCTAAAGCTTGTTTTTCCTGTTAGTTAGATTAGTTGGTGATGATTTCACTTGTAAGTCTGATATTTCTTCACATACAATATTATTAAAGATCTGTATACTTGGACTTTATGAAGATTTAGGTAAATATTTGGATTTGTTTAGAAAGATTCTTCCTCTGTTCAAGATCTGGTTCATTCTCCTTTAATAAATCCTCCATATCTTGTAGGAGGGATAAGTTCCTCCACAGTCCAATTGTTATCTAATCCTGATTACTTATGATTTTGAATATATATGTATTGTCTCCTCAGAAGTAATTTCCGTAAATAAAGTTGTATGTCTTTAATATTTTCAATTTATCAAATGGGGTACTGGACAGAATGACAGACCTTTTGATAACAATGAAATATGATCTTCTGACAACATTTTTTTTAGACAAATTCAGAATTTTCATTGTTTCATTTTGATTTTGGAGAAGGGACTGGGGCTCCTCTTGTTGCCTTGTTGCCTTGTCCGTGTCTCTCTTACACTTCTGGTCCTTGCTACTTTTTTGTTTGCCCCCCTAACCTCTTCTGGTGGGTCCTGAATTTAAATTTGTACCTTTCCTCTTTCTATTTTCTGAATGAGTTGGGGTTTGATTTGATGAAGTGTGGGGGGATGGTTCATTATTTGGATTATCAGATTTCTCACCCTCTGTTTCAGTGTCACTCTGAATAATAGTGACTCTTTGACGGTTAATGGGGTTATTGGAATTAAATTTTTTTTTCCATTTGCATACTCTGTTATTTTGGAAATCCTCCACATCTCTATTTAATTTCTCCATTCTTGGTTAGTTTTATATCTGCCTCATATTTATCCAGTTCTTTTTGGTATTTTTTATAGGAGTTTCAAACTCTTTTCAGTGTTTCAAACTGTTGAGTTCATTTTGTGTTTTATTAAATCTTCTAGTCTGTCATATTCTGCAATATCATGCTTTATTAGAATGCTCATTAATTTATTTGAGCACTCTGATAATGTTTTCCCATTCAATAGTCAGTTCTTTTTGTTTAAATTCAAATGCAGGGAAAAGTTGTATCCTTAGTCCTCTTGGAATTAAATTTCTTTCAATATATTTTTAAAAAAAGTAATGATTCCACCATACTTTATCTTGTTTAAAAATATTTTTGTGGAGTTCACAAAGTAATATATCCAATCTATCGGGAGTAGGTTCTGTATTATGTGATTGTGGTTCATTAAATACGTCTTGGAAGTCGGTTAGACCGTCTAATTATTCTTGTAATTCTATCTTGTTCTAATTTGTTCGCCATGCTGTATCTTTTATTGTAGTGTGCTTTATTAGATTAACCTAGCGAACTAGGTAAATTAATTCAACAAAGAAAAAACCATAGATACTAATGGCACTACTAGGAGGATGAATTTAGGATTGACTATCTATGGTAGACTGTGGTCTGAGCTCAGTCAGAATCATATTACAGTCTGCAGGGCATATGTGCTGTGTACTTGATTGGTTCTAAAAAGAAAAAAAATCAATCCTAAGATTGATAGTTGTGTACACCTATATATCACTCATAATCCTCATAATCAGTTTATAATTTCTACATATTTGTTTTCATTTTAATTTGTGTTCATTCACTCCTAGTATGATTTATTAATCACTATTAAATTGGGTATCCTGGTTTTGATGTCAATATATAATATTATTCTCGTATAAGATAGGCAAGTCTCATGTAAACATATTCAACGTAGTAATTTTTCTGGCATAATCCCAAATATATAGAATGATATAACATAGTATCGGTTGTCAAGCAGACAGCAGTCAGCAGACTGTGAGAAGCATTAAATTGATAATCCCCCAATGAGAATCTACGAAGAAACGGTTCTAATGCCAGGTAGCGTGTGATTGGTTCACAGCAACATATGCCCTTATTCGGCAATGATGTCACCATAAGGGAAGCAAGGTGAGCTAATAAAAAACCACGCCGAACGCAGCGCCAAACCCTTTAAGAAAGCCACGTTGTGGCGAAACATGTTAGGGCAGAGCAAGTTGTAAATGTTATAAGCACAACTTTTTAATCAGCAGGGTGTTGTAGGTTGTTTAACATACCAGGTTGTTAATATAAGCATTGATCTTCGATGATTGGCGATTAAGAGCCCAGAATATAAGAGTTACTCTATATGTAATGAGCAGTAATCCAATTATATTTAACCTTAACGCTACCTGTACAGCAGCACTAATATTACTTTTAGTTAATTGTTATATTTGAGTATTACTACAGTGGTATCGTTTAGCAACGTGGTGTTTAATTTAAAATCAGAATGGTTCACTCGATAATCTAATGACTTTATGCAACATAGTTTATATCTGCTCTTAGCTACACTAAGCAGATTACTTTATTTAAAAGCAATCCCTTGTTACTTTGATACATAAGATATATTAAGTAGCTAACCGAGTAGAATAAATACTTGTTACGTTGACACATAAGATATATTAAGTGGCCAATCGAGTGGAAGGAATATTGGTCATTCACAGCACAAGCAGACCAATATATCTGCAGTATCATTCCGCAGTTGTAATGTATTTTATATCATAAGTATTTCTATATATACAAGTGACAATATGCTACCAGTAGTACAAACCAACTAATATATCTGTAGGAAGTCCTGGTATTTAGGATATACCAATATAGATTTATTCTAAACTATATCATTAATATTTACAAGGATTCAGGGAACATAGTTAAAGATTTATTTTAAACAATACCATTAATATTTACAGAGAAAGGTAAAACTGTAGATTGAAATCACTATATTGTGGATACTAAAGAATTATTGAATGTTACAAATAGCAACTATGTAAACTTACATCAATCTAGCTTGTAACACAAGATAGAGCCATTTAAAAGTGTTTACGATTACACAGACGTTATTTAGGACTTTCACTTATAGTGATAAACATGCTAATTATTCAACATTAAGTTGAACCCTCATTTCTCTTTGTATTTGTTATCAGCAACAATATCAACGATACCACTGTCCCTAAAACCAATTAGAAGGTGACATATATCTCAACTGTGGATCTTTTCATCCTAGGTTGAAGATTTAACCCCATACACAATTATACGTATTAAAAAACATATTTAGTGCGCTAAAAATCACAACCACGCAATCACCCTGTGTTTTTAACTTATGTATGTTTCTTTGTGGAAATATTTTTATTTAATTTCCTAATAAAGGTTATATTTTAAGTAATCAGTGCCTTCCACTTCCCAATATAATCTCTATTCCAATGGTTTCTAATTCAAGGCCACCCTTTCTTAGGATTATATAGGTGTACACAACTATCAATCTTAGGATGGATTTTTTTCTTTTTAGAACCCCTAATCTTACACTTATTAACCCTTAATCTGCCTCTCCCGACATCGTCGACACCTACATTACACTGATAAACCCCTAATCTGCCGCTCCGGACATCGCTGCCACCTACATTATACTGATTAACCCCTAATCTACCACCACCGACATCGCCGACACCTACATTATACGATTAACCCCTAATCTGCCGCCCCCAACGTCGACACCACTATAATAAACATATTAACCCCTAAACCGCTGTACTCCCCGCATCACAAACACTATTTAAAAATTATTAACCCTTAATCTGCCACCCCTAACATAGCCTCCACCTACCTACATTTATTAACCCCTAATCTGCTGCCCCCAACGTTGCCACCACTATATTATATTTATTAATCTCTAAATCTAAGTCTAATCCTAACCCTAACACCCCCTAATTTATAAATAATTTAAATAAATCTAAAGAAAAATTCCTATCATTAACTAAATAATTCCTATTTAAAAACTAAATACTTACCTATAAAATAAACCCTAAGCTAGCTACAATATAACTAATAGTTACATTGTACCTAG
Source organism: Bombina bombina (assembly GCF_027579735.1). NCBI lineage: Eukaryota > Metazoa > Chordata > Amphibia > Anura > Bombinatoridae > Bombina > Bombina bombina. Next base: position 570,426,067 of record NC_069501.1, read on the forward strand.
CTTAGGGTTTATTTTATTTTACAGGCAAGTTTGCATTTATTTCTTGGATCAGCCAATAGGATTGTATTTATGATTGGATCAGCCAATAGGATTGAAGTTCAATCCTATTGGCTGATTGCATCAGCCAATAGGATTTTTTCAACCTTAATTCCGATTGGCTGATAAAATTCTATCAGCCAATGGGAATCTAAGGGACGCCTTCTTGGATGATGTCATTTAAAGGTACCTTCATTCATCAAGAAGACGTTGTTGGAAGAGGATGCTCCGCGTCAGATGTCTTGAAAATGGAGCCACTCTGCGCCGGATGGATGAAGATAGAAGATGCCATCTGGATGAAAACTTCTGCCCGTCTGGAGGACCACTTCTGCCGGCTTCGTTGAGGACATCTTGCCGCTTGGATGAAGACTTCTCCCGGTAAGTGAATCTTCAGGGGTTAGTGTTAAGATTTTTTAAGGGTTTATTGGGTGGGTTTATTTTTTAGGTTAGGGGCTTTGGGCTGCAATAAAGCTAAATGCCCTTTTAAGGGCAATGCCCATCCAAATGTCCTTTTCAGGGCAATGGGGAGCTAAGGTTTTTTTAGTTAGGGTTTTATTTGGGGGGTTGGGTTGTGTGGGTGGTGGGTTTACTGTTGGGGGGGTTGTTTGTATTTTTTTTACAGGGTAAAAGAGCTGATTTCTTGGGGCAATGCCCCACAAAAGGTTTTTTTTTTTTTTTGGGTGGGCTTTTTTATTTTGATAGGGCTATTAGATTAGGTGTAATTAGTTTAAAGATCTTGTAATTTGTTTTTTATTTTCTGTAATTTAGTGTTTGTTTTTTTTTTGGTAATTTAGCTAATTTTATTTAATTTATTTAATTGTATTTAATGCAGGGAATGTATTTAATTGTAGTGTAGTGTTAGGTGTTATTGTAACTTAGGTTAGGTTTTATTTTACAGGTAAATTTGTATTTATTTTAGCTAGGTAGTTAGTAAATAGTTAATAACTATTTTGTAACTATTCTACCTAGTTAAAATAAATATAAACCTGCCTGTAAAATAAAAATAAACCCTAAGCTAGCTACAATGTAACTATTAGTTATATTGTAGCTAGCTTAGGGTTTATTTTATAGGTAAGTATTTAGTTTTAAATAGGAATAATTTAGGTAATGATAGGAATTCGTATTTAGATTTATTTAAATTATATTTAAGTTAGGGGGTGTTAGGGTTAGGGTTAGACTTAGGTTTAAAGGGTTAATACATTTAGAATAGTGGCGGTGACGTAGGGGACGGCAGATTAGGGGTTAATAAGTATAATGTAAGTGGCGGCGATGTTGGGGGCAGCAGATTAGGGGTTAATAATATTTAACTAGTGTTTGCGAGGCGGGAGTGCGGCGGTTTAGGGGTTAATATGTTTATTATAGTGGCGGTGATTGTCCGGAGCGGCAGATTAGGGTTAATAATTTTATTTTATTGTTTGCAAAGCGAGAGGGCCTCAGTTTAGGGGTTAATATGTAGTTTTATGGGTGTTAGTGTACTTTTTAGCACTTTAGTTATGAGTTTTATGCTACAGCTTTGTAGCGTAAAACTCATAACTACTGACTTTAAAATACGTTAGGTATCTTGTCGGTGTAGGCTGTACCACTTACTTTTTGGCCTTCCAGGAAAAACTCGTAATACCAGCGCTATGGAAGTCCCATAGAAAAAAGCCTTTACAAAATTTACGTAAGTTGATTTGCGATAAGGCCAAAAAAGTGTGCGGAACACCTTTACCTGCAAGACTCGTAATACCAGCGGGCGTAAAAAAAGCAGCGTTAACGCTGCTTTTTTACCTTAATGCACAACTCGTAATCTAGCCGTCTGCATCTCATTTAACAAGACTAAGTACAGAGTTATTTTTATTGCTGCCGTGATATCTAGGATAATTTCTGCATGTTGGGAAGCATGGTTGCTAAGTTTGATACATAATATATGGCGATGCGCTGTAAAATACATGTCAGATGTTGCTCTAGTGCTAAGCCAAGGTTGAGTGAAGCCTATAGTGCTTGAGTAGTGGAGTTTTCCATTTAATTCTGTTCTACAGTAGTAATAATAATGGCTTACATCAGGTCTTTACACAACTAAATTTTACAGACGTAGTTTGGATTTTGCAACTTTAACTCACCTCTTAAAAAGTATAGGGTTGTTGGCTTTTACAGATTATTAATGTAATAATTATCAATAAAATATGATTATTAAATAGACACTAGAATTTAACCTTTTCCAAACATTTCTAAATTCTTTTGGTGCTTTAGGTGGTGCTACAAACACAAATAAGTAATTATGCAAACAGGACTCAATTATAATAAACAATAACAAGTTTAATAACACACTGACAAAATACAAGCAAATTCCAACTATATTTATCTCAATCCAGTTATCTGTTACACCAGTGATTTTTAACCTTTTTTTTGCCGTGGCACACTTTTTTACATTAAAAAATCCTGTAGCACACCACCATCCCAAAATTTAAAAAAAATCACACATTGTAGCCTAATACATCATATATATATATACACATACACACAAACACACACATACTGTATGTATTGTGATGTTATGCCATGCCTCCTACAAACTACCCCTGCACTGGGAGTAAAAAACAAGCAAAGTTTAAAAAATATGTCACACTGTTGTCAGTCTGCCGTGGCACACCTGAGGATCTCTCATGGCACACTAGTGTGCCACGCACACTGTTGAAAAAACACTGTGTTACACTATGTCATAAACACATTATTATAATACTGATGACCCAAATCCTGACCAAGTAATTTCAAATCAAATACAGCAATTAAAAAGTTTTATAACAATGCTAACAAATCAATAGCGGTTATCAGTGAACCCATTCAGTCTCAACAGTTAAACTACTTTAATCTATAATATTAAACTGGTTCAGCAACACAGGTAAAATGCCCTCCACTAATATTGGCACTTTTGGTAAATATGGGAAAAGAAGGCTGTGAAACATTGTCTTTATTGTTTAACCTTTTCATCTTTTGCTAAAAAAAATACACAAAAATACTCTGCTTTTATGGATATCAAACACTTGCCAACACAACACAGGTTTATTCCCCCCCCCCAAAAAAAACACACCAAATGTGTTAAATATATGTGTGGCACAATTTATGGCACCTGTGATGAGAGTAGGATGGGATGTCACTAGTTGGGGGGTGGGGCTTAGGTCCGGTAGTCTGTGTCGCAGTTAGTTAGTGAAATCAACCTGACAAGATGTATGTTTCTGTGCTCTGTATATGTCCTGCATCTCATGACATGGTGTCAGAAGTTCTGGCCTGCGCTTCTGTTCCTGATCGATTGCAATGTCAAAGTTTACCCCACCTGAGCCTTTTGACTTCTCTCAGCCTGCAGCTTGGCCCACATGGCGTCAGCTCTCAAGGAGAGTGGTGATGTACAAGTTAATTCTCTTTTATACTCTATGGGGAAAGATGTGGAGCCAGTGTTCAATGCTTTTACTTTCCAAGAAGGGGAAGAATTTAACTTTGATATAGTTATGGATAAACTCAGTGCCCACTTTGTGCCCAAAAGAAATGTGATTCATGAGAGAGCTTGTTTCACAAACGTAATCAGCGTGTGGGAGAATCTGTAGAGTCATTTGTGCACAGCCTGTATGAACTAGCTGAATTCTGTGAGTTTGGTGTTGATAAAGAAGAGCAAATCAGAGACAGAATAGTTATTGGAATTGCAGATGCTGAAGTCTCACTGAAGCTACAGTTAGAGCCTGATTTAACATTAGATGGGGCTATTAGGATGGCCCGCCAGAGTGAACTGGTGAAAAAGCAGAGTGCTGATCTGAGGTCTGAGAGTATTGTGCATGAAGTGCAACAGTCCAGGAAAACTGCTAGTGAAAGGCACATTGTGAGCGGTAGATCTAAAATAATGGAAAGGCCTAGAAGTGGAGGGGCGCAACATGGCCGATGCACACGGTGCTACCGTGCCCATGATCAAAGTGTTATATGCCCGGCCAGAGATAAAAGATGCAGAAAATGTAACAGAATGGGTCATTTTGAAGTGGTGTGTAAAACTGAATACATTAAGGAGATGCAGGTGGACAGTGACCAGGAGGGTCAGGAAGTGTCTTTTGTGGGGTCCGTTGTGGAACGGCCAAGCTCAGAGGAAGATTGGAAAGTTACTTTTACTGTAATGGGAGCCAAAGTTGATTTTAAGATTGACACAGGAGCAGATATCACTGTAATGTCTTTTGCTGAATTTATGAAACTGCCTCGACAGCCCCAGCTGGCGAAGGTTACTACAAATGTCCATAGTCCTGGTGGCCGCATTGATTGTGTGGGGAAATTTCTTGCCAGCTGTGAGTACAAGCAAAGAAAGTTTCACCATGTGGGTGCATGTGATTCGAGGTCAGTGTGTTAACAATTTATTGAGCAGAAAAGCAGCCTGTGAATTGGGCCTCGTGGCCAGAGTGAATGAGATTTCCGAAGATATGTTTGGCGAGTTGGGCCTACTGAATTGCAAACCAGTCCGTATAGCACTTAAAAGTGACGCAGTCCCATACAGTATTTCTACTCCCCGTAGAATTCCATTCCCGCTCATGCCTCAAGTGGAGAAAGAGCTTATGCACATGAAGTCTATGGGGGTTATTGAAGAGGTTGTTGAAGCGACTGATTGGTGTGCCCCCATTGTTCCAGTTGCAAAGAAAAACGGAAAGGTGCGCATCTGTGTGGACCTGAAAAGGTTGAATGTGGCAGTGAAGAGAGAGAGATTTGTGCTGCCGACATTAGAAGATATAGCTCCAAAGTTGACTGGGGCGAAGTTCTTTTCCACATTAGACGCTTCTAGCGGCTTTTGGCAGATCCCCCTGGATCCAAAGTGCCGCAAACTGACTACCTTTATCACACCGGTAGGTCGGTTCTGCTTCTGCAGACTCCCTTTTGGGGATATCCTCTCCGCTCCTGAAATCTTTCAAAGGGATGATCTAAAATATAGAAAGAGACAGATGCGCCACATGGCCCAATATTGTTTGTTCAAATACAATAATTAGATTCTAGTCGTGTTAGTATACACTCACAATTTGGATAGCACCTCAATTAGTGCAATAGGAGCAGTCTGGGATCAAACACAGTCACCCAGCAGACCGACCTCTAGGGTAGATGGAGTTAATCTGTAGTGGAAATATAAAGAGACACAAGGGTGCCTACATGGCCTAGTACAGTTTGATCCCAAGATATATTACTCTATCAAGGTAATATACTCACAATTGGTAAAGCATCTCCAGTGATGCAAATCAGGCAGGATGGGGTCAATACAGTCACCCAACAGACTATGACAGGGTTCCCTCAGGAAGCAAACAGCAAACGGTCCCAATGAAGGCCAAGGTATGGGTCCAAATAATGCACAAGAGCAAGTGTTTTATAATAAAAGATATATTTACTATATAAAAACAAGTAAAAACAAGCGACGCGTTTCTCAGCACACAGCTGTTTCCTCAGGCTTATAGAATGTAACTAAAACACTTGCTATTTATAACAAACAATTGTAACAACCTAATTGGGCACACATGTTTCTTCAGAGACTTTTTATTTGTATTTTTGTAGCTATTGCAACATTACCTACTGTTTTTCATTTAGGTGTGATATCTAGCATAAATTTTGATTTAAAGTAATAATTTTATTAATTTATTGTTCACCACACAAACTTACTAGGTTTGATATATTGATATCACTTAGGGCGCCCCCTATCATATAAGAATCTTTCAAAGGGAAATGAGTTCTCTCCTGAGTGACCACGTGGGGCACAGCGGTTGTCATGGACGACATTCTAGTGTATGGGGTCTACAGTGGAGGAGCATGATCAGTGTTTAAGTTGTGTGCTACAGCTATCAAAGAGTCTGGGCTGAAGCTGAATAAAGAAAAATGTAATTTTAGGAATACTGAATTATGCTACTTTGGGCATTATCATCAACGGGGATGGCATCAAGCCAGACCCGAGAAAATGTGTTGCTATTGAACAGATGAAAAGTCCTTCTGATGTACATGAGCTGAGACAGATATTGGGGCCTTGTAAATTACGTGGGCAAGTTTCTTCCAGATTTATCAACAGTTTTACACCCTATCACAGAGTTGCTTAAGAAAGACGTTGCCTGGGTCTGGGGATCTTCACAAGAAAAAGCTTTTCTGCAGGCCAAGTCCCTGCTGGGGTCTGCCCCAGTGCTGGAGTTCTACGACCCTTCAAAAAAGACAGTGGTTAGTGCCGATGCAAGCAGTTATGGGTTGGGGCGGCTGCACTCCTGCAGTTAAATGAAATAAACAACAGCCCAGCGCCTACTGTTCCCGCACACTGATGGCTGCGGAGGTCAAAATACGCTCAAATTGAGAAAGAGTGCCTGGCTGCAGTTTGGGCCTGTGAGCGCTTTCCGCTTATCTAGTGAGTTTGGAGAAATTTAGTCTGGAAACTGACACAAACCGCTAGTCCCTCTAATCAACTCTTATGACATTGACAAAACACCCTTGAGATGCCAGAGACTTTTATTGAGACTGCTCAGGTTCAATGTTCAGGGCAGTGCATGTGCCGGGGAAACAACTGGTTGTGGCGGATACGACTATCCAGGCTCCCGCTGGCTGCTGCTGAAGAATCCTCCACAGAATCTGATGTGAAAGGTGTATGTTGATTCAGTTCTGGCCTCTAAGTCCATTTCTTCAAGGAAACTGGAGGAAATAAAGAGAGAGACATATTTGGACACAGAGCTGCAAGAGATTATAAAGTACATAAAAGAAGGCTGGGCCCGAGAGCCGGGCAGCCTGGATGTCTTTAAGGTGCATACCAGCCAGAGAGGTCGTAGCTCACGGAGCTGGAGGGGTTGGTGCTGTTCTAAGACCGCATGGTAATTCCTGTCAGCATGAGGAAGGAGATGTTAAAACAGATTCACAATGGCCACTTAGGCATTACAAAGTGCAGAGAAAGGGCAGCTACAGCTGTGTGGTGGCCTGGGATCAGCTCCGACATTGCAAATCACGTGTCTAAATGTGCCTTTTGCTGGGAATGCCGGCCTACTCAGAGAAGGGAGCCCTTGATTTCTACTCCGCTGCCTGCGGGGCCGTGGCAGAAAATAGCTACTGATTTGTGTGAACTGCACGGGAAAAAGTTCCTTGTTGTGATCGACTACTATTCCAGGTATTTGGAAATTGCACCCCTGAATGATATCACAAGTCAAGCCGTTATCATTCGCCTGAAGAGCTTGTTCGCATCCGGTGGGGCATTCCAATGGAGCTGGTGAGTGATAATGGTATGCAGTTCGCTTCTACAGAGTTCAGTGCTTTCAACAGGGAATATGACTTTGTACATTCCACGTCAAGTCCACATTATCTGCAGGCCAACGGAATGTCTGAAAGGGCAGTTCAAACAACAAAATTCATTCTAAAGCAATCTGAGCCGTACCTGGCCCTCTTGTCATACAGGGCGATGCCTATTCAAGCTACCGGGTTTAGCCCGGCACAGCTGATGCTAGGACGCCAGATTCGCACCACTTTACCCTCAGTGGGTGTCTTCAAGCCGCCTGGCCCTGTTCCTCGGGACGAAGTCCTTAGAAGGTATGAATAGGCCAAAAAGGGTTATCGTTTCTTCTATGACAGGAGACATTCTGTCAGGCCCTTACAGGAACTGAATGCGGGGCAAACTGTCAGAATTAAACTGGATGATGAGAAGAAATGGAAGACGCCTGCTATGGTAGTTGGCCGCTCTCCAGAACCAAGTTCTTATACAGTCCTTACTGAGGGAGGGACGGTTACACGCCATAACCGAAGACATCTTCAGCCTGTACCTGAGAGTCTGGAACTGGATGCCTCAGTACCACCGCCGGTGGGATCCCCTGTTCTAAGAGAGGTGCCTTCCCCTCAGCAAGATCACAGCGGGGATATATCTTTGCCTCCAGCGGACTCTAATTCACCATCTTCTGTATCAGAGGACAGTTCATGCAAAGTTACATCAAGCGGAAGAGTGGTGGAGACTTCCGGCCCGATATAGGGGACTGACTTTAGTTAGAACAGTGACCGGGAGTATGGGCAGAATAATCTCATGGTCACTGTGGACTAGGGTAGTCTACCCCGATGTCCAAGTCAGGATGTAATTTATGTGTTTATATTTTCTGAATCTATTTGTTTATATATTGTTCGAAAAAAAAAATGTTGTTGTATACTCTGTTCGTATACCTTGTTATTTGTTATATTCAAATGTATGCTTCGCCTTTGAAAAATTGGGAAGATGTGATGAGAGTAGGATGTGATGTCACTAGTTGGGGGTGGGGCTTAGGTCCGGTAGTCTGTGTCGCAGTTAGTTAGTGAAATAAACCTGACTAGATGTATGTTTCTGTGCTCTGTAATAAAATAGAGTTGTACCATCATTGCTGTGTCCTGCATATGTCCTGCATCCCATGACAGCACCCCTATAAATTCATATGAGAAAAAAATATTTGTAGTACATTCACTATCAGCTAGATTTCGAGTTTTGCGTTATGAATGAAAAAGCATAGTTATGCTTCAAAACAATGCTTTTCCCTAATGCCGCTATAACAAGTCTTGTCAGTATAGGTGTACCGCAAACCTTTTTGGCCATCACGCAATGTTAGTACCACACTTTTAAAAAAAGTCCTTTTTCAATGGACTCCCATGGCGCCAGTATTACGAAATTTTGCTGTGAGGTCAAAAAGTTGAGCGGTACAGGCCTAAAATGACAAGATCTGTAACCGCCATCTGAAGTTCAGTAGTTATGAGTTTTATGCTACAAAGCTGGCACCATAAAACTCATAACTAAACTGTCAGAAAGTACACTAACACCCATAAACTACCTATTAACCCCTAAACCGAGGCCCTCCCGCATCGCAAATACTAAAATAAAAATATTAACCCCTAATCTGCCGCTCTGGACATCGCCGTCACTTAAAAAATGTATTAACCCCTACTCTGCCGCTCCCTCGACATCGTCAACACTATAATAAACCTATTAACCCTAAACCACCGCCCTGCCGCATTGCAAACACTATTTAAATATTATTAACCCCTAATCTGCATCCGTCAACACACCACTATTATAAACCTATTAACCACTAAACCGCAAGCCCCCCGACAGCGAAATATAGTAAAATAAACAATTAACCCCTAAACCTCTGTCCTCCCACATCACTACATAAATATATTAACCCCTAAACCTAACCCTAACGTAACCCTAAGCCTAAATCTAAACCTAACCCTAACACCCCCAACTTAAATATAATTAAAATAAATCTAAATAAAACTTACAATTATTGCCTAAATAATTCCTATTTAAAACTAACCTAGAAAATAAAACCTAAGTTAGCTACAAAATAACTAATAGTTACATTGTAGCTATCTTAGGTTTTATTTTTATTTCACAGGTAAGTTTGTATTTATTTTAACTAGGTAGACTAGTTAGTAAATAGTTATTAACTATTTAATAACTACCTAGCTAAAATAAATAAAAATGTACCTGTAAAGTAAAACCTAACCTGCCTTACACTAAAAACTAACATTACAATAAAATAAAATAAATTAAATTAATAAAATACAATTATCTAAATTGCAAATAAATAAACACTAAATTGCACAAAATAAAAAACTAAATTATCAAAAATAAAAACAAATTACTCCTAATCTAATAGCCCTATCAAAATTAAAAAGGCCATACAAAATAAAAAAAAAAACCCTAGCCTACACTAAACTGCCAATGGCCCTTAAAAGGGCCTTTTGCAGGGCATTGCCCCAAATAAATCAGCTCTTTTACCTGTAAAAAATAAAATAAAAAATACAAACAACCCCCAACAGTAAAACCCAACACCCACATAACCAAAACCCCCAATAAAAACCTAACTAAATAAACCTAAGCTAACCATTCCCCTGAAAAGGGCAATTGGATGGTCATTACCCTTAAAATGGCATTTAGCTCTTTTACATTGCCCAAAACCCTACTCTAAAAATAAAACTCACCCAATAAACCCTTAAAAAACACTAACCCCTGACAATCCACTTACAGATTTCGAAGACCAGACATCAATCCTCATCCAGGCGGCAGAAGTCTTCATCCAAGTGGGCAAAAGTCCTCATTGAAGCCAGCAGAAGTCTTCATCCAAGCGGGCAGAAGTCTTCATCCAGACGGCATCTTCTATCTTCATCCATCCGGCGTGGAGTGGGTCCATCTTCAAGACATCCTGCGTGGAGCATCCTCTTCTTACAATCGCCACTGGAAAATGAAGGTTCCCTCTAAGTGACGTCATCCAAGATGGCGTCCCTTACATTCCGATAGGCTGATAGAATTCTATCAGCCAATAGGGGAAAAAATCCTATTGGCTGTTGCAATCAGCCAATAGGATTGAGCTTTCATCCTATTGGCTGATCCAATCAGGCAATAGGATTGAGCTCTCATTCTATTGGCTGTTTCAATCAGCCAATAGGATGAAAGCTCAATCCTATTAAATGATTGCAACAGCCAATAGGATTTTTTCCCCTTAATTCCTTTGGCTGAAGATTAGAAGATGCCGTCTGGATGAAGACTTCTGCCCGCTTGGATGAAGACTTCTTCCGACTTCAATGAGGACTTCTGCCCACTTGGATGAAGACTTCTGCCGCCTGGATGAGAATGGATGTCCGGTCTTTGAAAACTGTAAGTGGATCGTTAGGGGTTAGTGTTAGGTTTTTTAAGGGTTTATTGGGTGGGTTTTATTTTTAGCTTAGGGTTCGGGAAATGTAAAAAAGCTAAATGCCCTTTTAAGGGCAATGCCCATCCAAATGCCCTTCTCAGGGCAATGGTTAGCTTAGGTTTATCTAGATAGGTTTTTATTTGGGGGGTTTGGTTGTGTGGGTGGTGGGTTTTACTGTTGGGGGTGTTTGTATTTTTTTTAACAGGTAAAAGAGCTGATTTCTTTGTGGCAATGCCCTGCAAAAGGCCCTTTTAAGGGCCATTGGCAGTTTAGTGTAGGCTAGGTTTTTTTTTATTTTGGATGGGCTTTTTTATTTTGATAGGGCTATTAGATTAGGAGTAATTCATTTTTATTTTTGATAATCTCTTTTTTATTTTGTGTAATTAAGTGTTTATTTTTTTTGTAATTTAGATAATAGTATTTTATTAATTTAATTTATTTTATTTTATTGTAATGTTAGGTTTTAGTTTAAAGGTAAATTTGTATTTATTTTAACTAGGTAGTTAGTAAATAGTTAATAACTATTTACTAACTAGTCTGCCTAGTTAAAATAAATACAAACTTACCTGTGAAATAAAACCTAAGCTAGCTACAATATAACTATTAGTTATATTGTAGCTAGCTTAGTTTTTTTTTTTACAAGTAAGTATTTAGTTTTAAATAGGAATTATTTAGGTAATAATTGTAAGTTTAATTTAGATTTATTTTAATTATATTTAAGTTAGGGGGTGTTAGGGTTAGGGTTACGTTAGGGTTAGGTTTAGGGGTTAATATGTTTATTTAGTGTTAGTGATGTAGGAGACCAGAGGTTTAGGGGTTAATAAGTTTAGTATAGTGGCGGCGACATTGGGGGCAGCGGATTAGGGGTTAATAACAGTAATGTAGGTGGCGGCGATATCTGGAGCAGCAGATAAGGGGTTAATAGTTTTATTTAGGTGGCAGTGATGTTAGGGGAGGCAGATTATCGGTTAATAACTGTAATGTAGGTTGCGGCGATTATAGGGGCAGCAGATAAGGGGTGATTAGAAGTGGTTTTTATGTTAGGTTGTTAGGTTTAAACGTAACTTTTTCTTTCCCCATAGACATCAATGGGGCTGCTTTATGGAGCTTTTGTTTCCGCGATAGTATGTGTTAGGCTTTTTTTAGCCGACTCTCCCCATTGATGTCTATGGGGAAATCGTGCACGAGCACGTCAAAGCAGCACTTATATTTGGGTAAGGTATGGAGCTCAACGCAACCATATCGCCCGCACAAGCCAGGTTTTACAAAACCTGTAATAGCAGCGCTATAGGGACGTTAAATACCGCCGATTTTGTGGCAGTCGTTAATTTCCCTATAGCGCTCAAAACTCGTAATCTAGCTGATTGTTATTTTTTTAAAAAAAAAAAAAGTACACCTGGGTGACTAGGAATAGGAAACTCTTCAACCACGACTTCCTGTTTCACAGGGGTATAAATATGATGTAACACATATGCCAAATTGCCTTAGTCATTCATCACAATGGGTAAAACCAAGGAATATAGCTGTGATGTGCGGCAAAAGGCAAAAGGTTGTTGAGCTTCACAAAATGAAGTGGCTATAAGAAAATAGCAAAAACATTGAAAGGCCAATTTCCACTATCAGGACAATAAATAAGAAGTTCCAGTCAATTGGAAATATTAGGAATCAACCTGGAAGAGGACGTGTGTCTATATTGTCTCAACGCAGTGTAAAGAGGATGGTTAAAGTGGCCAAAATATCTTCAAGGATCACAGCTGGAGAATTGCAGACGTTAGTTTTCTAGAGAAACTGGCTCCCAGGGCAAAATAACAAAATGCACCCCCCTCAGTCCCTTCATGGACCTTCCATGTCTTGCTGTCATTTAAAAAAATTAGTCACCCTTATGTCTGCACACACCCATAAACATTCACATGTGCACAACAACAACAACCAACACTTCCACCACACAATTATCCAAACAAAAGCAATACACACATAGGCACCCCTAGATATACACATGCACAATCAATCACACAGACTTCTACATACACACACACACACACACACACACACACACACACACACACACACACACACACACACACACCAGGCAGCCACTGACATTCACATGCACAATCAGTCACACAGACCTCTGCATACACACACACACACACACACACACAGGCATCCCTAGATATACACATGCACAATCAGGCACACATACTTCTACATACATACACACACACACACACAGGCAGCCACTGACATTCACATGCACAATCAGGCACACAGACCTCTGCATACACACACACACACACACACACACACAGGCATCCCTAGATATACACATGCACAATCAATCACACAGACTTCTACATACACACACACACACACACACAGGCAGCCACTGACATTCACATGCACAATCAGGCACACAGACTTCTACATACATACACACAGGGAGCCCTAGATATCCACATGCACAATCAGGCACACAGACTTCTACATACATACACACAGGCAGCCCTAGATATCCACATGCACAATCAGGCACACAGACTTCTACACAAATACACACACAGAGATAGCCACTGACACAAAGGGTCCCTACTACCATTTATGCTAGCTTAATGCTGCAATACACCTGCCAAGATGCAAATCCCTCTGCCACCCCAACACAGTTTTTCCTGCTAGATACACATTTGTGTATTTGATATTAAAAATAATCATAACTGAATCTGAAATCTGTTTAAAATAATAGCTGAATTAGAATACAAAAAAATTTAGAAAATTATTGAACACCAAGCTTATGGAAAACATAATTTATGCTTACCAGATACATTATTTTCCTTCCTGGCAGGGAGAGTCCACAACTTCATTCTTTACTTTTGGGAAAGTACAACACCTGTCCACCAGGAGGATGCAAAGACACCCCAGCCAAAGGCTTAATTATCCCTCCCACTCCCCCTATCCCCCAACCATTCTGCCGAGGGAACAAGCAAAAGTAGGAGAAACATCAGGGTATAAAGGTGCCAGAAGAAATAATATAAAAATTGAGCCTCCCAACAAAAATAAATTACAGGTGGGGTTGTGAACTCTCCCTGCCAGGAAGGAAAGGAATTTATCTGGTAAGCATAAATTATGTTTGCCTTCCAAAAGGCAGGGAGAGTCCACAACTTTATTCCTTACTGTTGGGAAAACTATACCCAAGCTCCAGAGGACACTGAAGGAATAACTGTAGAGAACATAAGAGAGGCAGACCCTAGTCTGAGGGCATCACAGCCTGTAAAACATTTCTCCTGAAAGCTGCTTCGGCCGAAGCAAACACATCAAATTTGTAAAATTTAGAAAAAGTGTTTAAGGAGGACCAGGTAGCCACCTTACAAATCTGATCCATAGAGGCTTTGTTCTTAAAAGCCCAGGAGGAAGCAACTGCTCTAGTGGAATGAGCTGTTATCTTCTCAGGAGGATGCTATCCTGCTGTCTGGTAAGCTAAGCGAATGATACTCCTCAACCAGAAAGATAGGGAAGTTGTTGTAGCCTTCTGCCCCCTATGCTTCCCTGAATATATGACAAAGAGAAAGATTGTCTGAACTCCTTAGTAGCCTGAAGATAAAACTTCAAGGCACAAACCACATCTAGATTATGAAGCAAACGTTCCTTCACTGAAGAAGGATTAGGACACAAAGAAGAAACAACAATCTCTTGATTAATGTTACGATCAGACACCACCTTAGGGAGGAATCCTAATTTAGTATGTAAAACCAAATTATCAGCATGGAAAACAAGATAAGGGGGGTCACATTGCAAAGCAAAAATCTCAGAAACTCTGCACGCAGAGGCAATAGCCAACAAAAAATAACCTTCCAAGATAACAATTTAATATCAACAGAATGCATAGGCTCAAACTGAGTCTGCTGCAAAACACGAAGAACAAGATTGAGGCTCCAAGGCGAAGCCACAGATCTAAACACAGGTCTGATCCAAGTCAGAGCCTTAACGAAGGACTGCACATCTGGAAGCTCAGCTAATCTTCTGTGCAGTAACACCGACAGGGACGATATCTGTCTCTTCAGGGAACTAGCAGATAGACCCTTCTCCAGTCCATCCTGGAGAAAAGACAAAATTCTGGCAACATTAACCTTATGCCAGAAAAGCCACTCACTTCACACCAGTACAAGTAAGTCTTCCACACTTTATGATAGATACAACAAGTAACTGGCTTACAAGCTTGAATCAGAGTGTTGATAATACTCTCAGAAAACCCTCTCTTGGCTAAGACTAAAGTTCAATCTCCACGCAGTCAGCCTCAGAGAATCTAGATTTTGATGTACAAAGGTACCCTGTATCAGCAGATCTCTGCGACAAGGTAACCTCCATTGAGGTGATGAGCCACCACATGAGGGAGAAGTGGTAATAGAAGAAAAAGATATATGAGTCTGAACCTCCATGGCCCTGCTAGGGCATCTATCCATTCTGCCTCAGGATTCTTCGACCTTGACTCATACCTGGGTAGCTTGGTATTGAGGTGGGATGCCATGAGATCTATTTCCAGCGTCCCTCACTAGCTGCATATCTCTGCAAACAACTCAGGGTGGAGAGACCATTCCCCTGGGGGAAAAGATTTCCTGCTGAGGAAGTCCGCTTCCCAGTTGTCCACACCCGGAATGTGGATCTCTGACAGCTTACAGCTGTTATTCTCCACCCACTCTAGTATCTGAGATACTTCTATCATCGCCAAGGAACTTCTCATTCCCCCCTGATGGTTAATGTGGGCAACCAAAGTTATATTTTCTGATTGGAATCTGATAAACTGGGATGAACCCAGAAGGGGCCAAGCCTTCAGAGCATTGAAGATTGCCTGGAGTTCCAATATATTGATCAGAAGGGAGGATTCCTCCTGAGTCCACAGTCCTTGTGCCTTCTTGGCACCCCAAACGGCTCCCCAGCCAGAAAGGCTTGCGTCCGTAGTCACAATCTCCAAGGACAGTCTCAAGAAACATGTGCCTTGGGCAGATGATCTGTACAGAGCCACCAAGAGAATAAACTCTCAACAGGTTGTCTAGCTCAATCTGTTGAGACAGATCTAAATGGTCACTGTTCCATTGTCTCAGCATGCATAGTTGTAAGGGTCTGAGATGGAATCTGGCAAAGGGAATGATGTCCATGCAGGACACCATGAGTCCAATCACCTCCATACAATTGGCCACTGAGGGTCTCAAGGAGGCCTGGAGGGCAAGACATGCAGTAGTTAGCTTGCAACGCCTCTGATCTGTGAGAAATATTCTCATGGATATGGAGTCTATAATACCTTGTGTTCTGGCAATGGCTAGAAGAGCCTCCAGAACCTTAGTAAATATCCTTGGAGCATTAGCTAGTACCTCTGGAACTGAAAATGTTCCCTGTGTATCAGAACATGATGGTATTCATCCTTCAGGTCTATGGTGGTCATAAACTGACCTTCCTGAACCAGAGGAAGGATTGACCATATTGTCTCCATCTTGAAAGAGGGAACACTCAGAAACTTGTTTAGACACTTTAAGTCCAAAATTGGACAAAAAGTTCCCTCCTTTTTGGAACCACGAAAAGGTTTGAAAAAAACTCCAAACCTTTTTCTGCTGTAGGTACCAGGACAATTACTCCTAGAGAGGAGAGATCCCGTACGCAACCTAAAAAGGCAGTCCACTTTTATGGTCTTGTAGACAGTCTGGAGAGTAGTAATCTGCCTCTGGGCGCATGAGATCTGAATCCTATCCGGTATCCCTGAGATACAACTTCCAGGACCCAAGGATCCTGTACATCCTAGAGCCAAGCATCTGAAAAAATAGACAGTCTGCCCCCTACTCGATCTAATCCCGGATCAGGGGCTGCCCCTTCATGCCGATTTGCTTCTTAGTCTGTTTGGACTTATTTCAGGACTAAGATGGCTTCCAAGTACACTTGGGCTGCTCGGACTTGGATGAGGATTGCTGTCATTGTGATTTGTTTGAACGAAAGGAATGAAAATTAGGCGATTGCCTTTCCTTAGGCTTATTATTCTTATCATGTGGTAGGAGGGCACCTTTCCCTCTGGTAACCGTAGAGATAATGAAGTCCAACCCTGGACCAAATAAAATCTGCCCCTTGGAAAGAAGAGAAAGGAGTCTGGATTTAGAAGTCATATCCGCAGACCAAGACTTCAACCAGAGAGCCCGGTGGACTAGGACTGCAAAAGCCAGAAACCTTTGGTTTTAGGTGAATAATATGCATATTCGCGTCACAGATGAAGGAGCTAGCAATACTCAGATCTTTAATACTCATCTGAATATCCTCGAGGGGAGTTTCCACCTCAATGAGCTCAGACAGAGTGCCACACCAGTAGGTAGCTGCTCCAGCAACCGTGACTACAGCTGCCACCGGTTGAATAAAAACCTGTATGTTGGTGGGCGGAGCCAGCAGTTACACAGACCAGACGCACGTTCAGAAGGCTCCTAGGCCAAAATTACTATTTAGGCAATAAAGTCTGTAATTGTTGGGAACTAATAGTTTATTTTAACTGGTCACTTGTCAGGGACCATGTCAGAGCATAGTTTATTAAGCACTAAGCTCCGTTATCGACTTCAGGGGACAAAGATTTTTGCTGCGCAGCAGGAGGACACCATTTTGCTGATAGAACTCCGGAGGGTCGGGGCTCCGCTCCGGAGTTGGATTTATAAAGACTTGCAAGTCTCATCATTAACGCTCATGTCCAGAGAGACTGTAGTATGCTATTGGACTCTACACATCGGAGAGACAGACACGCCCGCATAAACAGTTTATTTCTATCTAACGGAGGCCCTGACTGTAAGGACATACAGAACAATGGCGGATATAGAGGGCTGGGAAAAGACAATCCTACTTAATATCGAAACCTCCTTTCAACAGCTGAAGATAGAGCTGATCAACACTCTAAAAGGCATAAAGTCCCATCAGTCAACAACTAACAGAGATGTGCAGGGATTAAAGACAACGGAGGTATTTGGTCATGAGCCTACTACAGCTTGGCATTTTCCCATGCAGGCAGAAGAGAAACCATCCTATGCTATAGGGGAAAATCCGGTGTTCGCTATGCAACTACCATTAATAGCCGATTGGCAGAGCTCACACCTGATGCCTAATCCTGAGCAACTCCCTATGATTGATCTAAGAAGCAGAAACCCGGCGATTCCTGCACACAAGCTCTATGGCTTTCAAATATATGGCATTAGCTCCCTGGGCGATGATTTTAATGTGCCTCATCATATTACAGACATGACAAACAAAGTCTGGTCTGTCGCTATGAAGAAGATCTTGGGGAAATATGACGATATTTTCAAAGGTAACCCGGACCGGGCTGTAACTCACCACCCAGATCTACATATCCAGCAATCCACTGAGGGGAAGTCACATTCTCCTACTAACACCCGAAGAGGAATCGGCTAGCAACCCTTAATACAGCGGACCCTACTGTTGTACCTGACAGGAAACATGGAATATAGTTGGACTTACTATTTCATCTTGCCCCTGAACTGGTGTAAGAACTTTGCCCATTACTACTACTTTTTATATTCTGCTCTAAGTACATTACAGAAATTTTAGATTGGAAATGTTCAATCACTTAGTTACCTGAAGCCTAACTGAAATGACTACATAATCAGCCTTGCATCACTACCACTTACGCTTATACTGCTGGACATTTTTCTTGCTTTCAGAAGCTGATCAATGGAGAGTAATTTTTTTATAGTTAAGCATTTGGTTAATGTTTTTTTTTTAATTGATGGGAATGTACATAATCGTTGTAATTAATCTCTTTACTTTAACATAACATTCACGGAAGGGTGATGTAATTACCACTTTACGCCACTAGAGGGGAGTCATGGCTTATTTATGACTTGTACGCCACAAATCTCTGTGTTTTATTACTTTATTCCAGGCTTCTAGATTATAGGGATATGTGGCCATTTAAAATATAGTGCTAAAACTACTACCCTCTATGTTCTCTAATCTGCATGTAATAGTCTTGCTCCTAGATACCTAACTAATGTTGACAATTTCCTCATTTCTCTAGTTCTGGTATGTTAATATCTGGGTCTGAACGCATGATTTGCCCTGTTGTGTGGCATAGGGCCCATGTCCACACGATAGGGAGATCTGATTTAGTATAGATGTCTTTTACACATTATACCATAGATCAAACATGCTAGATGTATCCACATGATGTTCTATCGATATCTCATCACTTGCTATGACATTAGGTGTAAGTGTATGTAGGTATTTTAATACACACCCTAGTTTTAATTGCGTTACTGAGCTGGTGGCCCTGGTTCAATGTATATTTACAGTCCTATACACCCACATATTAATGTTGATGGGATCCGCCAATCTACTGTACACCTGTTTATGCGTAGTGACACAGACCTCATATGTAAAAGCCCTAGGCTGCTTATACTTGGCTAGTTATTATCCATGTTACAGAGTATAGGTGTGTATGGTTTACCTTCATGGCCTCAAATGTCTAGTTATATATTATAAACTGGCTGGCTCCGATTCCCCCCCTAGGGCTCTCGCCTTAGTACATGTTTACTTAGTAAACCAAGGAACGTAGATTCCCTTGAATTTCACTTCTATTAAATATAAAACTGGTACAATGTAGAGGCTAGCGTTATACCTATTCAAATATTACATAACAATAGTCTTGCTAATCTCCTTTCTTCTTGTATTTTTTCTAAGGATTTCACTAGTCTACGGAGATTTCTATTTGTATGGGCTTAAATATAGCCCTATAGGCTATATCTTTGAATCCTTTTCATAAATCCTGGTAATTACAGCCATAAGGGCTCTAAAAGGGCTCCATATTTTTATTTGAAAATCTATCAAACACAAGACTGGTACAATGTAGCGGCTATTTGAATTTTTGTTTCATAACTTTTGACAATTATAGCAATAAGGGCTCTAAAAGGGCCCCATAGTCTTATTCGAAAATTTGAGGTTAGTTCTTTTTACTTTTATTAACCACATAGGTAGTACTTCTTTACTAGTGTTTGGTTCAGTCTTTAGTCTCTGTTCTCTCTACATGTGGAAGTGCAAGACTTTATTTATGTTTATAATATTGTGGTGATATATGCTATATGTACGGTACTGTATACCTTATTGTATATCCTCACGGGTTGAGGATTTTTTCTAAATGATTACTATGTACTGTTATGTTCTTTACCTCAATAAAAACATATTAAAAAAAACCAAAAAAAAAACCTGTATGTTGAAACAGCTTCCTCAGAAAAGTTTCCATTTTCTTATTCATAGACTCTCTAAAAAAAGAACTATCCTCCAGGGGGATAGTAGTATGCTTAGCCAGCGTAGAAATAGCGCCATCCACCTTAGGGATGGAGCCCCACAAATCCAATTGAGAGTCAGGGACCGGGAATAATTTTTTAAAAGTAGACGAGGGGGAAAAATAAGTTCCTATTCTTTCCCATTCGTTATTAATAATGTTCACCATTTTAATGGGCACAGGAAAAGTCAGAGGGACCTTCCTGTCTTCATAAAACCTGTCTAATTTAGGGATCTTAGGGTCCTCAAGTAGTTTAGCCTCTGGAACCTCTAGTGTAGACAGAACATCCTTTAATAAAAAATGCAGATGCTAAATCTTAATTCTAAAGGAGGCTTCCTCCGCTAAGGAGGTTTTTGAAACTGAAGTTTCCAATTTAAAAAGTTCATCCTCTGAAGTTACAGGGGTTAACTCATCCTCGGATAGCTGGGACATAGTAGCTAAATCCGACAAATATTTAGATGACTCTAGGTCAGGAGAACTATGTTTAACCTTTCTCTTATGTTTGCTAGAGGGAGGTAAGGCACTCAGGACTGCAGATACTGCCGATTGTAACTGCGCGGTAAAGTCCACAGGAAAAAAGCCCCCTCCAGATGGAGGATTAGTTGGGCACTGGGGAACTGCATGTAGAGTGGGTAGCATAGAAAGCGTAGTAATCTCTCGGGACATAGATTCCTGAGAGGTAGATGGCTCAGAGGGGCTTATAGTGCTATGAGTATTAGCAGGCTTGTCCCCCTTCTTAGACTTTAGAATAGTGCTTTGGCAAATGGAGAAAAATTGAGCAGGAGGGCAAACTACGGCCTCCTCACAATATAAACAGAAGTTATTAATCAGTACAGAAGGAGCGGAGCCTTCTAATGTAGTATCAGAGTCCTCCATAGCTAAGTATATTTTCACAGAAGGACAAACAAAAAAAGCTTTTATTTTTTTTTAAAAATGGCACCTTTATAATCCCAATGGCTGGGGCACTCACCACCTACTAGACCCAGACAGCTAACAGTGGAAATGCTCTCCTTAGGAGGGATTTCCGCAACAGGATCGTACCTGGTAATGTGGTGCATAGGATAGGACTTCCCCTGCTATGAAAAAGGCGCTAAGTTATTATGAGCTGCACAACACTCAAAATCTAACTTAAAAAACCTGTTTGTTCCAAGCCAAAAGCACACAGTCTATGAGCCCAAAAACTCTCACATTAAAGCAGTTATATATAACCCCTAGCTGTTAAAATTTTGTGATTGGAACAGCCAATAGAATGCAAGCTCAATCCTATTGGCTGATTGCATCAGCCAATAGGATTTTTTCACCTAAAATTCCAATTGGCTGATAGAATTCAAGTGATCTTGGATGACGTCCTTTAAAGGAACCTTCATTCTTCAGTCGCTGTCGTAAGAAAAGGATGCTCCGCGCCGGATGTCTTGAAGATGGAGCCGCTCCGCGCGGGATGAAGATAAAAAATGCTGTCTGGATGAAGACTTCTGCTGGCTTGGATGAAGACTTCTCCCGGCTTCGTTGAGGACTTCTTGCCGCTTGGAGGAAGACTTCTGCCGCTTCGTTGAGGATGGATGTCGGGTCTTCAAAAACTGTAAGTGGATCTTCGGGGGTTAGTGTTAGGTTTTATTAAGGGTTTATTGGGTGGGTTTTATTTTTAGATTATGGCTTGGGCAGAAAAAGAGCTAAATGCCCTTTTAAGGGCAATGCCCATCCAAATGCCCTTTTCAGGGCAATGGGGAGCTTAGGTTTTTTAGATAGGTTTTATTTGGGAGGGTTGGTTGTGTGGGTGGTGGGTTTTACTGTTGGGGGTTGTTTGTATTTTTTTTACAGATGAAAGAGCTGATTTATTTGGGGCAATGCCCCGCAAAAGGCCTTTTTAAGGGCTATTGGCAGTTTAGTTTAGGCTGTGGGGGTTATTTTGGGGGGGGGGGGCTTTTTTATTTTGATAGGGCTATTAGATTAAGTGTAATTAGTTTAAATATTTAATAATTTCTTTTTTATTTTGTGTAATTTAGTGGGGGGGTTTTGTAATTTAATTAATTTTATTTAATTAATGTAATTTATTTAATTATAGTGTAATGTTAGGTGTTAGTGTGAGGCAGGTTAGGTTTTATTTTACAGGTAAATTTGTATTTATTTTAGCTAGGTAGCTAGTAAATTGTTAATAACTATTCACTAACTATTCTACCTAGTTAAAATAAATACAAACTTAGCTGTGAAATAAAAATAAAACCTAAGATAGCTACAATGTAAATATTAGTTATATTGTAGCTAGCTTAGGGTTTATTTTATAGGTATTTAGTTTTAAAAAGGAATTATTTAGTTATTAATAGTAATTTGTATTTAGATTTATTTAAATTACATTAAAGTTAGTGGGTGTTAGGGTTAGGTTTAGGGGTTAATAACTTTAGTATAGTGGCGGCGACGTTGGGGATGGCATATTAGGTGTTAATGATAATGGGGCCTAGTTATCAAGCCGTCAACCTCAAATACGCTGGAATTCCGCAGCGTATTTGTGGCGAGGCTGATTCGCCTTAGTTATCAAAGGCTACAGACCGGCAAAAGTAGAATTTTGTGACGTAAACTTCGATCCGCCGGACTCAGTCCGACACAGATCGATTCTTACGTCACTCCAGATGTTCCGCACACAAGTACGGCACAATCTGACTACTTTTGCTAGTTATCAAAAAACTAGCAGGTACGCTCGGCACTTTTCCGGCCCAGCGTACCTGGTTTTCAATCCGCCACCCTGGAGGCGGCGGATCCCATAGGAATCAATGGGAGTCTGACCATAGCGAAAGTACAAGTTCGCTGCTGCCAGACATCCCATTGATTCCTATGGGAGCTGTCTACACCTAACACCCTAACATGTACCCCGAGTCTAAACACCACTTATCTGCCCCCCCCTACACCGCCGCAACTAAATAAAGTTATTACCCCCTAAACCGCTGCTCCTGGAGCCCACCGCAAGCTACTCTATACATATTAACCCCTAAATCGCCACTCCCGGAGCCCACCGCAAGCTACTCTATACATATTAACCCCTAAACCGCCGCTCCCGGAGCCCACCGCAACTATAATAAATGTATTAACCCCTAAACCGCCACTCCCGGAGCCCACCGTAAGCTACTCTATACATATTAACCCCTAAACCGCCGCTCCCGGAGCCCACCGCAACTATAATATATGTATTAACCCCTAAACCACCGCTCCCGGACCCTGCCACAACCTATATTAAATTTATTAACCCCTAATCTGCCCCCCCTACACCGTCGCCACCTATAATACATTTATTAACCCCTATCCTGCCCCCCACTACACCGCCGCCACTGTAATAAATGTATTAACCCCTAAACCTAAGTCTAACACTAACCCTAACACCCCCCTAACTTAAATATTAATTAAATAAATCTAAATAATATTTCTATTATGAACTAAATTAATCCTATTTAAAACTAAATACTTACCTTTAAAATAAACCCTAATATAGCTACAATATAAATAATAATTATATTGTAGCTATCTAAGGATTTATTTTTATTTTACAGGTAACTTTCAATTTATTTTAACTAGGTACAATAGCTATTAAATAGTTATTAACTATTTAATAGCTTACCTAGCTAAAATAAAGAGAAATTAACCTGTAAAATAAAAATAACCTAAGTTACAATTACACCTAACACTACACTATACTTTAATACATTATTCCTATTTAAAACTAAATACTTACCTGTAAAATAAACCCTAAGATAGCTACAATGTAATTAATAATTACATTGTAGCTATCTTAGGATTTATATTTATTTTACAGGTAACTTTGTATTTATTTTAGCTAGTTAGAATAGTTATTAAATAGTTATTAACTATTTAATAACTACCTAGCTAAAAGAAATACAAAATTACCCGTAAAATAAATCCTAACCTAAGTTACAATTAAACCTAACACTACACTATCTTTAAATGAATTAAATAAATTAACTACAAATAACTACAATTAAATACAATTACATAAACTAACTAAAGTACAAAAAAAGCTAAGTTACAAAAAATAAAAAAAATAAGTTGCAAACATTTTAAAAATATTACAACAATTTTAAGCTACTTACACCTAATCTAAGCCCCCTAATAAAATAACAAAGCCCCCCAAAATAAAAAAATGCCCTATCCTATTCTAAATTAAAAAAGTTCAAAGCTCTTTTACCTTACCAGCCCTTAAAAGGGCCTTTTGTGGGGGCATACCCCAAAGAATTCAGCTCTTTTGCCTGTAAAAGAAAAATACAACCCCCCAACATTAAAACCCACCACCCACATACCCCTAATCTAACCCAAACCCCCCTTAAAATAACCTAACACTAATCCCCTGAAGATCATCCTACCTTTAGTCGTCTTCACTCAGCGAGCAGCGATGGAACCGAAGAGGAGACCCGGAGTGGCAGAAGTGATCCTCCAAGCGGCGCTGAAGAAATCTTCCATCCGATGAAGTGATCCTCCAAGCGGCGCTGAAGAACTCTTCCATCCGGGCGATGTCATCTTCCAAGAGGTGCTGAAGAAGTCTTCTATCCGGGCGATGTCATCTTCCAAGCCGGGTCTTCAATCTTCATCCCGCCAACGCGGAACATCCTTCTTTACCGACGGACTACCGACGAATGAAGGCTCCTTTAAGGGATTGAGCTCGCATTCTATTGGCTGATCTTGGAAGATGACATCGCCCGGATGGAAGAGTTCTTCAGCGCAGCTTGGTGGATCACTTCTGCCGCTCCGGGTCTCCTCTTCGGTTCCATCGCTGCTCAGCTGAGTGAAGATGACTAAAGGTAGGATGATCTTCAGGGGATTAGTGTTAGGTTATTTTAAGGGGGGTTTGGGTTAGATTAGGGGTATGTGGGTGGTGGGTTTTAATGTTGGGGGGGTTGTATTTTTCTTTTACAGGCAAAAGAGCTGAATTCTTTGGGGCATGCCCCACAAAAGGCCCTTTTAAGGGCTGGTAAGGTAAAAGAGCTTTGAACTTTTTTAATTTAGAATAGGGTAGGGCATTTTTTATTTTGGGGGGCTTTGTTATTTTATTAGGGGGCTTAGATTAGGTGTAAGTAGCTTAAAATTGTTGTAATATTTTTAAAATGTTTGTAACTTATTTTTTTTATTTTTTGTAACTTAGCTTTTTTTTTTGTTTTTTACTTTAGTTAGTTTATGAAATTGTATTTAATTGTAGTTATTTGTAGTTAATTTATGTAATTCATTTAAAGATAGTGTAGTGTTAGGTTTAATTGTAACTTAGGTTAGGATTTATATTACAGGTAATTTTGTATTTCTTTTAGCTAGGTAGTTATTAAATAGTTAATAACTATTTAATAACTATTCTAACTAGCTAAAATAAATACAAAGTTACCTGTAAAATAAATATAAATCCTAAGATAGCTACAATGTAATTATTAATTACATTGTAGCTATCTTAGGGTTTATTTTACAGGTAAGTATTTAGTTTTAAATAAGAATAATTTATTAAAGTATAGTGTAGTGTTAGGTGTAATTGTAACTTAGGTTAGTTTTTATTTTACAGGTAAATTTCTCTTTATTTTAGCTAGGTAAGCTATTAAATAGTTAATAACTATTTAATAGCTATTGTACCTAGTTAAAATAAATTGAAAGTTACCTGTAAAATAAAAATAAATCCTAAGATAGCTACAATATAATTATTATTTATATTGTAGCTATATTAGGGTTTATTTTAAAGGTAAGTATTTAGTTTTAAATAGGATTAATTTAGTTCATAATAGAAATATTATTTAGATTTATTTAATTAATATTTAAGTTAGGGGGGTGTTAGGGTTAGTGTTAGACTTAGGTTTAGGGGTTAATAATTTTATTACAGTGGCGGCGGTGTAGTGGGGGGCAGGATAGGGGTTAATAAATGTATTATAGGTGGCGACGGTGTAGGGGGGCAGATTAGGAGTTAATAAATTTAATATAGGTTGCAGCGGGGTCAGGGAGCGGCAGTTTAGGGGTTAAACTATTTATTTAGTTGCGGCGAGGTGCGGGATCGGCAGGATAGGGGTTAATAACTTTATTATAGAGGGCGAGGGTATGGGGGGGGCAGGATAGGGGTTACTAGGTATAATGAAGATGGCGGTGGGCTCCGGGAGCGGTGGTTTAGGGGTTAATACATTTATCAGAGTTGCGGCAGGGTCTAGGAGCGGCAGTTTAGTGGTTAATACATTTATAAGAGTTGCGGCAGGGTCTAGGAGCGGCGGTTTAGGGGTTAATACATTTATAAGAGTTGCGGCAGGGTCTAGGAGCGGCGGTTTAGGGGTTAGTAACTTTATTTAGTTGCGGGGTGCTCCGGGGGCGCCGGTATAGGGGGTAGAACAGTGCAGTTTAGTGTGAGTGCTTAGTGACAGGCTAGCAATAAAGCTGTGAAAAAGCCGAAGAGCAGCGAGATCGGATGAGTGATAACTCTCACAGTCCGCTGCTCATCGCCCCGTACTTGGTGCGCGGCTTTTTGACAGCTTTATTTGATAACTTAGGCGAAATTTTGCAGGTCTGTGGCGGCGATGTGAGGCGAGCTTAGGCGGGCGTATTGGGCCGGCAAAGGCAGGAAAGTTGACACGTTGATAACTACCCCCCAATGAGTGTAGGTAGGTGGCAGCGACATTGGGGGAGGCAGATGAGGGGTTAATAAGTGTAATGTAGATGGCGGCGATGTCAGGGGCAGCAGATTAGGGGTGTTTAGACTCTGGGTTTATGTTAGGGTGTTAGGTGTAAACATACATTTTGTTTCCCCATAGGAATCAATGGGGCTGCGTTACGGAGCTTTACACTCCTTTATTGCAGGTGTTAGGCTTTTTTTTAGCCGGCTCTCCCCATTGATGTCTATGGGGAAATCGTGCACAAGCACGTAAAACCAACTCAAAGCAGCGCTGGTATTGGAGTGCAGAATGGAGCTCAATTTTCCTTTACGCTGCAATATTGCCTGCTAACGCCGGGTTTTTGTAAACCTGTAATAGCAGCGCTAGAGGGAGGTGAGCGGTGACAATAACTTGCAAGTTAGCACCAAGCAGCTCTTACCGCAAAACTCATAATCTAGCCGATAATTATTTAACTAAAATTAAACCAACTACCAATTAAATACAACTAAACTACACATTAAAAAATTCCTAACACTACTCTAAAAATTACAAAGTATCTAATTACAAAAAATATAAAATACTAAGTTACAAAAAAATAATAAACAATAAGTTACAAAAAAATAAAAAACAAAATTATCCAAAATAAAAAAAGAATTGCACCTAATCTAATAGCCCTATCAAAATAAAAAAGCCCATCCAAATTAAAAAAAAAAAACCCCTAGCCTACAATAAAATACCAATGGCCCTTAAAAGGGCCTTTTGTGCGGCATTGCCCCAAAGATATTGTCAGGATATTTCCTTTGTGTATTCAGCTTTAAGGATTCTTACACCAATCAATTGCATACGCCCCTTACAAAACACCTGCACGCACACCTCTCATTCTGTGCTTAGTATTTTGTTTGACTGCCTCTGTAGTTTCATCTCTACCTAAGCTCCTGAACTCCGTGGGTTTCTATAATCCTCTGATAACAAGGATCAAGTTTATCTCAACTCCTGTAAAGGAATTACTCTCTCTCTCTCTCTCTCTCTCTCTCTCTCTCTCTCAATTGGATAACATCCGTGTTGCCTTCTTCTCGCTTTAACTAATGTCTGCTGAACATTTGCTTCTCTCAGTGTGTTTTGCAAGTTCCTTTGTTATTCGTAAATCTGATTTTCCTGATTTTCCTGAATCAACTTCTCTACATTTATCACCTACTGGCTCAGAGTATTCTAAACTACTAATATTCTGCTTCAAGTTTATTTACTAACCTTTTCTTCAACTGCTAGCGCTGACTCGTCACGGCTTTCAGCCGTCCCTCCACCTCTGACGTCACACGCCACAGTAGCTCAGCTGCAGTGAGACAGACCGGAACACCAACTGCACCTTGCCGTTCTCTGAGCAGGTTGATTCACTACCGGACTCAAGGTAACAATAATATCTGAAGTTCATCACTTAACCTGTAACATTGGGACTTGTAAATTATGTGAATTATAGCAATCTTGAACTGTGATATTTCATCTAGCAGTATATCGACTTTCATTGTCAGCAACTTTCTCTCCTTGTCATTCAGGCTCCATAACTGTTATTTGCGGATTTATTACTTTTGACATCCGCTCTGGAAGGATTCCTCTAACTATTTTTCTCTCTATAAGAGTTCATGTTATACCTCCCTGCTGGGACAATTAATATAAAAACACCTTTCTTTCATGTAATTAGCAAGAGTCCATGAGCTAGTGACGTATGGGATATACATTCCTACCAGGAGGGGCAAAGTTTCCCAAACCTTAAAATGCCTATAAATACACCCCTCACCACACCCACAAATCAGTTTTACAAACTTTGCCTCCTGTGGAGGTGGTGAAGTAAGTTTGTGCTAGATTCTACGTTGATATGCGCTCCGCAGCAGGTTGGAGCCCGGTTTTCCTCTCAGCGTGCAGTGAATGTCAGAGGGATGTGAAGAGAGTATTGCCTTTTTGAATTCAATGATCTCCTTCTACGGGGTCTATTTCATAAGTTCTCTGTTATCGGTCGTAGAGATTCATCTCTTACCTCCCTTTTCAGATCGACGATATACTCTTATATATACCATTACCTCTACTGATTCTCGTTTCAGTACTGGTTTGGCTTTCTACTACATGTAGATGAGTGTCCTGGGGTAAGTAAGTCTTATTTTCTGTGACACTCTAAGCTATGGTTGGGCACTTTTATATAAAGTTCTAAATATATGTGTTTAAACATTTATTTGCCTTGATTCAGGATGTTCAACGTTCCTTATTTTCAGACAGTCAGTTTCATATTTGGGATTATGCATATGGATAATCAATTTTTTCTTACCTTAAAATTTGACTTTTTTTCCTGTGGGCTGTTAGGCTCGCGGGGGCTGAAAATGCTTCATTTTATTGCGTCATTCTTGGCGCGGACTTTCTTGGCGCAAAAATTTTCTTGTCATTTCCGGCGTCATACGTGTCGCCGGAAGTTGTGTCATTTTTTGACGTTTTTTGCGCCAAAAAATGTCGGCGTTACCGGATGTGGCGCCATTTTTGGCGCCAAAAGCATTTAGGCGCCAAATAATGTGGGCGGCTTTTTTGGCGCTAAAAAATTCGAGCGTCATTGTTGTCTCCACAATATTTAAGTCTCATTATTTATTGCTTCTGGTTGCTAGAAGCTTGTTCATTGGCATTTTTTTCCCATTCCTGAAACTGTCATTTAAGGAATTTGATCAAATTTGCTTTATATGTTGTTTTTTCTATTACATATTGCAAGATGTCTCAATTGGACTCTGAATCAGAAGCCACTTTTGGAAAAACGCTTAACTGAGTTTCAGTTCTACCAAAGCTAAGTTCATTTATTTTAAATGTTATAAATGTTTATCTTTAGCTATGGTTTGTAATAAGATATTATGTTATACTTTTACATGAGGAATCCATTAGTATTTATGCTTTATATATTTTCTTTTCTTACAAGAAATATTTAGAAGACTTATAAGAAATATTTTTCTGATTCTATGTTAAAGGCTTTGTCTGACTTCGTGCATTCTAATAAAATTTTTAGGTCTTTTTCACTTCTTTTTTAATTATTGAAGTTTCAAATGACCAACAACATACTAATTTATCCTTCTCTGATGATGTTTTTTTCAGAAATTTTCTTCATCAGATTTTAACACTAACAAATATACTTTTTTATTATTTTTCAATTATTAAAGTACATTTGTTCTTTGTTGAAAAGGTGTTGATTATTTTGGATATTAAGGTAACTAGTTCTTTAAGACTAGCTGACATCATTTCTGCCTATTTATTTCTTTAGAGGTTTTCTTTCCAATTCCCTATACTAGGGAATGGAATAGGCTGAGAATTTTCTTTTATTCCTTTTTCAAAAAGGTTTTAAACTATATTCTTTGCCAGCAGTTAAACTTAATTTGGAGGGTTCTCCAATTTATTGGGGCTATCTCTAATTCTACTAATTATGCTATTGTTTCTATAGCAAAATAGTATTTATTTTCCTTTAGATAGCTGTATCTTATTTATGGAAAATTATTTAGTTTCAGGCTTGGTCCTGTGATTTATTTGGATATTGCAATTGCTTCATTTTCTCTGTTTACTTTAAGATCAAGTATCAGATTATGATTTATTTTAGCATTGTTTAAGGGACAACATTTACTAGACTAGGTGCTGTTGCATTTGTCTTGTTGTTTTGCATTTATTGATTATGCAAGTCCACTGTATTGGCTGGTCCTTTAAACTGAACTATCATGCTAATAATTTCATTTGTGTCTTCATTTTATTGAATATTTTCGCAAATGAGGATTAATCTATGTCTTTAGCTTTTTTAGCTAGAAGAATTTTGTGATTTTTAAAAAATAAATAAATCCATATTTCCTTTGTTCTAAGATAATCAATTATTTGTTTTATAATTGGATTTAATTCTTAACTGTTACTCTGGGCTTCAAGGTTGAGTTCTAAGACTAAAACTTTAAGCTTATACTAGTTTGGTTGTTCTTATTAAGGAACGAATTCCTGAGTTCTTTCCCAAGTAACATGTCTATAATTGGAGTTCGAAATCAGCTCCCTAAATTTGCGATATACGTGCCGTATTCCAGCTTGGCTGGTAAGGGGCAGGTTAAGGCTTCTTTGAAATTTATTTTGTCCAAATTTCTTTGATTTTATTCCAGCAAGGCTAACACTTTCTTTAACTGTGTTTCTGTCCTATATATTTTGGGTACTGTTGAAGCATGGCTGGGCACCCATGGGGTTCAAGCGCTGCTCAGACCTGGAATTTTCTGGGCTATTTCTTCCAGTTTCTTTTGAGGAACCGGGTTTTGAAGTTTTATTCAAATTATTTTTCCTTTTTATGGTCTTTGATAGCATTATTTGTTTTCATTAGATACAATAAATGCATATTTTCATTTTTCTGTTTTCATTCAGATTATTTTCTGAGGATGCGGAATCTCATATGATTCACTTACTCTTCAGGACATAGTTAGAGGATCTTCTTTTCTAAAGCTCTTGATTCCTCACACAAGGGTCACCTTTTTTAGGTTTCCAGATAGTTTGTGTCACTGTCCTTGTCTCTATCAGACAAGGGATAATGTTATTGGGTTCCGTCTATCGGTACCTTTAGTCTCTATTATTTCCTTCAGTTTCTATATTTGCATAGAAGTTTTAGGTCTTATGACCACAGCATTGGATTCAATTCCCTTTGCTCATTTTCTCTAGAAAGAACCTTTCCAGTCTTTTATAAGTGTTGTTTCTTCAAGAACATGGTTGGAGGATCAATTTACCTTAAAGTTCGTTTGATTCCTCAGACAAGGGTAACCTTTTTAGGTTTCCTGATAGATTCAGTGTTCTTGATTCTGTCTCTGACGGACAAGAGGAGTCTGAAATTGGTTTCAGCTTATCGAAACCTTCAGTCTCATTCCCTTCGGTAGTCTTATGCATGGAAATTCTAGGTCTTATGACTGCTGCATTGGACGCGATTCCCTTTGCTCGTTTTCACATGCGACCTCTTCAGCTATGTATGCTGAACTAATGGTGCAGGGATTTTACAAAGATATCTCAATCATTATCTTTAAAACCGATTGTTCGACACTCTCTGACGTGGTGGACAGATCACCATCGTATAGTTCAGGGGGCTTCTTTTTGTTCCTCCAACCTAGACTATGATCAACAGATGCAAATCTGACAGGTTGGGGAGCTGTATGGGGGTTTCTGACAGCACAAGGGGTTTGGGAATCTCAGGAGGTGAGATTACCAATCAACTTTTTTGGAACTCCGTGCAATTTTCAGAGCTCTTCAGTCATGGCCTCTTCTAAAGAGAGAATCGTTCATTTGTTTTCAGACAGACAATGTCACAACTGTGGCATACATCAATCATCAAGGAGGGACTCACAGTCCTCTGGCTATGAAAGAAGTATCTCGGATACTGGTATGGGCGGAATCCAGCTACTGTCTAGTTTCTGCGGTTCATATCCCAGGTATAGACAATTGGGAAGCGGATTATCTCAGTCGCCAAACGTTACATCCGGGCGAATGGTCTCTTCACCCAGAGGTATTTCTTCAGATTGTTCAATATGGGGACTTCCAGAAATAGATCTGATGGCTTCTCATCTAAACAAGAAAGTTCCCAGGTATCTGTCCAGATCCAGGGATCCTCAAGCGGAAGCAGTGGATGCATTGTCACTTCCTTGGAAGTATCATCCTGCCTATATCTTTCCGCCTCTAGTTCTTCTTCCAAGAGTAATCTCCAAGATTCTGAAGGAATGCTCGTTTGTTCTTCTGGTGGCTCCAGCATGGCCTCACAAGTTTTGGTATGCGGATTTTGTCTGGATGGCCTCTTGCCAACCGTGGACTCTTCCGTTAAGACCAGACCTTCTGTCGCAAGGTCCTTTTTTTCCATCAGGATCTCAATTCCTTAAATTTAAAGGTATGGAGATTGAACGTTTGATTCTTAGTCAAAGAGGTTTCTCTGACTCTGTGATTAATACTATGTTTAAGGCTCGTAAATCTGTATCTAGGGAGATATATTATAGAGTCTGGAAGACCTATATTTCTTGGTGTCTTTCTCATCATTTTTCCTGGCATTCTTTTAGAATTCCGAGAATTTTTCAGTTTCTTCAGGATGGTTTGGATAAAGGTTTGTCTGCAAGTTCCTTGAAAGGACAAATCTCTGCTCTTTCTGTTCTTTTTCACAGAAAGATTGCTAATCTTCCTGATATTCTTTGTTTTGTACAAGCTTTGGTTCGTATAAAAACTGTCATTAAATCAATTTCTCCTCCTTGGAGTTTGAATTTGGTTCTGGGGGCTCTTCAAGCTCCTCCGTTTGAACCTATGCATTCATTGGACATTAATTACTTTCTTGGAAAGTTTTGTTTCTTTTGACCATCTCTTCTGCTAGAAGAGTTTCTGAAATATCTGCTCTTTCTTGTGAGTCTCCTTTTCTGATTTTTCATCAGGATAAGGCAGTGTTGCGAACTTCTTTTAAATTTTTACCTAAGGTTGTGAATTTTAACAACATTAGTAGAGAAATTGTGGTTCCTTCATTATGTCCTAATCCTAAGAATTCTAAGGAGAGATCATTGCATTCTTTGGATGTAGTTAGAGCTTTGAAATATTATGTTGAAGCTACTAAGAGTTTCCGAAAGACTTCTAGTCTATTTGTTATCTTTTCTGGTTCTTGGAAAGGTCAGAAGGCCTCTGCCATTTCTTTGGCATCTTGGTTGAAATCTTTATTTCATCATGCTTATGTCGAGCCGGGTAAAACTCCGCCTCAAAGGATTACAGCTCATTCTACTAGGTCAGTTTCTACTTCCTGGGCGTTTAGGAATGAAGCTTCGGTTGATCAGATTTGCAAAGCAGTAACTTGGTCTTCTTTGCATACTTTTACAAAATTCTACCATTTTGATGTGTTTTCTTCTTCTGAAGCAGTTTTTGGTAGAAAAGTACTTCAGGCAGCTGTTTCAGTTTGATTCTTCTGCCTATAATTTCAGTTTTTTTCATTATAAGATTTAAACTTTATTTTGGGTGTGGATTATTTTTCAGCGGAATTGGCTGTCTTTATTTTATCCCTCCCTCTCTAGTGACTCTTGCGTGGAAGATCCACATCTTGGGTAGTCATTATCCCATACGTCACTAGCTCATGGACTCTTGCTAATTACATGAAAGAAAACATAATTTATGTAAGAACTTACCTGATAAATTCATTTCTTTCATATTAGCAAGAGTCCATGAGGCCCACCCTTTTTTGTGGTGGTTATTATTTTTTTGTATAAAGCACAATTATTCCAATTCCTTATTTTTTATGCTTTCGCACTTTTGGGTGTGGTGAGGGGTGTATTTATAGGCATTTTGAGGTTTGGGAAACTTTGCCCCTCCTGGTAGGAATGTATATCCCATACGTCACTAGCTCATGGACTCTTGCTAATATGAAAGAAATGAATTTATCACGTAAGTTCTTACATAAATTATGTTTTCTGATATGGTTAATACTTCCCCATAGTGTTAAAAAACTAAAGGTGTAACATACACATATTACTGTGTACTTAAGTTACTTATATTTCATTCTAAGTATCTCAGCTGCACTAAGTTATAAGGTAACTGAATTCAGAAGTGCTGTATAGCTTTACATAATACTAAGCCATAAAAAGAGATTAACACAGGATGGAACAACCAGACCTTCCACAGGTTGTATACACTTTGTCCCAAAAGGTGGACCAGATGGGACAAGCCATCTTAGATTTACAAATAGAAAATCAAGTGTTACGAGAATTAATCAAAGATTCTAAAGAGCAACACAGTACTCCTTCTGAACCACAAGTTTGTTTACCAGAAACGTTTTCTGGTGAAAGAAAACATTACAGGCAATTTAAAAATGCCTGTGGACTACTGTATAATCTAAAACCTAGAACATACTCTACAGACCGTGTGAAAGTGTTAACCACTATTTCTTACTAGAAGGCTGAACCTAGAATTTGGGCTGACCAGCTTTGTGAATCAAATTCACCTATATTGAATTCTCTTAGTGATTTTTTCCATCCTATGGATGAATTATATTCTGACACGGACATTCAGCTTTCAGCAAAGACCAAAATGAGGCAATTAAAACAGGGTAAAAAAACAGTTGAAGACTATATAAGTGAATTTAAATTGTATGCAACAGATTCATCTTGGAGTTTAGTGTCTCTCAGGAATCAGTTTAGACTTGGACTTTCTGAGACTTTAAAAGATGAACTTGCACGCACTGAATTGCCAGACACTTTAGATGGGTTAATGAAACTAGCTACTCAAATTGATTGCAGGATGCGAGAAAGGAAGGCTGAGCGGCAACACACCGAGGTACAGCAGAAAGTACAACCCTTTGCTCGTTCTATGGATCCTAGCTCTTCTACTGAGCGAAGCACTCCAATGGAAATTGGCATGTTAAGAGGACCCTTATCAGCAGAAGAAAGATTACGTCGTAGATTGCAGAGACTATTCATGTACTGTGCCAATCCCAATCATACAGTCACTTACTGTCCAACTCTCCGCAAGAATAAAAAGAGTAAGTCTACATTTCTGTATGTCACACAATTCTGAATTAACCCAAACTTATTGCAATCTATCTCTTTTACTACAGTGGGACCTTAACAGACTGAAGACCAATGCCATAATCGATTCTGGAGCCTTCAGCAACTTTATAGATGCTACATATGTTAGTCTAAATAAAATTCCTGTTGTGAAAAAGAGTATGCCTGTTTCTCTCAGAGTTATTGATGGCTCCCCTCTTGTTACTGGACCCATTACTCATCACACAGTTCCTCTTTTTACTACAACTACAGCAGGGCATACAGAAATTATAACATTTGATATAATTCCTTCACCCCATTTTCCAGTTGTTTTAGGTCTTCAATGGTTGCAGTTGCACAATCCCACAATTAATTGGAATACTCTAGTACCCTCATTCACGTCATCTTATTGCAAAAACACCTGTTTCCCACAACAAGATTTACTGCTCACATCCACTGATACATTAAAATTACCAACCTATTACAATGATTACAATGATTTTACAGATGTCTTTAGTAAGGTTGAAGCTGAGACCTTACCACCCCATCGAGTCTACGACTGTCCAATCGAATTGATCCCAGCCTGAACTCTCTCATCTTAAATAATACTTACAAGAAAATATACGTAAGGGTTTTATAAGACCCTCCACTTCTCCAACATCCGCAGGTATGTTTTTCGTTACAAATAAGGACAAGACATTAAGACCCATAATAGACTACAGAGAACTAAATAAATGTACAGTGAAGTAAAGAAGCATCTGCATATTTTGATGGCAGATGAGACCCTGTACCCCTATACCAGCCACTGTAAATTCGTTTCTAAGAAATCTAGGACCCTGTCACAAATTTTATCACCTAATCAAATTACATGTAGCTCCCAAAAAAATAGAGGAACATGGCTTAAAAAAGTGGGCACATTTAAATGTGGACATACAATTTGCTATACATGCCCCAATGTCAGAACAGGACACCAATTCTGTAGTAATACTACAAGTGACATTTATGACATAAGTTTTTATGCAAATTGTGGTTCTCAATTTGTAGTCTATCTTTTAACATGCAAACTTTGTAATTGTCAATATGTTGGCAAAACGACCAGAATGCTCAGGACCAGATACAGTGAACACGTAAGAGATGTTAAAAACTATAATAAAGATTCTGCAGTTGCTAATCATTTTAATAATCATCATCTAACTTATATAGCCAGTCTTTCTGTTCAAATTATAGATATGGCTGTAGTGCCAATCAGAGGAGGAAATAGGGCCAAAATCATAGAGAAGAAGGAACTTTATTGGATCCTTAAATTAAAGACCCTTGCCCCCCAAGGAATGAATAGAGAATGCGATATAAATTATTTTATTGATAATTAATATTAACAAATTTAGTTCTCCATTATTAAATTAGGTATTTGTTCCATTTACTAACTGTAGAATTGTTCACCTTATATTGACATATTGACATATTGACATCACTATTCATGTATTGATTGAATTGAAAATATATTCTCATCATACTCTATTTTCATCTACAGGGTTTCATATGTGATTATATATAGTTGTAATTTGTTTTTGTTTTGTTTCTCTTAGATCTTGCTGTATTTAGTTTCTATATATTTATTATTTATATATTTACTATTGTAGTATCAGCTTGACTTCTATCTAAACATTTAATATAAGGAGTTATATTATCTGGCATAAAAATTATCTTATAATGTCTATCATTAAGTGTATTTGCTCTCTATCTAAATCCTCTTTCATATTGTATGAAATGTCTGTACATCTAGTCTTGTGCGCAGCTTGCTCTCATCAATTTAATTATTCATCTTGCCTTTTGGGATTCTACCCGTGTATCTAATTCACATTGCAGTCTGTTTTTAACTTTTTTTCTCCTTATGACTGTGAGGCAAGGCAATAGTTAAATCTATGACTCTCACTGCATAAATAGATGAGGTTTCTCACAGAGTCCCTCATCTATGAGTAAGCGCCTGTAGGGGGCGCGAAACATGTAAGATTACCTGCTCTGTTTTTACTGCCATGTCTGATGTGTACCTTTTTAACGTTGTCTAATAAATTTTCAGTTTTATCATTAGTTCTGGATTGAGAGCCTGCCGATTTTTTCTACTGAAAAACCGTTATCCTTTGCCCCTAATACCAGAGCTAATTGAAAGATTGACTAATGCTACCATTTTCTCAAAACTTGACCTCCGCGGTGCATACAATCTCAATCGTATACATGAGGGCGACTTTCAGGACCAGATATGGTCTCTTTGAATATTTAGTGATGCCATTCGGCCTATGTAATGCCCCTGCCACGTTCCAGCATTTCATTAATGACATCTTTCGGGATTTGCTGGACGTGTGTATGGTGGTTTATCTTGATGATATACTTATATACTCAACCAATTTGGAAGAGCACATCAAACATGTCAGATGGGTCTTAGCACGGTTAAGAGTTCACAAATTGTATGCCAAACCGGAAAAATGCTCTTTCCATAATACTACTATATCATTCTTGGGATATACTATTTCACCATCAGGTATACAAATGCAGACTGAAAAGGTTGAAGCAGTTAAAGATTGGCCTACTCCCACAAATAGAAAGGAATTACAAAGATTCCTTGGATTTTCAAATTACTATCGAAAGGATTTTTCAAAAATTGTTCGACCTCTTACACAGCTTACAGGATCTACTGTTCCATTCAAGTGGACTTAAACTCATACCAAGGTTTTTCAAATGTTAAAAACTTCATTCACTACTGCCCCTATTTTGAAGTTTCCAAACGTTAACCTACAATACATCCTTGAGGTTGACTCTTCTGATCATTCAATAGGTGCAGTTCTTTCACAACAAGTCTCGCCTTCAGATCCTTTACATCCCATTTCATTCTTTTCCAAAGCAATGACTTCAGCCAAGAAGAACTATGCTATAGGCGACAAGGAGTTGCTTGCCATCCGTAAGTCACTTGAATTCTGGAGACATCTCTTAGAAGGAGCCTTACATCCAATTATAATCTTTACTGATCATAAAAACCTACAATATCTGCAAAACAACAAAACACTATCAAGCAGACAGGTACGTTGGAGTTTATATTTTTCCAGGTTTGATTTTCAAATAATTTACCGACCTGCTTACAAAAATGGTAAAGCAGATGCACTCTCATGCCATGAAACTACTCACAGTGACACTCAGAACCCTACATGCATTATACCAAGTGAACGTTTCCTAGGGTTTACTTCCATGTTTCTTAAAGAGGTCCAAAAATATACCGATCTATCACCTCCAACTAAATACAAAGACCTGATTTACAAAGATGGTTTATACTACTACAAAGACCAAATTTATATTCCTGAAGAAATCAGGATTCAGCTACTAGAACAAAACCATGATTCTCCTCTCGCTGGACATCCAGGTGTTAAACGTACTGTAGACTTACTTTCAAGGAAATACTGGTGGCCTGATATGTTCAACACAGTTCATGAATATGTTAAGACCTGTGCTATCTGTCAAGTCTCAAAAACTGAAAGAAAATCTCCTTATGGATTGCTTATGTCTCTACCTACTTCTACTAAACCCTGGCAACAAGTTGCTTTGGATTTCATTGTTGAATTACCACCATCCAAGACCTATACTACTATACTGGTAGTTATTGACACATTTACTAAAATGGCACACTTTTTACCATTTCATAAATTGCCAACTTTCTCAGAGACAGCCACTTTATTCTTGGATAACATCGTTAAACTACATGGAGTCCCCAAAATAATAATATCAGATAGGGGATCACAATTTACTTCACATTTCTGGAAAAGTCTTTGTTCTTCACTTAAAATAGACCATCATTATACAACTTCATATCACCCACAGGCTAATGGACAGGCTGAAAGACTCAACCAATGGTTGGATGAATACCTTTGGTGTTTCTGCTCATATCAACAAAACAATTGGTCTGCTTACCTGTCCACAGCTGAATTTGCGTACAATAATTTAACTAACTCATCAACCAAACTCTCACCATTTTTTGCTAATTATGGATTTCATCCCAGTTTTGATTCTGTTTCCTCCACTGCTTCCAGTTCGCCTATTGTGGATGACTTATGCAATAATATTCTTGACAACTTCAGATTCATTAAGGAGAACATAGAAAAAGCACAAACGACACAAAAGTATTATTACGATCTTCGTCGAAGGGAACCCCCTCCTTACAAAGTAGGAGACAAAGTATGGTTGTCTACCAAGAATTTGAGGATACAAGATCCTTCTAGGAAACTAATGCAAAAATTCTGTGGACCATTTCAGATTCAAAGAATCGTCAATGACAATGCTGTCACCCTCCATTTACCACCTAGCTTAAAGATTCATCCGACGTTCCATGTTTCTTTGATCAAACCCTACCTTTTGACTAGGAACACAGTGCCAGTGCTACCATCAGCTTTGGATACTCAAGATCCTGATGTTTATGAGGTTCATTCTCTCCTAGACTCCAGGTACTATAGGGGTGTCTTGCAGTATTTAGTTCGTTGGAAGAACTGTTCTGCAGAGGAGGACAGCTGGGAACCTTCTTCTAACCTAAACGCTCCTCGTCTGGTGGCTCAGTTCCACCGAAGATTTCCTGATCACCCGCAACCACAGGATATTTCCTTTGTGTATTCAGCTTTAAGGATTCTTACACCAATCAATTGCATACGCCCCTTACAAAACACCTGCACACCTCTCATTCTGTGCTTAGTATTTTGTTTGACTGCCTCTGTAGTTTCATCTCTACCTAAGCTCCTGAACTCCGTAGGTTTCTATAATCCTCTGATAACAAGGATCAAGTTTATCTCAACTCCTGTAAAGAAATTACTCTCTCTCTCAATTGGATAACATCCAAGTTGCCTTCTTCTCGCTTTAACTAATGTCTGCTGAACATTTGCTTCTCTCAGTGTGTTTTGCAAGCTCCTTCGTTATTGTTTAAATCTGATTTTCTTGAATCAACTTCTCTACATTCATCACCTCCTGCCTCAGAGTATTCTAAACTACTAATATTCTGCTTCAAGTTTATTTACTAACCTTTTCTTCAACTGCTAGCGCTGACTCGTCATGGCTTTCAGCCGTCCCTCCACCTCTGACGTCACACGCCACAGTAGCTCAGCTGCAGTGAGACAGACCGGAACACCAACTGCACCTTGCCGTTCTCTGAGCAGGTTGATTCACTACTGGACTCAAGGTAACAATAATATCTGAAGTTCATCACTTAACCTGTAACATTGGGTCTTGTAAATTATGTGAATTATAGCAATCTTGAACTGTGATATTTCATCTAGCAGTATATCGACTTTCATTGTCAGCAACTTTCTCTCCTTGACATTCAGCCTCCATAACTGTTATTTGCGGATTTATTACTTTTGACATCCGCTCTGGAAGGATTCCTCTAACTATTTTTCTCTCTATAAGAGTTCATGTTATACCTCCCTGCTGGGACAATTAATATAAAAACACCTTTCTGATATGGTTAATACTTCCCCATAGTGTTAACAAACTAAAGGTGTAACATACACATATTACTGTGTACTTAAGTTACTTATATTTCATTCTAAGTATCTCAGCTGCACTAAGTTGTAAGGAAACTGAATTCAGAAGTGCTGTATAGCTTTATA
Source organism: Bombina bombina (assembly GCF_027579735.1). Classification (NCBI taxonomy): domain Eukaryota; kingdom Metazoa; phylum Chordata; class Amphibia; order Anura; family Bombinatoridae; genus Bombina; species Bombina bombina. Next base: position 570,466,825 of record NC_069501.1, read on the forward strand.
GATATCAGCTCTTTTACCTGTAAAAAAAACACAAAGACCCACTCAACAGTAAAAACCTAATTCTAAAAAAATTTAAGCTATCCATTGCCCTGAAAGGGGCAGTTGTATGGGCATTGCCCTTAAAAGGGCATTTAGCTCTTTTACTGCCCAGACCCTAAAGTAAAAAATGCATCTCTCATTCTATTGGCTAATTCAAATTAGCCAATAGAATGAGAGCTGCTTAAATCCTATTGGCTGATTTGAAAAGCCAATAGGATTTTAGCTGCCCTAATTCCTATTGGCTGAATAAAAAATTTCAGCCAATAGGAATGCAAGGGATGCCATCTTGAATCGCGTCCCTTGCATTGAAGATTCAGTGTACGGTGGCGACCATATGAAGAGGATGCTCCGCTCAGTATGTCTTCAGGATGGACCTGCTCTGCTCCCCCGGGATCATGATAGAAGATGCCGCCTGGATGAAAATTGAAGATGCTGCCTGGATGAAGACTTCTCACCGCTTGGATCAGGACTTCGCGGCCGGGATGGAGATTAAAGAGATAAAAGAGCTGATATCCTTGCTGATATCCTTTAAGGGCCATTGGTAGTTTATTGTTTGGCTAGTTTTTTTTAATTTTGGGTGGGCTTTTTTTATTTTCATAGGGCTATTAGATTAGGTGTAATTCTTTTTTATTTTGGGTAATTTTGGGGGTTTTTGTAATTAGATAGTTTGTAATTTTTAGAGTAGTATTAGTTTTTTTTTAATGTGTAGTTTAGTTTTATTTAATTGGTAGTTAGTTTAATTTTAGTTTAATAATTATATTAGTTTAATATATAGTTTAAACTTAGTTTTTTTAATTTGACAGGTAAATTTTAATTTAATTTAAGCTAGGAAAATTGTAATTTTTATATAAAGTTAGGGGGCGTTAGGTTTAGGGGTTACTAGTTTAAATTAGTTTATTGCGATGTAGGGGGATTTCGGTTTAGGGGTTAATAGGTTTATTATAGTTGCGGCAGTATATGGCTTAATAACTTTAGTATAGTGGAGACTATGTGGGTGAACAGCAGATTAGGGGTTAATAATATTTAAATAGTGTTTGTGATGCAGGAGGGCAGTGGATTAGGGGTTAATAAGTTTATTATAGTGGTGACGATGTTGGGGTGCAGCGAAATAGGAGTTAATAAAAAAAATTAGTGGCGGCGATGTCGGGAGCAGCAGATTAGGGGTTAAAAAACGTTAAAATAGTGTTTGCGAAGTGGGAGGGCATTGGTTTAGGGGTTAATAGGTAGTTTATTGGTGTTAGTGTACTTTTTAACACTTTAGTTATGAGTTTTATGTAACAGATTTATAGAATAAAACGCATAACTACTGAGTTTAGATGGCGGTACGGATCTTGTCATTTTAGGCTGTAACGCTTGCTTTTTAGCCTCACCGCAAAACTCGTAATTCCAGTGCTATGGGAATCACATGAAAAAACATAATTTTTAAGAGTGCGGTACTGACCTTGTGGTACGGGCTAAAAGACATGCGGTACATCTATACCGACAAGACTTGTAATAGTTGCGGTGATGTTTTTTTTTTTTTTTTTGCCCTTTTTTTTTTTTTATTAATATTTCTTTATTGATTTTCCAACATATTCTTTTTACAATCCAAGTAGATACATAGCGATGTAGTGAAAAAGTCTCTCCACAAATCCTATCTTAGTCAAACAATTATAGTTCACAGTTACATTAACTTAGAAAAACATTGGTTCACAATTTCTCTTTCATATATCAAGACTGTAGAGTTAGAAGTCTCTGAACCATCACAATGCATCAATGATATCAAAAAGAAAACAAATTCGTATTTAACAATATTAAACAAAACAACAAATAACTTCAACTAATACTTGCAGAGGTCATTTTCCTTTTCTCTTAATCTCTGAATGGGTAATGTATTGTGTAAAGACATGTTAGCGCATTCCAAAGGAGAGAATGAGGTGTATAAGGTTAACATAGGTGTAGAATCATCTATTTGTACTACCTGGAGCCCACGTATGACTCCCAATAAAACATCATTTCTCTATACAATGTTAAACGGTTAGTTTTAAGATAGAAGTACCTCTCTAACATCAGGGTGCACTTAACTTTTTCTAACCATGTTTCAATCGTGGGAATTTCTACAGATCTCCATGCAGAAGCTATAAGTTGTTTGGCTGCATTGAGCATGATATGCCCAATGTTTCTCCTAATTGAACACTTAATCTCCTTTAATACATTAAATAAACAAACTAGTGGAATAGGAGCTAAATTACTTGATAATGCCTTGTTTATCTCATCTATTATTTTCACCCAGAAAGGTTTAATTATTGTACATGTCCACCAAATGTGACCCATGTCACCCACCTCTTGCTTGCATCTCCAACACTTTTCATTAGCTGAAGGAAACAAATACTTCATTCTGTTCGGTGTAAGGTACCATTTAAACAATATTTTGTAGTTTGTTTCTAGTGCGTGTGTTGTGTGTGCAGAATGGGCTATAATTTGGAAAATGTTATCCCAAGTCTTAGGATCTTGTTTCCCCAAAAGTTCTCTCTCCCAACCTTTTACGTAACTATGTGGTTTGGGGGATGTAACAGTGAGCAGTAGTTTATACAAAATAGAAATTATCCCTTTTTGTGGATCTTTGGAGATACACAGAAGTTCAAAGGTTGTTGGTGTTCTCAATAAATGTGTCCTATTTCTGTGTGTCATTATATAATGGCTGACTTGGTGGTATCGTAGCCATTGGTCAAAAAACTTGTTGCCCAGGTCCCCTAGTTCAAGCCTGGGTAGTAGTTTACCAAGTTTAGTTATTAATATTATTGGAATATGTCCCTTCAGGCTGTTATCGCTTATTGTAATATATTCCTTGCCCCCCGAGAATTCTGGATTTGCTAAAATTGGAGTTAAGGGTGAATAAGTACTAGATATGCCTTTATATTTGTCACGTATGTGTTTCCAGTCCGAAATAGTATTCATTATTGTGGAAGAATGGGTGAGTTGAGATTTTGATAATGAGTTGGGTAACCAACATAACCCCCCCAGTTGGGATATGCCCGAGATGTCGTGTTCTATTTGTACCCAGTGTTTTGAATCTGTGGGGTCGTATCTACACCACTCTAGGATTCTTTGTAGTGAGATAGCTTGTTTATATAATAATATGTTGGGTACCCCCAGACCTCCCATATCTTTGTGTGCATACATGGATGACTGATTTATTCTGGATGGTCTTTTTTTCCAAATAAATTTAAATATCACTTTTTGAAGTTTCTGTATGTTGGTGTTGATGTTCGGGAGTGGTAATGTCTGAAGGATGTACAGGATCTTTGGTAGTAGTACCATTTTGACCGAATTTACCCTTCCTATCCAAGAAGTGTTTTTTGACATCCATGATGAGGTCTGATTTGAGATGTTTAATAGCTTAGAGTAGTTGATTGTTCGAATTGTGCTTAAACTGCTTGAGAGGTATACCCCTAGGTATTTAATGGGTTTCTGTTGTACCACAAAGGAGCATTTGTTCTGAATGGTGGTTATGTCAGAGACAGATAAGTGTAATGGAAGTAAATGTGATTTATCTGCATTTATCAAGAAGTTTGAAACTGTTCCGTACTCCAGCAGGGCTGTCTGCACCGCGGAGAGAGAGCCAAGAGGGTTAGCGATAGACATTAAAACATCATCCGCAAACATAGAGAGTTTATATTCCCTCTGGTTGATTTTTATACCTTTTATAGAGTCATTTAGTCGAATTTTACATGCAAATATTTCCAATGAGAGAATGAATAAAAGTGGGGAAAGTGGGCAACCCTGTCGCGTCCCGTTTCGAATTTCAAATTGTTCAGAAAGCGTACCGTTTACTCTAATTTGTGCTGTGGGAAAAGAGTATAGGGCCATAATTTTGTTTATAAAAGGGAGTGGTAGATTAAATTTAATAAGTGTATTTTCTAGAAAGGTCCAATCTAATCTATCGAACGCTTTCTCAGCATCCGTAGATAGCAATACCGATGGGATATTATTCTTATTAATATATTCCAAAATGTTTAAGAGTTTGACAGTATTATCTCTCGCCTCTCTCCGCGGCACGAACCCCACCTGATCTGGGGAAATCAGTGTCGGTAGCAGTTTATTAAGCCTGGAGGCCAAAATCTTGGCATACACCTTCAGATCTATATTTAACAAGGATATCGGGCGAAAATTAGAGGGTGTATCTACATTTCTGCCTGGTTTAGGGATAATAGTGATGTGTGCTTGTAGCATGGATTCTGGTAAAATGTCTCCATCATCAACCTGATGAAAAGTCTTTAATAAGTATGGTGTTAGTAACTGGGAAAATAGTTTATAATATGACCCGGAGAAGCCGTCTGGTCCCGGTGCTTTTTCCGGTTTCAGTGATCGTATTGCTGCACTAACTTCTTTACTATTTATTGGTGCTTGTAACATCTCCCTGTCTGTTTCAGAAATTGTTGGGACTTGGACGTTATCTAGATATGTCATGCATTTAATTTTGTGATCCGTACTTGACCTTTTGGGAAATAGGTTGTATAAAGTATGATAATAAGTTTTGAAAGTGTCTGCAATTCGTTTTGTATCTTCAACCTTCTCACCACTAGAATTATTTATAGAGTGTATATATGATTTTGCCTGTCTAGTTTTAAGTGATCTGGAAAGTAATCGTCCAGGCTTGTTAGCCTCGCAGTAAAATTTCTGTTTTAGTTTGTATGCTGTGTTTTGAGCTTTTATATGTAGGTGCGTCATCATTTTAGATCTGTAAAAATTTAATTGATGAAGAATTTCTTCGTTGCGTGGGTGTAGTTTGTGTAAGTAGTCTAGATTTTCTAATTCTTTTGCTATATGACGGTATTCCTCTCTCTGTTGCTTAACTTTATTTGCTCTAATTTTAATCAGAAGTCCTCTTATATAACACTTATGGGCTTCCCAGATTGTGGAGGGGATCATATCTTCCTGTGCATTTCTAACAAAAAATTCCCTTATTTCCATTTCCATTGTTTCTTGTACCTGTGGGTCTAGTAATAAAGACTCCTCTAATCTCCATGTAGTGTCCCTTAAAGGAGCTGAAGGCCATTCAATGGAACACTTAACCATAGAATGGTCTGACCATACTGTGTGTGAGATACAAGAATTGACGGCCTGTGCCAGGGTGAGATGGTCAAGTAATATAAAATCAATTCTAGAGTATGATTTGTTTGGATTGGAGAAGAATGTGTAATCCCTTAGTTTAGGATGTGACACTCTCCAGGGGTCGTGAAGGCCTAAGATTCTGATAAAATTCCATATGGATTTAGACGTCGCTTTTGTTATGCTTATGTTAGGATTAGAACTGTCAAGTTTGGGATTAATGGGCAAATTAAAATCTCCCATAACTATCAGTTGACCTTTTTGAATATCTTGAATTTTGGGCAGTAAAGATTTAAAAAAGGTCGCCTGTCTCTGATTTGGTGCATATATGTTTACCAATGTTACCATCTTGTTATAGAGGATACCGCTAATAGCTAAAAATCTGCCCTCTGTGTCCTTATTTTGATCTATTAGTTTAAATGGTATTGATTTGTTAATAAGAATGCTTACTCCGTTAATCTTTTTGTTATTATGTGTACTGTGATAGTGTTGAGTAAAGCTACTATGTATATATTTCGGGATTGACCCCTTTTTAAAGTGGGTCTCCTGGAGTCCCACTATCTCCCCTCCTTTTTGTAATATATCTCTTACAGCTATTGACCTCTTTTGAGGAACATTGAGACCTTTCACATTCTGCGATAATATGTGAACACAAGTGTCAGTCATCATTTTACCTCACCTGCTCCTGTTCCGTATCTATTGAACACAATTCCCATATACTTAATATAATTTCTCTGCAAGAGGAAAAAAATTAACAAGTAACCTAACCACATCTTAACATTATGAACATAAATGAACAAAATAATTTTCAACCTGTAAAAATAACAGAGGGAAATGGCTAAGAAATCCAAATTGGAAATCACCTAGCCCACTAAGTACTTGAGATAAATACATAACACAAAATGTTTCTTTTTTTTTTTTTTTTTTTTTTTTTACCTGTAGCTGTATTATCATGACTTAATGCAATAGAAACTTAATATAGTCTAGAGTCCACATACTCCTGTAACCAGGGCCTTAAAGGATACATTAGATTTGTTCAATGCTCAGCCCAATTGGGCACTGGGATCCAAAAGTGGGGTGTTCTTCATTCTTTTACTGTGAACCATTTGCCACTCTTTACGTTGTGGCATAGGAGGTGCTCGAGGGTTGGCTGCTGGGTTAGAATCCTGTTTTGGGTCAAAATCCGGTGGTGGAGGAGGAATTTCCAACTTCTTGCAACAATCCTCTATTTCTGATGTTGAGGAACAAGTTGCCCTCCTGTTCTTCCATACTACTATCAGTTGAAAAGGGTGTCCCCATCTATAGTTTATGTTCCTGGTTTGAAGATGTTTAGTGAGCGTAGATAATTCTTTTCTTCTTGCAAGAGTTCTAGTTGATAGATCAGCAAAATATTGAAGGGTTATGCCATCTTTTTGAATGGGACGTTTTTCTCTTGCCGCCGTCATAATTTGCTCTTTTATCTGGTAATTAGTGATTTTGGCTATTACGTCCCTGGGGGGAGCTGAATCAGGGGGTCTAGGTCTCAGGGCCCTATGGGCTCTATCGATGCTCACAGTAGTGTCATCTGTTGGGTCTCGAAGTTGAGAAAACAGAGATTGAAGATATTCGTGTAGGACTGATATATCAACCTCTTCTGGTATACCCCGTATCCTGATGTTTTGCCGTCTGGATCTGTTCTCTAGATCCTCTATTTTGTCTTCAAGCTGTCTGATGGCTTGGTCTTGTTGGGCTAATTGGTTGCTCGTATTTGTTATACATGTGCTGTGCTCTTGAATATTTTCCTCTAAATTGGCCACCCTGTTACCAATTTCTGCGACATCTTTTTTAAGATCAGAAATCTCTTCCTTAATGCACTGTTTCACTTGAACAATAAGTGCAGAAAAATCTTGTTTAGAAGGAATAGAAGATATTATAGATTGTGGTACTGATACCAGGCTATCCTCCTCCTCCGATCCAGAATCTGAGGAATTAGATGAATGTTGTGGTTCTTGTGACAATAAGGGAGCATCTATTTGCTTCCTAGGAGGGGCTGCTTTAAGATATTTATCCATTGACGGGTTGTGTTGGCTAGAGCTCTTAGTATGTTTTCCTTTCTGTGGATCTTTCTTAGGAGACATTTTGTTGGGCGGCACCGTTTCCAGTTTCAGAATCTGTGAAAGTGGTACACGTCACACCTATTTGTTAGCTTATCAAACTAATATATTTATGGTGTATAATTGTAACACCGTTCTAATATTTGAATTTTATTGCCCCAAGTATAATCTTTCGGGAAGTCTCTTCTAAGAAATACCTCTTGTAACCAGGGTTATCACCTTTTGCTACGACAAAAATGTATAAGTCCCAGTATTATGTTTAGGGTGCAGTCTCTGAATTGTAGTGGTTATGAGGGAGGTATGTCATATATTCACATAAATATCGTTGTGGTTGTTATCCCCTCTAGTTAAACGTGGAAGAAATGGTCATCATTTTATTCCCTGTCCCCCAGACAGCTGTGTCATGACTTATGTTGTGGTACTTAGATAATTTTTATTACATATCATTCATGTAAAAGTAGGGGTCAGGACTCTGTGCATCGAACATTTAGCCAAACATTTATCCTTTTTTTTTTTTTTGCAGTATTGTAATGCTTAAGCAGAAAGCGGTAATCTTGTTAGTTTATATATGCAGCACACATGAGACAAGGAAGACCATATCAGAGCCTGCATTTACAACAATGCCCCTTGTTCACATTATGTCCTGAGCTTCAGATGTGCCCAACACTATGGGAGAGACAGCTTGTGCCCTGAGCTGCGGCCCGGTCTAAGTGTTTGAACCTACTGCGTAGGCTATTTAAAATGGTGGCTAAGCCGGTGTCGGCCCGTTATCAGAGCGCGCAAACTTCAGCAACACTGTTGACCAGAGAGCTCAGAAAACTTGACTCCTTACCGGGTAAGTGTCATCGGTATATGCCGGGAGACTGTCTCTTGTAGGATATGGGTAGGCGATAGTCCGTGTCTTGCTTGTGGCTGGCTTTGTCTCAGGTGCTGCGCAAGTAGTGCGGCTTCAAATTCATCCCTGATCGTGCAAACTTTGCTTTTTGCCGGGTCGCGACTGTTCCGTCACATATCTCGGGTATTGGGTCTGCCTCTTAAGGTGTTTATTTGCGATCCTATGTAGCTAAAACAGTACTTTAGTGGGCCATGGCATCGGAGCACACCTAAAGTGCGGCCATCACTATCCAATGCCGGCTCCGCCCCCCGCGGTGATGTTTTTTTTATGGTATTTTCAGCGTTAAAAGATGAACGCACAAACTTGTAATCTAGGTATAAATTGTCTAAAGTTTCTCTGTCTCCAGTCCATACAAAAATAAGGTAGTCTATAAAATGCCTATATTGTGTTATAAATTAGTGGTAAATGTTCCCCTCTCCAAAGATGTAGGACAGCTCCCATCACCCCATATAGAGGTTTGCATAAGAGGGCGCAAATTTTGTCCTACATCTCTGGAGGTAACTAAAATAGTAATGCGTCAAAAGGTACTCAATAATATCCAGCACAAAATACTGGAACGCATAAGTCATGTCACTCTCCCTTGATAAGAAGTACCTCTCTGTCTGTAGGCCTTTTTCATGAGGTATAGTACTATACAGGGAAACAACGTCCACTGTAAGCCAGCTTGATTCATCTGACCATGTTTCTAATACTTGAATGTTTAGAATCTCTCAAATAACTGGATAGATTTAGTACCAATGGTTGCAATATGGAGTCAATCCATTCAGACACAGGCTCTGATAATAATCTGATAATAGAAGCTAATTAGAAACTTTTCAAGAAAAAAAATACAGATTTTTTTTTAAAAAAAAAATGCAGTTAAAACCAAGTGCACTAAAAATCAAACTGTGTAACCTGCAAATCAAAGAGCTGTATACGGGAAAAACAAAATGCTCTAATATTTTACTGTATATGCAACCAATAGTGAAGTTATGAAATATTCTGTATTTTAAACCTTAAAATGTATTAAACACTTTCGGCTAGATTACGAGTCTTGCGTTAGGCTTAAAAAGCAGCGTTGGCCGGTCCGAACGCTGCTTTTTAACAACCGCTGGTATTGCGAGTCTTGAAGGTACAGGTGTACCGCTCACTCGGAAATACCGCAAATCCACTTATGTCAATTGCGTATCCTATATTTTCAATGGGTCTTGCATAGCACCGGTATTACGAGTCTGACCAAAAGTAAGCGGTACACCCTCTCCTGTCAAGCCTGGTACCGCATTTAAAAGTCAGTAGTTAAGAGTTTTACACTACAACGCCGTAGCATAAAACTCTTAACTAAAGTGCTAAAAAGTACACTAACATCCATAAACTACCTATTAACCCCTAAACCGAGGCCCTCCCACATAGCAAACACTAAAATAATTTTTTTAACCCCTAATCTGCCGAACCGGACATCGCCGCCACTATAATTAATATATTAACCCCTAAACTGCCACACTCCCGCATCGCAAACACTATTTCAATATTATTAACCCCTAATCTGCCGGCCCTAACATTGCCGCCACCTACCTACATTTATTAACCCCTAATCTGCAGCCCCAAACATCGCCGCCATTATAATAAAGTTATTAACCCCTAAACCTAAGTCTAACCTAACCCCCCCTAACTTAAATATAATTTAAATAAATCTAAATAAAATTACTACAATTAACTAAATAATTCCTATTTAAAATGAAATACTTACCTATAAAATAAACCCTAAGCTAGCTACAATATAACTAATAGTTACATTGTAGCTAGCTTAGGGTTTATTTTTATTTTACAGGCAACTTTGTATTTATTTTAACTAGGTACAATAGTTATTAAATATTTATTAACTATTTAATAACTACCTAGGTAAAATAAAGCCAATAGGATTTTTTCTACCTTAATTCCGATTGGCTGACAGAATTCCATCAGCCAATCGGAATTGAAGGGACGCCATCTTGGATGACGTCATTTATAGGAGCCTTCATTCTGTGTTTAGCCGTCGGAAGAAGAGGATGCTCCGCGTCAGATGTCTTGAAGATGGACCCGCTCCGCGCCGGATGGATGAAGATAGAAGATGCCATCTGGATGAAGACTTCTGCTCGTCTGGAGGACCACTTCGCCCAGCTTGGATGAAGACTTCTACCGGCTTCGTTGAGGACTTCGGCCCAGTTGGGTGAAGACGTCTCCCAGTAAGGTGATATTCAGGGGGTTAGTATTAGTTTTTTTTAAGGGGGGATTGGGTGAGTTTTAGAGTAGGGTTGGTTGTGTGGGTGGTGGGTTTTAATGTTGGGGGGGGGTTGCAATTTTTTTTTCAGGTAAAAGAGCTGATTACTTAGGGGCAATACCCCGCAAAAGGCCGTTTTAAGGGCTATTGGTAGTTTAATGTAGGATAGGGCTTTTTTATTTTGGGGGGGCTTAGTTTAAGATTAGATTAGGTGTAGTTAGTTTAAAAATCTTGTAATTTCTTTATTATTTTCTGTAATTTAGTATTTGTTTTTTTGTACTTTAGATAATTGTATTTAATTGTAATTAATTGTATTTAATTTAGGTAATTCATTTAATTGTAGTGTAGTGTTAGGTGTAATTGTAACTTAGGTTAGGTTTTATTTTACAGGTAAATTTGTCTTTATTTTAACTAGGTAGTTATTAAATAGTTAATAACTATTTAATAACTATTGTACCTAGTTAAAATAAATACAAAGTTGCCTGTAAAAAATAAATAAACCCTAAGCTAGCTACAATGTAACTATTAGTTATATTGTAGCTATCTTAGGGTTTATTTTATTGGTAAGTAGTTTTAAATAGGAATTATTTAGTTAATTGTAGTAATTTTATTTAGATTTATTTAAATTATATTTAAGTTGGGGGTGTTAGGGTTAGACTTAGGTTTAGGGGTTAATAACTTTATTATAGTGGTGGCAACGTTGGGGGCAGCAGGTTAGGGGTTAATAAATGTAGTTAGGTTGCGGCGACATTGTGGGCGGCAGATTAGGGGTTAATAAATATAATGTAGGTGTCGGCGATGTTGGGGGCAGCAGATTAGGGGTTTATAAGTATAATGTAGGTGGCGGCGGTGTCCGGAGCGGCAGATTAGGGGTTAATAATATAATGAGGTTTCGGAGATGTCGGGGGCAGCAGATTAGGGGTTAAGAAGTGTAAGATTAGGGGTGTTTAGACTCGGGGTTCATGTTAGGGTATTATATGTAGACATAAATGTATTTTCCCCATAGGAATCAATGAGGCTGCGTTAGGAGCTTTACGCTGGTTTTTTGCAGGTGTCAGGTTTTTTTTCAGCCGGCTCTCCCCCATTGATTCCTATGGGGAAATCGTGCACAAGCAAATTTAGCCAGCTCACCGCTAACATAAGCAGCGCTGGTATTGAGGTGAGAAGTGGAGCAAAATTTTGCTCTACGGTCACTTTTTTTGCGGTTAACACCAGGTTTGTAAAAACCCGTAATACCAGCGCTGTCTGTAAGTGAGCGGTGAGCATAAACACATTAGCACCGCACAGCTTCTAACTCAAAACTCGTAATCTAGGTGATAGTAAAGCCAGCTTCAGAGAAGGAAATCGCTAATGGGACCTAGATGATCACATCTGGCGATCCAATGACACGATTTCAAAGTAAATTTGATAATAGAAGTTAATTTAAAAGTGTATTAAAATTACGTGCTCTATCTTTCCTATCCCTTAAAATAGTCAGTAAATCTTTGTGTTTTAAGTTTCATATCTATGCAGACTCTATTGTTGTAATTGATATTATATATAAGTATTTGTAAAAAAAATCTTTAAATAAGCATTTAATAAGCTCTAAAGTTGCTGAAAATTAACGTCATCAATGTCTTCACTCGCCACCCATCATGACGCTCCTGTTGTGGGAGTATTTTCTTGACTAATGGTTCCTCCCAAGGGAAGGGCTAGAAACACTCCCGTTCATCCCAAGGGAAGGGCTAGAAACACTCCCGTTCATCCCAAGGGAAGGGCTAGAAACACTCCCGTTCATCCCATTCCTGCTCGTTCACAAGCATTTTGCTGTAAAGTTACTTTCACCGACTGTGCAAACTGTGCATGCGCATCACCTAAACTGGTGAAACATGGTAAAGACTGGATCACAATTATTATAGAATAACGATTCAGTATATCATTTAGCTTATGCTAAAGGACAGCAAAGTAATTATCGTTTGTCATCGTTATTTAAAATAAAGAAATTTATGTTATATATGTTTTCATGTATGATCCTGAGTTTTGTCGTGAGTGATAACTTTTGCTGACTGTAATGGTAGCGTGATAATTGCGCAAGCTCCGGATGTCTGCAGCTATGTCTGTCTGACAGAACGCGGGGCCCTAATACAGAAGGAGCAGCACGATCGGTATACAGGGAATTGGCTACTATTAAAATCTTGCCAAAAAAATAAATAAATAGTAGCAGTGTTGGGCGGCCAGCTTATACATACTCAGAATAATGCTAATAATCTTTTTTATACATGATTTAATTTGTTTTTAATGAACAAATACACATAGGCCTCTATTTAACAAAGTCTGGCGGACCTGATCCGACAGTGCGGATCAGGTCCGCCAGACCTCACTGAATGTGGAGAGCAATACGCTCTGCGTATTCAGCATTGCACCAGCAGCTCACAAGAGCTGTTGGTGCAACGCCGCCCCCTGCAGACTCGCGGACATTTGGCCACCAGCAGGGAGGTGTCAATCAATCCGATCGTACTCAATCGGGTTGATTTCCGGCGATGTCTGTCCGCTTGCTCAGAGCAGGCGGAAAGGTTATGGAGCAGCATTCTTTGTGACCGCTGCTTCATAACTGCTGTTTCTGGCGAGTCTGAAGACTCGCCAGAAACACGGGCCATCAAGCTCCTTTCAGAGCTTGATAGATAGGCCCCATAGAATGATGTATACACACAAAGGGGACAATTTATCATGTGTCTGGCGGACATGATGCACTGTATCCATCATGTCGGCCAGACATCAATAAATGCACACAGTATACGCTGTCAGCATTTATCATTGCACAAGCAGTTCTGGTGAACTGTAATATTTATAAAGTAATATGAGGTAGCGCAAGTATGCAGATAGCGCAAATATGTAGGTTTGGGACAAATATATAAAAAATATTGAGTAGATAATAATGACGATAGGATACATTTAAATATTATTTCTCCAACATTGGTGTGTCCGGTCCACGGCGTCATCCATAACTTGTGGGAATATTCTCCTCCCCAACAGGAAATGGCAAATAGCTGTCCATATAGTCCCTCCCAGGCTCCGCCCCCCAGTCATTCTCTTTGCCGCTCTGAACAAGTAGCATCTCCACGGAGATGGTGAAGAGTATGTGTGTTTAGTTGTAGTTTTTATTCTACTATCAAGAGTTTGTTATTTTAAAATAGTGCTGGTATGTACTATTTGCTCTGAAACAGAAAAAGATGAAGAGTTCTGTTTGTGAGAGGAGTATGATTTTAGCAGCAGTAACTAAAATCGATTGCTGTTCCCACACAGGACTGTTGAGATGAGATAACTTCAGTTGGGGGGAGCAGTTGGCAGACTTTTTCTGTTTAAGGTATGACTAGCCATATTTCTAACAAGACTGTGTAATGCTGGAAGGCTGTCATATTTCCCCTCATGGGGATCGGTAAGCCATTTCTTAGTCTCAAACAGAATAAAGGGCTTAATATGGGCTATAAAACTGGTAGACACTTTTATGGGCTAGATCGATTGCTTTATTTAGGCATTTTATACAGTTTGATGTTGAAATTCACACTTTATAACTTTGGGGAACGTTTTTTTTATGTCAGGCACTGGTTTAGACACCTTCTCAGTCAGGAAGGGCCTTCTCTGTAGTAGGCAGAGCCTCATTTTCGCGCCATTACTGCGCAGTTACTTTTGAGAGCAATACATGCAGCTGCATGTGTGTGAGTCTGGAATTAGTTGAAAAGGTTCCTAGAAGGCTTCATTTGGTATCGTATACTCCCCTGGGTTTGGTGAAGTCGCAGCAAAGGCTGGGGCTGGGACTGTAAGGGGGTTAAAACTGTAAAAGGCTCCGGTTTCCACATTTTAAGGGTTAACAGCCTGAAATTTGGGGTGCAATGCTTTGAATGCTTTAAGACACTGTGGTGAAAATTTGGTTAAAATTGAACAATTCCTTCATAGTTTTTCACATATTCAGTAATAAAGTGTGCCCTGTTTAAAATTTAAAGAGACAGTAACGGTTTTGTTTTAAAACGGTTTTTGTACTTTATTGACAAGTTTAAGCCTGTTTAACATGTCTGTGCCTTCAGATAGACTATGTTCTGTGTGTATGGAAGCCAAAGTGTCTCCCCCTTCAAATATGTGTGATAATTGTGCCATAGCGTTCAAACAAAGTAAGGACAGTACTGCCACAGATAGTAAAGTTGCCCAAGATGATTCATCAGATGAAGGGAGTAGACATACATCATCTCCTTCTGTGTCTACACCAGTTTTGCCCACGCAGGAGACCCCTAGTACTTCTAGAGCGCCAATGCTTATTACTATGCAACAATTGACAGCAGTAATGGATAACTCCATAGCAAATATTTTATCCAAAATGCCTGCATTTCAGAGAAAGCGCGATTGCTCTGTTTTAAACACTGTAGAGCAGGAGGGCGCTGATGATAATTGCTCTGTCATACCCTCACACCAATCTGAAGTGGCTATGAGGGAGGTTTTATCAGATGGGGAAATTTCTGATTCAGGAAGAATTTCTCAGCAGGCAGAACCTGATGTTGTGACATTTAAATTTAAATTAGAGCATCTCCGCGCACTGCTTAAGGAGGTGTTATCTACTCTGGATGATTGTGACAACTTGGTCATCCCAGAAAAATTGTGCAAGATGGACAAGTTCCTAGAGGTCCCGGTGCACCCCGACGCTTTTCCAATACCCAAGCGGGTGGCGGACATAGTGAATAAGGAGTGGGAGAAGCCTGGCATACCTTTTGTCCCTCCTCCTATATTTAAGAAATTATTTCCTATGGTCGACCCCAGAAAGAACTTATGGCAAACAGTCCCTAAGGTCGAGGGGGCAGTTTCTACACTAGCCAAACGCACAACCATTCCTATTGAGGACAATTGTGCTTTCAAAGATCCTATGGATAAAAAATTGGAGGGTTTGCTTAAAAAGATTTTTGTACAGCAAGGTTACCTCCTTCAACCTATTTCGTGTATTATTCCTGTCACTACAGCAGCGTGGTTCTGGTTCGAAGAACTAGAAAAGTCGCTCAGTAGAGAGACTCCGTATGAGGAGGTTATGGACAGAATTCACGCACTTAAGTTAGCTAATTCCTTTATTTTAGATGCCGCTTTGCAGTTAGCTAGATTAGCGGTGAAAAATTCAGGGTTTGCAATTGTGGCGCGCAGAGCGCTCTGGCTAAAATCTTGGTCAGCGGATGTATCGTCCAAGACAAAATTGCTTAATATCCCTTTCAAAGGTAAGACCCTCTTTGGGCCAGAATTGAAAGAGATTATTTCAGATATCACTGGGGGTAAGGGCCATGCCCTCCCACAAGATAGGCCTTTCAAGGCTAAGAATAAGTCCAATTTTCATTCCTTTCGCAATTTCAGGAACGGACCGGCCTCCAACTCTGCAGCCTCTAGACAAGAGGGTAATGCTTCCCGGACCAAACCAGCTTGGAAACCGATGCAAGGCTGGAACAAGGGTAAACAGGCCAAGAAACCTGCTGCTGCTACCAAGACAGCATGAAGGGGTAGCCCCCGATCCGGGACCGGATCTAGTAGGGGGCAGACTCTCTCTCTTTGCTCAGGCCTGGGCAAGAGATGTTCAGGATCCCTGGGCATTAGAAATAGTCTCTCAGGGTTATCTTCTAGAATTCAAGGAACTACCCCCAAGGGGAAGGTTCCACATCTCTCGTTTATCTTCAAACCAAATAAAGAGACAGGCATTCTTTCATTGTGTAGAGGACTTGTTAAAAATGGGAGTGATACACCCAGTTCCAACTGTGGAACAAGGACTGGGGTTTTACTCAAATCTGTTTGTAGTTCCCAAAAAAGAGGGAACTTTCAGACCAATTCTGGATTTAAAGATTCTAAACAAATTTCTCAGAGTGCCATCGTTCAAAATGGAAACTATTCGAACGATTCTACCTACAATCCAGGAGGGTCAATTTATGACTACCGTGGATCTAGTGGATACATATTCCTATCCACAAAGATCATCATCAGTTCCTAAGGTTCGCCTTTCTGGACAAACATTACCATTTTGTAGCTCTCCCATTCGGGCTAGCCACTGCTCCAAGGATTTTCACAAAGGTACTCGGGTCCCTTCTAGCGGTTCTAAGACCAAGGGGCATTGCAGTGGCACCTTACTTGGACGACATTCTAATGCAAGCGTCGTCTCTTTCAAAGGCAAAGGCTCACACAGACATCGTTCTGGCCTTTCTCAGATCTCACGGGTTTAAGGTGAACGTAGAAAAAAGTTCCCTGTCTCCGTCAACAAGAGTTCCCTTCTTGGGGACAATAATAGATTCTTTAGAAATGAAGATTTTCCTGACAGATGTCAGAAAGTCAAAGCTTCTAAACGCTTGTCAAGTTCTTCACTCTGTTCTACGGCCTTCCATAGCTCAGTGCATGGAAGTAGTAGGGTTGATGGTTGCAGCAATGGACATAGTTCCTTTTGCGCGAATTCATCTAAGACCATTACAACTGTGCATGCTCAAACAGTTGAATGGGGACTATACAGACTTGTCTCCAGTGATTCAAGTAGATCAGAAGACCAGAGACTCACTCCGTTGGTGGCTGACCCAGGATCACCTGTCCCAGGGAATCAGCTTCCGCAGACCAGAGTGGGTCATCGTCACGACCGACGCAAGTCTATTAGGCTGGGGCGCGGTCTGGGATTCCCTGAAAGCTCAGGGTCTATGGTCCAGATAAACATTCTGGAACTGAGAGCGATATTCAATGCTCTCAGGGCCTGGCCTCAACTAGCAAATGCCAGATTCATAAGATTCCAATCAGACAACATGACGACTGTTGCTTACATCAATCATCAGGGGGGAACAAGGAGTTCCCTGGCGATGAGAGAGGTGACCAAAATCATCAAATGGGCGGAGGATCACTCCTGCCACCTATCTGCGATCCACATCCCAGGAGTGGAAAACTGGGAGGCGGATTATCTGAGTCGTCAGACCTTCCATCCGGGGGAGTGGGAACTCCACCCGGAGGTATTTGCCCAATTGACCCAATTATGGGGCATTCCAGACATGGATCTGATGGCGTCTCGTCAGAACTTCAAGGTTCCTTGCTATGGGTCCAGATCCAGGGATCCCAAGGCGACTCTAGTGGATGCATTAGTGGCGCCTTGGACCTTCAACCTAGCTTATGCGTTTCCACCTTTCCCTCTCATTCCCAGGCTGGTAGCCAGGATCAAACAGGAGAAGGCCTCGGTGATTTTGATAGCTCCTGCGTGGCCACGCAGGACTTGGTATGCAGACCTGGTGAATATGTCATCGGCTCCACCATGGAAGCTACATTTGAGACAGGATCTTCTAGTACAAGGTCCATTCGAACATCCAAATCTAGTTTCTCTCCAGCTGACGGCTTGGAAATTGAACGCTTGATGTTATCTAAGCGTGGGTTTTCGGATTCTGTGATAGATACTCTGGTACAAGCCAGAAAACCTGTGACTAGAAAGATTTACCATAAAATATGGAAAACATATATCTGTTGGTGTGAATCCAAGGGATTCTCATGGAGTAAGATTAAAATTCCTAGGATCCTTTCCTTTCTCCAAGAAGGTTTGGATAAGGGATTTTCAGCAAGTTCTCTAAAAGGACAGATTTCTGCTTTATCTGTCTTGTTACACAAACGACTGGCAGCTGTGCCAGATGTTCAATCTTTTGTTCAGGCTTTGGTCAGGATCAAGCCTGTTTACAGACCTTTGACTCCTCCCTGGAGTCTAAATTTAGTTCTTTCAGTTCTTCAAGGGGTTCCGTTTGAACCCTTACACTCCATAGATATCAAGTTGTTATCTTGGAAAGTTATGTTTTTGGTTGCTATTTCTTCTGCGAGAAGAGTTTCTGAATTATCTGCTCTGCAGTGTAATCCGCCCTATCTGGTGTTTCATTCAGATAAGGTTGTTTTACGTACTAAACCTGGTTTCCTTCCAAAAGTTGTTTCCAACAAGAATATTAACCAGGAAATAGTTGTGTCTTCTTTGTGCCCGAAGAAGGAACGTTTGTTACACAATTTAGATGTAGTCCGAGCTTTAAAGTTCTATTTAGAAGCAACAAAGGATTTCAGACAAACGTCTTCTCTGTTTGTCGTTTATTCTGGCTAGAGGAGAGGTCAAAAAGCTACTGCTACCTCTCTTTCCTTTTGGCTGAAAAGCATCATCCGATTGGCTTACGAGACTGCCGGACGGCAGCCTCCTGAACGAATCACAGCTCACTCTACTAGGGCTGTGGCTTCCTCATGGGCCTTCAAGAACGAGGCTTCTGTTGATCAGATATGTAAGGCAGCGACTTGGTCTTCTCTGCACACTTTTGCCAAATTCTACAAATTTGATACTTTTGCTTCTTCGGAGGCTATTTTTGGGAGAAAGGTTTTGCAAGCCGTGGTGCCTTCTGTTTAGGTAACCTGATTGGCTCCCTCCCTTCATCCGTGTCCTAAATCTTTGGTATTGGTTCCCACAAGTTATGGATGACTCCGTGGACCGGACACACCAATGTTGGAGGAAACAGAATTTATGCTTGCCTGATAAATTACTTTCTCCAACGGTGTGTCCGGTCCACGGCCCGCCCTGGTTTTTTAATCAGGTTTGATAAATTTCTTTCTTTAACTACAGTCACCACAGCACCCTATAGTTTCTCCTTTTTTTCTCCTGTCCGTCGGTCGAATGACTGGGGGGCGGAGCCTGGGAGGGACTATATGAACAGCTTTTGCTGGGCTCTTTGCCATTTCCTGTTGGGGAGGAGAATATTCCCACAAGTTATGGATGACGCCGTGGACCGGACACACTGTTGGAGAAAGTAATTTATCAGGTAAGCATAAATTCTGTTATTTATTATCAAGATATTGGAGATCGAACAATATAAGATAAAATAATCTCAAATAGTCGATACTGGTATCTAGTAAAAAAGTATCCTTTTAAAAATAATATCATGAAAACTCTCATCATACACCATTTATTCTGCCTAAGGGGCATATGTATCAAGCTGCAAATGGAGCTTGATGCCCCGTGTTTCTGGTGCCCCCTGATGTCGGCCTATTGGGGCCTAAGGGGGCGGCATTGCACCAGCAGCTCTTGTGAGCTGCTGCTGCTATGCTGAATACGGCGAGTGTATTGCTCGCCGTATTCAGCGAGGTCTGTCGGACCTGATCCGCACTGTCGGATCAGGTCCGACAGACCTTGATAAATAGAGGCCTAAATGTATATTAGCAAAGAGCTCAATATATGGAATGCTTATAGCAATTATTTTCTCAACAATGTTTCTAATTTTGTCTGTAAATATTTGATACAATGCCTCTTAAGTATTTACTGCAAAGACAATGGGCAGATTTATTTGTTAGTAACAATGTCTCTTAAACAATGTTGGCTGGCAAGTGTCCCAAATATAATTATGTTGTTTAATGACTGTCCTTTATATGGCTCTGGCTTTAAAATATAAAGTGTTTCCAATCTGAGGTTGTTTTCTGGCAGTACTTGTTCCATTGTTTAATAGTACTAAATGTGGTTTGCAACAATGGGCTCCATGTATGAAGAAGTGAAAGCTGCTCCGGAGCCCTTGTGGAGTAGTTTTGCATATGCGAGCCTGCTTTCCGCAATGTAAGAAGCAGCGGTCATTAGACCGCTGCTTCTTAAACCCTACGCCACCTCTGAGGTGGCGAGGGAAAATCACAGAGGGCTCGCTCTCGGTGATTGACAGTCCCTTCAGTTGAGCGATTGGTTGGGCGAATGAAGGGGCTGGCATTACACACTCCGATGAGTGTGTAATGATACATACGGGCAAGCGGATCAACAGATCCGCTGCCTGTGTGTAGCGAAGGTGGAAAAAACTCTGCCAAAACCAGAATCTCCTTGTATATTGAGTTTATAGTAAAGTGGATACACTAATACAAATGGTAGCCCTCCCAACAGATTGGAATATCATAGAAAAAGAATGTAGAAAGCATAAGAGTTGAATAAAGTAAAGAATACACAGTATTCAACATAGTACAATATCCAGCAACCACGGAGACAACATAACATTGTCATATTACTACCAATAACCCTAATTCGTAATTTTGATTAGTGAATCTCTAACACAGAAATATTGTTGGCATTTCAACTGCGACTTTTACGGTTTTGAGTCATATTTATTGCAAAATTTCCAGTACTCACATTCGGCTAGATTACGAGTTTTAAGCGCTATAGGGAAATTAACGAACACAACAAAAGTGGCGTTATTTGATCCCCTATAGCGCTGCCATTACAAGTTTTAAAAAAACAGGCTTGTGCGGGCGATATGGCTGTGTTGAGCTCCATACCGCACCAAAAACAAGCGCTGTGTTTGACGTGCTCATGCACGCTTCCCCATAGACATCAATGGGGAGAAGGTGTCAGAAAAAAGTTTAACACCTGCAATCACGGAATGAAAAGCTCCGTAACGCAGCCCCATTATGTCTATTGGGAAATAAAAGTAACGTTTAAACTTAACACCCTAACATAAACCCGAGTCTAAACACCCCTAATCTGCTGCCCCTGACATCGCCAACACCTACATAAAATTATAAACCCTTAATCTGCCTCCCCCGATATCGCCGCCACCTAAATAAATCTATTAGCCCCTAGTTACTTCTAAATTTTACGAGGACTATGTGTCCGTACGGGATATTAGATGACTTCAGGGTATTGGATGTTAAAGATGGTAATATCTGACAAGTCTCAGTGAATCTCTAAAAATTACTCTTGAGATAGTATTGCTTTAGATGCGTCTGGGGTAATATTGGTTTAACAGGTGATTGATAAGCAAAAAAGTTTATGACTCATATATTATATTGTAGGAGTGGAGAGGAGAGGGGGCAGAATGTCCCATTTACATACTGCCTGTAAGCTAAATCTGCCGCTCACAATATCGTAGCCACTATACTTAAGTTATTAACCCCTATTCCGCCACACCCGAACATCACCACCACTATATTAAAGTTATTAACCCCTATTCCACCATTCCCCGACATCGCCTAAACCTCTGTCCTCCCACATCACTACCACTAAATAAACCTATTAACCCTTAAACCACCAGCCCCCCACATCGCAAAAATCTAAATTTAACTATTAACCCCTGGCCCTAACCCTAACGTATTACTAACCCTAACGTAACCCTAACCCTAACGTAATCCTAACCCTAACACCCCCTAACTTTAGCATAATTAAACTAGAGCTAAACTAAAGTTACAATTATTAACTAAATAATACCTATTTAAAACTAAATACAAGCTTACCTGTGAAATAAAACCAAAGTTAGCTACAATATAACTAATAGTACAGGTAAGTTTGTATTTATTTTAACTAGGTAGACTAGTTAGTAAATAGTTATTAACTATTTACTAACTACCTAGTTAAAATAAGTACCTGTGAAATAAATCCTAACTACCTTACACTAAAACCTAAAATTACAAAAAATAAAAAACGAAATTATCCAAAATAAAAAAGAATTACACCTAATCTAATGAAGATAGCCCTATCAAAAAAAAAAAGCCCACCCAAAATAAAAAACCCTAGCCTACAATAAACTACCAATGGCCCTTAAAAGGGCCTTTTGTGGGGCATTGCCCCAAAGATATCAGCTCTTTTACATGTAAAAAAAACACATAGACCCCCCAACAGTAAAAGCCACCACCCAACCAACCCCCCAAAATAAAAAACCTAATTCTAAAAAAACCTAAGCTGTCCATTCCTTGAAAAGGAAATAGGATTTAAGCAGCTCTCAATACATAGAGCTGCTGAATCCTATTGGCTGATTTGAATAGCCAATATGATTTTTGCAGCCCAAATTCCTATTGACTGATTCAAATTTTTCAGCCTATAGGACTGCAAGGGATGCCATCTTGAATCATGTCCCTTGCATTGAAGATTCAGTGTACGGCGGCGACTGTATGAAGAGGATGCTCCGTGCCTGATGTCTTCAGGATTGACCCATTTCGCGCTTTCGGGATCAAGATAGAAGATGCCGTCTGGATGAAGATTGAAGAGGCTACCTGGATGAAGCCTTCTGGCTGCTTGGATCAGGAATTCAATATCAGGATGAAGATTGAAGAAGCCGCCTGGATGAAAACTTCTCGCCGCCTGGATGAGGACTTCAACTCCGGGATGAAGATCGTTCATACGGGACTTCAAAATCTAAAAGTGGATCGTCGGGGTTAGTGTTAGGCTTTTTTTAATTTTTTTTTGGGTGTTTTTTTTATTAGTTTAGGGTTTGGGCAGTGAAAGAGCTAAATGCCCTTTTAAGGGCAATGCCCATACAAATACAGTTTTCAGGGCAATGGGTAGCTTAGGTTTTTTTAGAATTATGTTTTTTATTTTTGGGGGTTGGTTGGGTGGTGTTAGGGTTTTTTTATTTTAGGTGGGCTTTTTTATTTTGATAGGGCTATTAGATTAGGTGCAATTTTATTTCGGATTATTTTGTTTGTTATTTTCCGTAATTTAGTGTTTGTTATTTTTTGTAACTTAGTAATTTTTTTTTTGTAATTAGATACTTTGTAATTTTTAGAGTAGTGTTAGGATTTTTTTAATGTGTATCTTAGTTTAATTTAATTGGTAGTTAGTTTAATTTTAGTTTAATAATTATATTAGTTTAATTGTTAATTTAAACTTAGTTTTTTTAATTTCACAGCTAAGTTTTAATTTAATTTAAGATAGGGAAAATTGTAATTTTAATATAAGGTTAGGGGGCATTAGGTTTAGGGGTTACTAGTTTAAATTAGTTTATTGCGATATGGCGTGGGCTTTTGGTTTAGGGGTTAATAGTTTAATTTATTATATCTTGCTGTGGGGGGCTTTCAGTTTAGGGGTTAAAAGGTATATTATAGTGACTTGTGGTGTAGGGTTAAATAACTTTAGTATAGCGGAGGCGATGTGGGCGGATGGCAGATTAGGGGTTAATAATATTTAAATAGTGTATGCGATGCATGAGGGCGGCGGTTTAGGGGTTAATAACTTTAGTATAGTGGTGACAATGTCGGGGAGCGGCGGAATAAGGGTTAATACATTTTTTACTGGGGGCTATGTCGGGAGCGGCAGATTAGGGTTTGTGATGCGGGAGGGCCTCAGTTTAAGGGTTAATAGGTAGTTTATAGGTGTTTAGTGTACTTTGTAGCAGTTTAGTTATGAGTTTTATGTTACAGCTTTGTAGCATAAAACTCACAACTACTGACTTTAGTTGGCGGTACGGATCTTGTTATTTTAGGTTGTAACGCAGGTTTTTTAGCCACACCGCAAAACTCGTAATACTAGCACTATAGGAATCCCATGAAAAAGTTCATTTTTATGAGTGCGGTACTGACGTTGCATTACAGGCTAAAAGGCTTGCGATACACCTATACCGACAAGACTTGTAATGGCTGCAGTGCTGTTTTAACTCTGAAAATACCATATTTTCGGCGTTAAAAGACGAACGCACAAACTTGTAATCTAGCTGATTATGTCTATAACATTTTAGTAGCAAATCTATTTTTATTTTTTTTAACAGCTGTTTGTTATTCTGTTGTTCCACAAGGGGCAATAAAAAAGAAATCAATAAATTGGAGTTAGTGGAAAGCTTAGAAAAACAAGATGTTATTCATACATTTAATACAAGCCCTAGAACATTAGTTTTAGCTTGTCCCTTTAAGGAATCCACAGACAACTGCACAGACCGCCCTTTGATGGGTCTTAAATATTTCGGCATGAAATGGGCCGGTTGTTAATAGCCATTTCTGCCTGTAACCCACACTAATATGCATCAGGAGAGTCGTTTTACCAGGCGTTGTTTTAAAACTAGTTTTAGCAGCTGTACTGTGCAGTTATATTTAGAGCTTCTTTATACTGCACCATGTTCATTTCTCTGTGATATACGGTGTGAGTGCAGAGGAGGGGAGCCGGCATTAGTATTTTATATCTCGTTGGAGCTCAGTATATATGGGTGCCAGGAGGAATGCGCAGCTGGCGAGAGGCTGCTGTGCCATAAATTATACAGTCTTTATGTGATAACAGCCAGGGGTGAAAGAAATAACAATCATTTGCATTTGGTACTGTACAAGAAGCATGTGTGACGGATGTGCAATGAAGTTTATGTTCTAGATTGTAGCCATCACTAAGATAGTAGAAAGCATGGGACCTTTCTTATTAACCCCTTCACTGACAGGGGGTAATGAGTCCCTCCAAACAATTACATTAAAGATTTACTTTCCCCCGTTGCTGATATTATGACTCAAATGTATGTAATTTGCTTAGTGCATTTCCAATTAAAAATGAAGGCATTACACATAAATTTCAGAAGCTGGGACGGTGATTAGTGATGTCATCTAATATGAAGACAGCGAAATTATTGTATTATCACGTACTAGGTGAAATAAATTAGTCTAAAGAGCTTTTTCTATTTATTATTTTGTACCAACAGTTACTCTTTTATACATATTATGGATTATATGTTTGATATTTATGACAAAACACTTCTTATATTACCTTAAAATAGATTATTATAGTGATTGACATTTAAATAAATAAAAACAATCTAAAATAATATGAATAAAATGTAAGTTTTTCCCTTTGCTTTTCATTTGTTTTAATAGATTTTTCCGTTATATCATTTTCTGAATCAAAGTTTTGTTTTTTTCTCAAATGGATCATGTTCTTATGGATTTGAGTAGCTTTGGATCGATAAATATTAATGTCTGAGCTGGTATTAGATTTGTTTGTGTGCTGATTGCTGATGTTAATTGATTGGAACCCACGCCATAATTTAACATCATCAGTTTGGATGTACTACACACATTAAACACAATTAGCTCAATTCTAAT
The DNA here is from genome assembly GCF_027579735.1 of Bombina bombina. NCBI lineage: Eukaryota > Metazoa > Chordata > Amphibia > Anura > Bombinatoridae > Bombina > Bombina bombina. Next base: position 570,491,969 of record NC_069501.1, read on the forward strand.
AATACAAAATTCTGTTGAGAAGTGCATCACATGGGTTCTCTTATGTTTTATAGATTTGAACCCCTTCCAAATCACGTATAAACGCCAAGATTACCCATATGCCCTTGTGTCAGGAAAACACTACATATGCCTTAAACATAAAGGACTAAATTACAAAGTGGAGTGCTAAATTATCGCGTTCCCGTAAATGGGCAGTTAACCAGCCATTACAAGTGGCTGGTTATTGCTACCGCGAGCTACCAGTAGCAATTAGCGCTCCGCAAATTAACCAGAGAACCAATCTCTGGTTAATTTTCTAAAAGTGTCCTCAAAATAGAGAGCATTATAGTTTTTTATAAAAAAAAAATCGAGATTTTTTTTAAATAAAAAACAACTACACTATACAGTTTTGGGGCTTTAATGTTGGTGGGAGCGGAGTGTTAGGAAAAAAATGGCCCTGAAAAGTGCCTTTACATTGCGGGCTATAATTCCAATCTAAGCACTTGCCCTCCCCATCATGAAGGGGTTAATCAGCTTTCCAATGTACTTCTATTATTTAAATTGATTTATTCTCTTGGGGCGCGATCACATATGTTGAGTAATTTTCAGCGCAACTTCTAAAAACCCACATCGCCCGTAAGTTCACTTTGCACATCGGGTGAATCACGTAACACACGCCACCATATGATATACTGGCGTAAGTAGACCAAACTGGCGAGGTTCAGAAATATGCGTAACTACACATTTCTGGCATTGCCAGTAATTTACACCAGTATGTTGCATGCATAAGTTAAATATAAAGAGTAGGTTATTTTATGTTGAATTCACACATAAAAATCAAAACCTAAAAAAATTAATAAACTGACATGCAAACAGACTGCAAGGGAAACATGGTGGGTAATCAGGGTGTGCATTGTCTGTCAGGTGTTTTAAAGCTGCAGGTCAGAGGTTGTGCTGTTTGTGATTGGTTTGATACACTTGCAGAGAGCGGATACTGGTTTGATTAAAGGGACACTGAACCCAATTTTTTTCTTTCTTGATTCAGATAGAGCATGCAATTTTAAGCAACTTTCTAATTTACTCCTATTGTCATATTTTCTTCGTTCTCTTGCTACCTTTATTTGAAAAAGAAGGCATCTAAGCTAAGGCATCTAACTCTGGACAGCACTTGTTTATTGGTGGGTGAATTTATTCACCAATCAGCAAGAACAACCTAGGTTGTTCACCAAAAATGGGCCGGCATCTAAACTTATTTCTCCGGCATCTAAACTTACATTCTTGCTTTTCAAATAATGATACCAATAGAATGAAGAAAATTTGATAATAGAAGTAAATTAGAAAGTTGATTAAAAATGCATGCTCTATCTGAATCACAAAAGAAAAAATGTGGGTTCAGTGTCTCTTTAAGTGGCCAGGAAAGGTTTAACTGTTTAAAATGTGCAGCTGAAATGTATGTGAGTGTGCATGCATTAGGTGTTTGTTAAGCCTTCCAGGGACTTACACTGCTTTTTTACTGTGCGCAAGGGTTGCTGTGCCTGCGTATATGTGTCAAGCTGAAAATGAAGTAAAATATATCCATTCTGCGCGTGTAAGTCAATGCGCTGCCTTTGTGATACCTACTGCCGACGCCAGTTCTATGTTAGTCTATAGGAGTAAAAAATGTGCACGCCATGAAAAATCTCCGTGCTGTGCCAGGTTTGTGATCGCGCAATTTGATATAAAAATGGCGACGTTGATTTTTGTGCACGTCGCCAATTATGTGATCGAGGTCCTGGTGTCCTTCATTGATAAACAGACCTAAGTTCCTTTTATCATTTATTTTACCAATGTGTTCAGCTAGCTCCATGTAGTGCATTGCTGCTACTTAAATTATTGATACCAAGAGAATGAAGCACATTGATAATAGAAGTGAATTGAAGATTTATTTAAAATTATATTTTGAAACTGTATTAAACATAATCCGTAAACAATGCATTCACCAGTTTGAAGTATCAGGGAAAAGTCTGTGCTAGATTAATTTTTCCAAAAGGGAAGAAAGGTCGTTATCACCAACTCGTTGTAAATTACAGCAGTCTGAGATGGAATTCATTAAAACTTTTTCAAAGAAAAGGCGTAAGCCTAATCGCAAAACGCGCCAGTTGTGTGTAGGATAAAAGTGTCTGTAATATTTTAAAGATGACTTTTCAAAAAAGTTTAGAGTTTTTAATTATTTCTCTCAGTCTGCTCTGTAATTTACAATGAGGTGGTAATAAATTATATATCTGAATCATGGAAGATTTTTTTACGTTTCATGTCCCTTTAATGAATGATAAGATTACTCAGTTTATAAAATGATAAATTGCTTACGACAAGAATTGGTATTGATAGTTAAGTGAAAAAAACATGCATTCCATTAATATTGAATTAATAAGCTACCATGTTTTACTTTTTCTTTGCTTGTGTTTTTTTGTTTTTTTTGGCTTGTGAAGATGTATAAAAAGCCAGGGTAAATGCAATGAATATCATTGTAAAGTGCATAGAAATATCAAGCTGCTATGTAAGATTTTGGTGCAAATTTAAAGTGATTGGCATGGAGTTTTATTAATGGCTTATAGACATCAATTGATAATTTATTTCTGAAAAGCATTAGATTCCTGTTTCTTAAAGTGACTTAAAATGATAGTAAACAATTTTTTTTATTTACAATATATGTAATCATAAACTATAACATGTGCACTTTCATTTAATAAACTATAACACTGGCACTTTTGTAAACTCTTATATATATTTTTTGAATTACTTATTTGTGTTTTCAGATATTCCGCCTTTCCTCCACACTTAACAGATGCTCTATTTCTTACTTCAGTGACTATTCATGCTGTAACCAATCGTATCGCACCCCCTTTGGCGTCCAGCAAGTAAATAATAACATCCTGAATCCTATAGCCTAAATCATCACTGAAGTAAGAAATAGAGTATACGTTAAGGGCGGAGGAACTGCGGAATATCTGAAAAGATGAAAGGATAATTATTAAAAGAAAAAATAAGCCTTTACAAAGCTTTTCTTGAATGAACGTGCCAATGTTTTACTTTATGATTACAAATATTCAGCTAGATTACGAGTTTTGTGGTACGGCTATACCGCTGAAGAAGTGTCCATTGCGAGTGGAATGGGCAGAAACGCATATTACAATTTGCGGCTGTATAGCTATACTGCAAGCATTTAAGCCTGTAATGCAACGTCCATTCTGCAGTCAAAAAAATGACATTTGAGTGCAGGATTTTCATTGCGCCCGTATTACAGGTTGTGTGGTCTGGCTAAAATGCTTGTGTTATAGCCAATACCGACACGATCCATACCGCCATCTGAGAGCAGTAGTTTTGGATTTTATGTAACAAAAATGTTTCACAAAACTCATAACTAAAATGTTTCAAAGTACACTAACACTTATAAACTACCTATTGACCCCTAATCCGCTGCCCTCCCGCATCGCAAACACTATATTAAACTTATTAACCCCTAATCTGCTGCCCACTCACATCGCGACTATTAAATATACCTATTAACCCCTAATCCACCGCTCCCCGACATCGCAACACCTAAATAAAACTATTAACCCCTAAACCACCGGCCCCCCACATCGCCAACACTATAATAAAGTATTAATCCCTAAATCTCCAGCCCCCTACATCGTAACTACTAAACTAAACCTATTAACCCCTAAACATCCGGCCCCCCACATTGCAAAACACTAAATTAAACTATTAACCCCTAAACCTAACACCCTCCTAACTTTAAATTAAAATTACAATATAACTATCTTAAAATAAATAAAAACTTACCTGTGAAATAAAAAAAATACGTTTAAACTATAAATTAACCTAACATAACTACCAATTAAAAAGTCTAAATTACAAATTTAAAAAACCTAACACTACGAAAAAATTTAAAGAATCTAAAATTACAAAAAATAATAAACACTAAATTACGAAAAATAAAAAAATCTAAGATTACAAAAAATAATAAAAGAAATTATCAAAAATAAAAACAATTACACCTAATCTAATAGCCCTATAAAAATAAAAAAAGCCCCCACAAAATAAAAATACCCCATAACCTACAATAAACTACCAATAGCCCTTAAAAGGGCCTTTTGTAGGGCATTGTCCTAAGTTAAACATCTCTTTTACCTTAAAAAATTATTAAGTTCCCCTAAAAGTAAACGCCCCCACCCAACCAACCCCCCAAAATAAAAAAAATATCTTTAAAAAATACCTAAGCTACCCATTGCCCCTAAAGGGTCATTTATATGGGCATTGCCCTTAAAAGGGCATTCAGCTATTTTACTGCCCTTAAAAGGGCATTCAGCTCTTTTACAATTGCCTAAAGCCCTAATCTAAAAAAAAAAAAACTAACACTAACCCCAGAAAATCTACTAACGGGTCCTGAAGTCCGGACATCCATCTTCATCCAGGCGGTGAGAAGTCTTCATCCAGGCGGCGACACCTTCATCCATCTCGAGAACATCTTCTATCTTCATCCTGCGCGAAGTGTCCTTGCATTCCTATTGAGTGATTTGATTCTTCAAATTCAAATCAGCCAATAGGATGAGATCTTCTTAAATCCTATTGGCTGTTCAAATCAGCCAATAGAATGAGAGCTACTGAAATTTTTTAGAGTTAGTTCTTTTTTTATTTTGGGGAGTTGGTTAGGTGAGGGGGTTTACTTTTAGAGGGGACTTGGCAATTTGTTAAGGTAAAATAGCTGTTTAACTTATGGCAATGCCCTACAAAAGGCCCTTTTAAGGGCTATTACTATTTTACAATGTAATACATATTTACAACACACTATATACACATGTACACTCCCCAAGCTCAAATAGGTTTATTATTCACGTACAAGTTGCACTATCGCATTGTTACAAGAGTTTCAGTTTCAGTTCACACATGCAAATTGTATTATTTACAATACTGTCTAAAGGGATCATTTACATTAAACCCTTGCTGCACATAGCAATGCTGTTTTGAACATTCCACCACTGGCAGAGAAACACTTCTTTTCACAGTGTAGTGTACTAAAATGCCTCTTTGGGACACTACCTTCAAACAATGTTTTCATCCCTTTAGAGCATTTCAGCTGCAATCTCCATTGTGGTTTTGAAACCTTTAAAACATCATCAGGCCCCTAATGAGAAGTCTGGAACTGCTTGGTGGTGATAACGCTGTTAGCGAGCGCACACCGTTTAGTTGAGTCATGCTGTTAGCGCAATACTTCATATCAACGCTGGTGATAAAGAAGTAAGCTGTTGTTTTTTGTTCTGCTATCTCAAAACTTACAAATCCTTGTTCAGACGTGCTCATAATTGTAAGTAAATTGCTTCAAACTGTAAACTACGAGAGGGTAAATAATTAGTGTGCTGTGAGTTGTGACAGGAAAATAATAGAATGGTGCTTAAAGAGACAGTCTACACTAAAATTGTTATTGTTTAAAAAGATAGATAACGCATTTACCACCCATTCCCCAGCTTTGCACAACCAACATTGTTATATTAATATACTTTATAACATTGAAACCTCTAAGTGTCTGCCTGTTTCTAAGCCACTACAGACAGCCTCTTATCGCATGCTTTTTTTATTTGCTTTTCACAACAGGAGACTGCTAGTCCATGCGGGTCATATAGAGTTATTTAAGAGTTAGCACAACATAGTACTAAATGCAAGTCAATAGATAATAAATAAAAAGTCATGTGATCAGGGGGCTGTCAGAAGATGCATAGATACAAGGTAATCACAGAGATAATATGTGTATTAATATATCTGTGTTGGTTATGCAAAACTGGGGAATGGGTAATAAAAGGATTATCTATCTTTTTAAACAATAACAATTCTATGGTAGACTGTCCCTTTAATGACAGCTAAAAACTTGTGCAAGGAGCGGAACAATGCTGCTTATTAACATTCAGTGTGTTGTGATAGTAAAATAATAGAATGCTGGTTAAAGGGACACTAAAGTCAAAATAAAATTTTCATGATTCAGATAGAGCATGCAGTTTTAGGAAACTTTCCAGTTTACTTCTATAATCAAATTTTGCTCATTCTTTTTATATACATACTTTCTGAGAAACAAGCTCCTATGGAGCATGTGCACAAGCTCGCAGGGTATACATATACTAGTCTGTGATTGGCTGATGACTGTCACATGATACAGGGGGCCGGCAAATGGAAGGGAAAATAAATTTGTTAGAAAAAAAATCTACTGCTTATTTAAAATTCAGATTCAGTGTTATAGCATTGTCTTTTTATTATGAACTTGTTAATTTCTACTGTATTTAGTTGTCCTTAAATGACAGCTTACAGCTTGTTCACTAAGGTAAACAATGCTACCTATTATGACAATAGGAGTTTACTGCTGCATACTGTGAGAGATTTTATCAATGGCAGTGCTAAAATATGACAGCTTACATTAAACAGCTGTTTCTCCAGTATGACTCAACTAAATGACGCATGCATGCGCTCACTGACGCTGGCTGATGCATAACCAGCGTGCATATGAAGTAAGGCGCTCACTCTTAGGTACGTGTTAGATTACTTACTTTGGCTGGAAGGAGAAATTAATAAAAAAAATGGTTATCATACTAGTGGCTTGTTCAGTGCGCTTAATTATGTTAAGTAAACTCTGAATTAGTTGCAGGTAATGTAGGACCCTAAATGGAAAAGTACCAATAATAGTTAAAATAGTATTTAAATGCACATACCAACATATATAGAATTGAGAAAAATGAGAGTTAGCTAGTAGTGTAAGGCTGTTTTTTGTTGTTGTTGTCATCAACGTTAAAAACATGGGTTCCCAGCAGATTTATTATGGAATCAGAGGTGATGAGATTAGAAATAAGAATGTTGATAAATCTTTTGATTTGCTACTGTAATAAATTTATAGTCTAAACAGTCAAATGAGCTTTGGTCCATGTTTGTGAATATGATTTAATACTAATTTAATTGTCAATATAACAACACATCATTTACTGTGTAATAATTGTCCTTCTTCTGAAGACTCTGGACCAGGGATAGGCAAGGTGTCCATACATGGACACTGGTGTCCGTGACTAGCCCTTGCAGTGTCCGCCACAACCTTAGTATATCTTTTCTTTCTGATTAAATAATAGTAATAAAAACAATATGTAGTGTGAATAAAGTTAGTGGCTTGTCAAGAGACTGCTAGCGATATTGGGTGATAAGTTATAGAATAAATAAAGCCTGAGGGAAATACTGGATGTGTATCTGTATAATAACACCCAGCTCTATACAAAGACACAGTAGTGACACTGGCACATGCGTATAGCCAGACAAGGGCTGGTTATAGGGTTAGTGGTATCTGCATCAGTATAATAACACCCAGCGCTATATAATGACACAGTAGTGACACTGCCACATGGGTATAGCAAGAGGAGGGTTGGTTATAGGATCAGTGGTATCTGCATCAGTATAATAACACCAAGCACTATACAAAGACACAGTAGTGACATTGGCACATGGGTATAGCCAGAGGGGGGCTGATTATAGGGTCAGTGGTACCTGCATCAGTATAATAACACCAGCACTATACAAACACACAGTAGTGACACTGGCACATTGGTATAGCGAGAAGAGGGCTGTTTATAGGATCAGTGGTATCTGCATCAGTATAATAACACCCAGCACTATATAATGACACAGTAGTGACACTGGCACATGCGTATAGCCAGAGGAGGGCTGGTTATAGGGTCAGTGGTATCTGCATCAGTATAATAACACCCAGCATTATATATTAACACAGTAGTGACACTGGCACATGGGTTTAGCCAGAGGAGTGCTGGTTATAGGATCAGTGGTATCTGTATCAGTATAATAGCACCCAGGACTATACAAAGACACAATAGTGACACTGGCTCATGGGTATAGCCAGAGGAGGGCTGGTTATAGGATCAGTGGTATCTGCATCAGTATAATAACACCCAGCATTATATATTAACACAGTAGTGACACTGGCACATGGGTTTAGCCAGAGGAGTGCTGGTTATAGGATCAGTGGTATCTGTATCAGTATAATAGCACCCAGGACTATACAAAGACACAATAGTGACACTGGCTCATGGGTATAGCCAGAGGAGGGCTGGTTATAGGATCAGTGGTATCTGCATCAGTATAATAACACTATAAAATAATTTTTTTAATTTCAAATGTACCTTGGTGTCCTTCACTAAGGTCTGTACTTTGGAAAATGTCCGCCACAGCCTTTGTCTGTGCCTATCCCTGCTCTGGCCAGATCTTGGTAGTGGTTTGGCTTGAGCTTAACAGCACAGTAAATACTTTGAGATTGTAATATAAAATGATGAATTATGCATAGTAGAGCAAATTTGCAATATATTTTAATTATTTCTTTTGCCCCCTTTTCCGGCAAATTAAAGGGCCACTAAACCCAAAATCTTTCTTTCATGATTCAGATAGAACATACAAATTTAAACAACATTACAATTTACTTCTATTATTTATTTTGCTTCATTTTTTAGATATCCTTATTTGAAGAAAAAACAATGCACATGGGTGAGCCAATCACATGAGGCTTCTATGTGCAGCAACCAATCAGCAGCTACTGAGCATATCTAGATATGCTTTTCAGCAAAGAATATCAAGAGAATAAAACACATTAGATAATAGAAGTAAATTAGAAAGATGTTTAAAAATGCATTATCTTTCTAAATCATGAAAGAAAAAATGTGGGTATCATGGCCCTTTAAGTTTGAAAAAGTGGATTTTTCAGTTGTGAAAACATGTCAGGCTTCACAATCCTAACCTTGCCAAATAACTCTCCTTAATTTGCAGTTTGTTATCTTTTTTTCTGAGGCCAATCAATTCATGTTTTGTTAACACAATGATAATAACAAGCCCTGTCATCTCCAGACTCAAGTTTACAGAAAAAGAGGAGCTCAACCAAGAACAAACAACGGCTCAGTACCTGGCTCTATGGCAGGTCACCACCTGGGAGCATCCTCTTTTAGCTCAGTTGTGCGTTTATTAAAGAAAGCTTTCCTAAAGTATATCAGCTTGATTCCGCCTAAAATAAACTGTACAACCCTGACAAAACAGGTAATTCTCCTCTGAACGAGGGACATGGCAATCCCATACAATCAATCTGTTATTCTTTTATTTAATAAAGTTGTTTTCTCTTTCTATTAGGGTTCCCTGTCCCTGACAATAATGGCTGTTGATCGTCCACATTATGGGAACAATCCTGTTCCAGGGATTGATTTATTGGAGTGGGTGCTCGATAGCCTTTTCACTGAGAAGATACAATCTGAAAAGCTCACTCTCTTTATTTCCCTTTTCATTATTTCTTTGATGGTTACATGATGGTCTTTCAAAATAACATAAAACAAATCTGAAGAAGAAAAAGATGGGGATACAAGTCCACAACAGACAAACAGGAAAGAGGAGCATAATCAAAGGAAATTACTGAAATACAAGAAGAAATTCCACAAATACAGACTATAATCAATATAACTGATGAGATATGGACTGGGCTTTTCCCCATCAAAAACCTTGAATTTGTTTGACACGATTACAGATATGAATATTTTGGTCAGGCAAATAGTTTTAACAAAACATTTTTTTCTCACATAAAATTCCATTGCTGACACACGAGAATGATGAAGTTATATCTGACCATGACTTTCCTGTGGAACAGAAAGTTGAGACAACACAACATGTAGACCCCAATATCTAGTTGTGCTTGCAGATCTGACAGCCCTGCAGTCCCAAGAACTGAGTTCCCTGAGAACATTTTTTTTAATTTCTCAGGTAAGTTTTTATTTTTTTAAAGGTAGGGTCAGTCTATTTTGGGTTAACTTAGGGAGTGTTAGATTAGGGGTTTAGATGTTAGTGGGTTACTTTGCTTTGCAAGGCCTGGCAGCTTAGGGATTAATAGTGTAGTGGGTTATTTTGCATTGAGTGGCCGACGGTTTAGGGGTTAATTGCGTTGTGGGTTACTTTGCATTGGGGGCTGGTGACTGAGGAGTTAATAGAGTAGTAGGTTAATTTGCATTGGCGGCTAGCAGCTTAGGAGATAATTATGTAGTGAAGACTCTGTGATGTGTAGGGGTTATTAGAGTAGGGTATGATGACGTTTTGGGTTAGCGAGATAGTTGGGTGTTAGAATTTTTTTCCACTTTTTTTCTCCATTGACTCCTATGGGGGAATAGGTTATTATGCGCTATATTGTAAGTGATGATTTTTGTGCTTGCCGGGTTAGTGCTGGAATGAAAACGTTTTACTTTGAATTCGTAATACCAGCATAACCTAACAAATGCAAACGGTTTGCTTCTAGACCAGTTAGCGCTCTAGCGAAAGTGCTAATTAGCGCTCCACTTGTAATCTAGCCCACAGAAAGATAGATGCAATTCATGATCATCTAGTATATAATAAACATCTAAAAGAAATAACCACTTTTTATCCTGTACATGCAAGAGACATTTTGATGAAAATATTTCAGGAAAAAGTACACAAAGATTTAATTGATCTATATAATTAAACTTTAGAAAAGAACATAGACAAGGGTCAATATAGACAATATGGCAGTTTGACTAGACAACGGATCATGTCACTAAGAAATCTGAAGAGAAATTATGATATAATAATCACTAGAGCAGATAAAGGACGTGCCATATTGTGGTGCAGTACAGGGAACAATATTAGGGGATGCAAACTGTGTATTTACTTTAAATATTATATGTTATGTGTATTTTTAAATAGATGTTCCTATATACATATATATATATATATATATATACATACATATATACGTATATATTGATACCTATATATATTTATATTTGCTGCCCATCACTGTGTGACTTACCCCCTTCACTGTGCTATTACTCATTTAAAAAGAAAATAATAGCAAAGGGTTCATTGTACACATGAATTGAGCTTATTAAGAATGTCATAAGTAATAAATAATTCATTTATATATGCCATTCTTCTTTCCCACTGGATGTTTAGTTCTTGGTTCCAAAAAAATTGTAATGATCTCTTTTAGATTCAACAAACTAAAAAAATATACTTTACGGTTCCTTTAATGTTCATTTAACTAGAAACTGAAAATAACTATTTCACAGAAGGCAAAGAAACTGTTCATGAAAAGATTGGTGCACATATTTCTAAGAGAACATCTGCTGCTTTATATTTCACAGTTTCAGTATAAGCGTACTGCCCCTCTCATTGCCATAGACCCCGCTTGTAATACATTGATAGATTAATAGATATACACTGCAAATATATCTATGTATATACATGTTAAAAAGATTTGCATTGTTTGGTTCATAAGCTTATTTTATACCTAAAACCTATGGTGTCAGTACCTATCACAGTATTTCAATCTCCCTCCAATTCTCTCTGCTCTTCGATAGCTGGAGGTAACACATATTTAAGGAATCTGTCAGGACATAAAACTGGCTGTCAGCATCTCCTGGGGTAACTGACATCTGCGGACACAACATGCCAGGAAAATAACAGCTACTTTAAACAATATCTCATAATAAGGCCTGACGTTAAACAGAGAACAAAAATGCCATTTTACTTAAAGGGACAGTCTACAATAGAATGTTTATTGTTTTAAAAGATGCATAATCCCTTTATTACCCATTCCCCCAGTTTTGCATAACCAACACTTTTATATTAATATACATATTACCTCTATGATTACCTTGTATCTAAGAACCTTCTGACAGCCCCCTGATCACATGACTTTGTATTTATTATCTATTTACTTGCGGTTAGTATTGTTTTGTGCTAACTCTTTAATAACTCTTAAATAACTCACTGTGCCTGAACACAATGTTACTTATATGGCCCCCAGTCTCTTGTTGTGAAAAAAAATGTAAAACACATGTGATAAGAGGCAGCCCCCAAGGGCTTAGAAATTAGCATATGAGCCTACCTAGGTTTTGTTTCAACTAAGAATAACAAGGGAACAAAGCAAATTTGATGATTAAAGTAAATTGCAAAGTTGATTAAAATTACAAGTCCTATCTGAATAATGAAAATTTAATTTCGACTAGACTGTCCCTTTAACTCCTTCAATGCAAAAGGGGGCAGGACAAGAGCGCAACTCATAGGGTGACAATGAAATACTTGAGGAACTAAAGTTATGTTTGTGATTGCTTATATGTTGGGGTATCTTTTATAATTTGCCTGAATTTAGGGATCAAAATAGTGTGAATTTCATTTTAATTAAAAAAAAAAATCAAGTAATCTTCAGAAAAACTAGATGCATTAAAGAGACATACAATGGCAATTCTAAAATTATTCAATGCATTATAGTATAATTGCAATATTGCCAGGAGAGAAATTTATTTAGCCACATCAATGTTAGTCATCTCTAGAGCAGCAGTGCACTACTAGTCCAGAGAGGAACATGGCTTCAAAGCCAATCAGTGACTTTGTTCAGTATGACATGTCCTATAGAAAAGATTGGAGCACAAAAATATTCAGCACAATTAATAATGCTTCTATTGTTTGCGTTTATATAGTCCTACATTATTATTGCTTGAGTAATAGTCTAGGACACTAACTTCTTCATGTAGGACAGTGCAGGTGTGCGAAATCCCTAGAGTTCCATGGGGCATGCAGTCATGCTGGATGTCCCTTGAGCACTAAGCCAATGGTGCACAAGTGGTGGAGTTCTTCATGTACTTCTGTGCTCTACTATTAATGATGATGGTTTACCTCAGGTCTTAAAAAGTGCTACATTTTACAGAGGTGTTTTTGAGTGAGCTCAAGCACAATACAATTAACCCCTTGTAACATGAGAACAATGAGTGCACTGGTAGTGCTCCCTCTGATTTCCATTAAAAGTATCGGGCGCAATAAAAAAGTTGAGGTTTTGGCAAAGTAAGGTACTTTCATGGGCAGAGCTAGGGCCCTTCATGTAAATGGACACATTTACCCTGTCTGGGAAAGCTTTTGTAGGGACAACAGGTGCACCTCCCAACTTGTGACAATCACAAGATCTAGGATGGTTGGGAGAACTTCTTCTGCTGTGTACATTTTCAGGCAGTAAGTAATCTGTTGCATGGTGGACAAGCTGTAAGTAAACAGGTACTTCCTGTTAGTTTTAATTATCAAAACCAACAGCTTTAATATCTTTTCTCATGATAAAAATAACATGTTGGGTTGACCTGATACCCCTCGCAGCAAATATCATGATCTTCATCAAATTTATTTTAATTTTTTTGTCGTGTCAGTTATACATCAAAAGTATTATTAAAAAAACAAAAGGAGAGAAGAACGAAACACCAAAACCAGTGTAGTATAAAAAAACTTTAATGTCGCCCCTAGCTTTGGCAGCCACTTACAAGATTAAAAAACGGATTAAAACATATCAAGGTGTATCTGCAGTCTCACTGTCTGAAGCTAGTGTCCTCCCTAACGAGATTCCCACTGCGTGTCCAGTACTGTTCTTGAGTCGGTTAATCTGAGTGGGAACTTACTGTTACTTGGAATAGTCTGTAGCCACACTGATATATTAGACAGAAAACTTCTCTTACTTAAAAGTCCCTCAGCTAGGTAAGGCAGCCTCAAAGGGACTCAAATCAATACTCTACATACATTTTGTTCCGTAACAGTGGAACTTTTTCAAGACACTAGACAGTTTTCTGTTTAATATATCAGCGTGGCTACAGACTGTCCTGAGTAAGGAAGAAGCAACCCCACAAGTGGAGCTAAGTCCCACTGCGATTAACTAACTCAGGAATGGTACTGGACAACGTCGCAACCACTATACTAAATTTATTAACCCCTAAACCTGTCTAACCCTAACACCCCCTAACTTAAATATAATTAATATAAATATAACTAAAAAGTCCTATTATTACCTAAATAATTCCTATTTAAAACTAAAAACATACCTATAAAATAAACCCTAAGCTAGCTACATTATAACTAATAGTTACATTATAGCTATCTTAGGGTTTATTTTTATTTTACAGACAAGTTTGTATTTTTTCTAACTAGGTACAATAGTTATTAAATAGTTATTAACTATTTAATAACTACCTAGCTAAAATAAATACAAAAGTACCTGTAAAATAAAACCTAACCTAAGTTACAATAACACATAACAGTACACTATAATTAAATAAATTAACTAAATTAACAACAATTAAATAAATTAAATTAAATTAGCTAAAGTACAAAAAACAAACAAACACTAAATTACTGAAAATAATAAACAAATTACAAGATATTTAAACTAATTACACCTAATCTAATAGTCCTATCAAAATAAAAACAGGCCCCCCAAAATAAAAAAAACCCTAGCCTAAACTTAACTATCAATGTCCCTTAAAAGGGCCTTTTGCAGGGCATTGCCCCAAAGTAATCAGCTCTTTTACCTTAAAAAAAAATACAAACAACCCCCCCAACAGTAAAACCCCCCAACCACACAACCAACCCCCCAAATAAAATACTATCTAAAAAAACCTAAGCTCCCCATTGCCCTGAAAAGGGCATTTGGATGGGCATTGCCATTAAAAGGGCAGTTAGCTCTTTTGCAGGCCCAAACCCTAACCTAAAAATAAAACCCACCCAATACACCCCTAAAAAAACCCTAACACTAACCCCTTGAAGATCGACTTACTGTTCTGAAGACCAGACATCCATCCTCAAGGAAGCGGCAGAAGTCTTCATCCAACCGGGCCAAACTCCTCAACGAAGCCGGGAGAAGTCTTCAACCAAGTCGGGTGAAGTGGTCCTCCAGACGGGCAGAAGTCTTCATCCAGACAGCATCTTCTATCTTCATCCGACGCAGAGCGGCTCCATCTTCAAGACATCTGACGTGGAGCATCCTCTTTAAACGAAGTCTTCTTACTGAATGACTGTTCCTTTAAGTGACATCATCCAAGATGGCGTCCCTTAGATTCCGATTGGCTGATAGAATTCTATCAGCCAATCAGAATTAAGGTAGAAAAAATACTATTGGCTGATGCAATCAGCCAATAGGATTGAAGTTCAATCATATTGGCTGATCCAATCAGCCAATAGGATTGAGTTTCAAGTGTATTGGCTGATTGGAACAGTCAATAGAATGCGAGCTCAATCCTATTGGCTGATTGCATCAGCCAATAGGATTTAACTTCAATCCTATTGGCTGATTGCATCAGCCAATAGGATTTTTTCTACCTTAATTCCGATTGGCTGATAGAATTCTATCAGCCAATTGGAATCTACGGGACGCCATATTGGATAACGTCACTTAAAGGAACAATCATTCAGTAAGAAGACTTCGTTTGAAGAGGATGCTCCGCGTCGGATGTCTTGAAGATGGACCCGCTCCGCGTCGGATGGATGAAGATAGGAGATGCCATCTGGATGAAGACTTCTGCCCGTCTGGAGGACCACTTTGCCCTGCTTTGATGAAGACTTCTTCCGGCTTCGTTGAGGACTTCGGCCCGGTTGGATGAAGACTTGTGCCGCTTCCTTGAGGATGGATGTCCGGTCTTCAGAACAGTAAGTCGATCTTCAGGGGGTTAGTTTTAGGTTTTTTTAAGGGTGTATTGGGTGGGTTTTATTTTTAGGTTAGGGTTTGGGCCTGCAAAAGAGCTAACTGCCCTTTTAAGGACAATTCCCATCCAAATGCCCTTTTCAGGGCAATGGGGAGCTTAGGTTTTTTTAGATAGTATTTTATTTGGGGGGTTGGTTGTGTGGGTGGTGGGTTTTACTGTTGGGGAGGTTGTTTGTATTTTTTTTTACAGGTAAAAGAGCTGATTACTTTGGGGCAATGCCCCGCAAAAAAAACTTCTTTTTTTTTAATAGAATTTTTATTGAGATTTTGAACAGTTACAATGAAAATCTTTCATCCAGCTACAGAGGCAGATAGAATATATGTGAAATAAGCAGGTTGACATGTCACATAATAATCTGTATAAGCGGTTTAAGTGTCATGGTCTGGGCCTACATGAGTGCTGCTGGCACTGGGGAGCTACAGTTCATTGAGGGAACCATGAATGCCAACATGTACTGTGATATACTGGGCCCCATGGCAGTATTCCAACATGATAACGACCCCAAACACACCTCCAAGATGACCACTGCCTTGCTAAAGAAGCTGAGGGTAAAGGTGATGGAACAGCCAAGCATGTCTCCAGACCTAAACCCTATTGAGCATCTGTGGGGCATCCTCAAACAGAAGATGGGGACTAGTGCAGGAAAATAATGGTGGCCACACAAAATATTGACACTTTGAGCCTAATTTGGAATTTTTTTTACTTAGGGGTGTACTCACTTTTGTTGCCAACAATTTAGACATTAATGGCTGTGTGTTGAGTTATATTGAGGGGACAGCACATTTACACTGTACACTCACTACTTTACATTGTAGCAAAGTGTCATTTCTTCAGTGTTGTCACATGAAAAGTTGTAATAAAATATTTACAAAAATGTGAGGGGTGTACTCACTTTTGTGAGATACTGTATATATAAAAACAATAATATATATAATATATATACAAGTGGAGTGGTAATTACCACTCTAACTCGCATGCTAACTTCGCTCGACTTCTGATCTTTGCATGCTTTGGGTAGCACGTGTATTACAAATTGTGTATTACAAGTTGAAAATAAACAACCCAACAAAACACGCAAAGTAAAGAAGTTAGGATATTGTGACCGGTTTAACGTACTCACCCCTAGAATTCAATAGAGAAAGAAAAATGGAAAAAAATTACTAACACCCATACTCGCATGCTTACTTGAATCGCCATAAGCCCCCTACTCTAATAACTCCTAACCTGCTGCCTAGCACACCTCAAAGTCCCCTTAACACTATTAACCCCTAACCCACCACATAGCCCATCGCAAAGTCTACACTTTTATTCACTATTAACCCCTAAACTGCCAAAACCACCACCAAAAACGACCCCACTACTCTATTAATCCCTAAACTTCTACAACCCTCACATCAAAATACCCACTAAAATCTAAACCCCCTAACCCCCCTAACCTAACACCCACTAAGTTACCCCGCCAAAAAAACTAAGCTTACCTGTAAAAAGAAAAACAACCTAACAGTACCTTTAAAAATTAAAAACTTAACCTTACCTGATAAATAAAAAAACTAACCTTACCTGATAAATAAAAAAAACCTAACCCTACATTAAAAATAAAAAACCTAACCTAACCTTTAAAAAGAAAAAAAAAAGATAATCAGCCAATAGAATTAAAGCTTTTTCTATTGGCTGATTTGATTTGAAATTGAAAATCAGCCAATAGGAATGCAAGGGCACCCCTTTTATAAAGGGGGTACATCGCAATCTAAATTCAGTGGCCGCATGAAGAGGACGTCGGAGAGGGAAGATAAGAAGATGGATGAAGATTAGAAGACCACCGCCGGGATGAAGTTAAGAAGACTGTTGCCGGGATGAAGATAGAAGACAGCCACTAGGATGAAGATGGAGCACTGCCATCAGGATTCAACTTCGGTTCTTTAGGTTTTAGTGTTAGGATTTTTTTGGATGAGTTTTTTTTATTAGATTAGGGTTTTTTTTATTTTATTTTGGGCAGCAAAAGAGCTAAATGCCCTTTTGACAGCAATATTTAGCATTGTTTTTTTTTAGATAACCTTTTTTTTGAGGGGGTGGGGAATTTTAATTTTTTTAATAAATAAATCACTTTAAGGCAATGCCCTACAAAAAAGGCCCTTTTAAGGACTATTGCTGTAGTTTAGTGTTAATATACGGCTAGATTACGAGTCTTGCACTATGAGTAAAAAAGCAGCGTTAAGGCTCATAACGTTGCTTATTAACTACCGCTGCTATTACGAGTCTTGTAGGTACAGCAGCTGTACCGCACACTTTTTTTGCCTTACCGCAAATCAACTTACGCAATTTGCGTATAGTCTATTTTCAATGGGACTTTCATAGCGCCGGTATTACAAGCTTGTCCTGGGAGGCCAAAAAGTGAGCGGTACAGCCAATACCGTCAAGATTTGCAGCGCATTCTAAAGTCAGTAGTTATGAGTTTTACACTGCAACGCTGTAGCATAAAACTCATAACTAAAGTGCTAAAAAGTACACTAACATAACACCCATAAACTACCTATTAACCCCTAAACCGAGGCCCTCCCGCATCGCAAACACTAAAAGAAAATGAATAACCCCTAATCTGCCACTGCGGACATCGCCACCACTAGAATAAATATTAACCCCTAAACCGCCCCTAAACCGCCATACTCCTGCCTAGCAAACACTAGTTAAATATTATTAACCACTAATCTGCTGTCCCTAACATCGCCGCCACCTACATAACAGTTATTAACCCCTAATCTGCCATCCCCAATGTCGCCGCCACTATATTATATTTATTAACCCCTAAACCTAAGTCTAACCCTAACACCCCCTAACTTAAATATAATTAAAATAAATATAAATAAAACCTACAATTATTACCTAAATTATTCCTATTTAAAACTAAATACTTACCTGTAAAATAAACTCTAAGCTAGCTACAATATAACTAATAGTTACATTGTAGCTAGCTTAGGGTTTATTTTTATTTTACAGGCAAGTTTGTATTTATTTTAACTAGGTAGAATAGCTACTAAATAGTTATTAACTATTTAATAACTACCTAGCTAAAATAAATACAAATTTACCTGTAAAATAAAACCTAACCTAAGTTACACTAACACCTAACCTTACACTACAATTAAATAAATTACCTAAATTAAATACAATTAACTAAATTAAATACAATTAGCTAAATAAAAAAAAAACACACTAAATTACAGAAAATAAAAAACAAATTACAGAGGTACGTCCTCTAAAGGATGTCAGTTAACGACCAAGAAAGTACCCTGCCAGTACTTAAGATGGCGGGGACAATTGTGGGGTGGGGGAGGGAAGAGAGCTTTTTGGGAGGGATCAGGGGGTCTGATGTGTCAGATGGGAAGCTGATCTCTACACTAAAGCTAAAATTAACCCTGCAAGCTCCCTACAAGCTACCTAATTAACCCCTTCACTGCTGGTCATAATTCACGTGTTGTGCGCAGTGGCATTTAGCGGTCTTCTAATTACCAAAAAGCAACACCAAAGCCATATATGTCTGCTATTTCTGAACAAAGGGGATCCCAGAGAAGCATTTACAACCATTTGTGCCATAATTGCACAATCTGTTTGTAAATAATTTCAGTGAGAAACCTAAAGTTTGTGAAAAAGATAAAAAAAATTTTTAATTTGATCGAATTTCGCGGTGAAATGGTGGCATGAAATATACCAAAATGGGCCTAGATCAATACTTTGGGTTGTCTACTACACTACACTAAAGCTAAAATTAACCCTACAAGCTCCCTACAAGCTTCCTAATTAACCCCTGCACTGCTGAGCATAATACAAGTGTGGTGCGCAGCGTCGTTTAGTGGCTTTCTAATTACCAAAAAGCAACTCCAAAGCCATATATATCTGCTATTTCTGAACAAAGGGGATCCCAGAGAAGCATTTACAACCATTTGTGCCATAATTGCACAAAATGTTTGTAAATGATTTCAGTGAGAAACCTAAAATTTGGAAAAATTTAACTTTTTTTTTATTTGATCGCATTTGGCGGTGAAATGGTGGCATGAAATATACCAAAATGGGCCTAGATCAATACTTTGGGTTGTCTACTACACTACACTTAAGCTAAAGTTACCCCAAAAAGCTCCCTACATGCTCCCTAATTAACCCCTTCACTGCTGGGCATAATACACGTGTGGTGCGCAGTGGCGTTTAGCGGCCTTCTAATTACCAAAAAGCAACACCAAAGCCATATATGTCTGCTATTTCTGAACAAAGGGGATCCCAGAGAAAAAATTTCAACCATTTATGCCATAATTGCACAAGCTGTTTGTAAATAATTTCAGTGAGAAACCTAAAGTTTGTGAAAAAATTTGTGAAAAGTGAACAATTTTTTTTATTTTATCGCATTTGGTGGTGAAATGGTGGCATGAAATATACCAAAATGGGCCTAGATCAATACTTTGGGATGTCTGCTAAAAAAAAAATATATACATGTCAATAGATATTCAGGGATTCCTGAAAGATATCAGTGTTCCAATGTAACTAGCGCTAATTTTGAAAAAAAGTGGTTTGGAAATAGCAAAGTGCTACTTGTATTTATTGCCCTATAACTTGCAAAAAACCCAAAGAACATGTAAACATTGGGTATTTCTAAACTCAGGACAAAATTTAGAAACTATTTAGCATGGGTGTTTTTTGGTGGTTGTAGATGTGTAACAGATTTTGGGGGTCAAAGTTAGCAAAAGTGTGTTTTTTCCATTTTTTCCTCATATTTTATAATTTTTTTATAGTAAATTATAAGATATGATGAAAATAATAGTATCTTTTGAAAGTCCATTTAATGGCGAGAAAAACGGTATATAATATGTGTGGGTACAGTAAATGAGTAAGAGGAAAATTACAGCTAAACACAAACACCGCAAAAATGTAAAAATAGCCTTGGTCCCAAACGGACAGAAAATGGAAAAGTGCTGTGGTCATTAAGGGGTTAAACTAATTACACCTAATCTAATAGCCCTATCAAAATATAAAAAGCCCACCCAAAATAAAAAAAACCCTACCCTAAACTAAACTACCAATAGCCCTTAAAAGGGCCTTTTGCAGGGCATTGCCCCAAAGAAATCAGCTCTTTTATCTGAAAAAAAAAAAATACAAACAACCCCTCAACAGTAAAACCCACCACCCACACAACCAACCCCCCAAAAAAAACCTTAACTAAAAAAACCTAAGCTCCTCATTGCCCTGAAAAGGGCATTTGTATGGGCATTGCTCTTAAAAGGGCATTTAGCTCTATTGTGGCCCAAAGACCTAACCTAAAAATAAAACCCACCCAATAAACCCTTAAAAAAATCTAACACTAACCCCCTGAAGAACCACTTACAGTTTTGAAGATCCGACATCCATCCTCAATGAAGCCGGGAGAAGTCCTCATCGAAGCGGCAAGAAGTCCACAACGAAGCCGGGAGAAGTCTTCATCCAAGCCGGGAGAAGTGGTCCTCCAGATGGGCAGAAGTCTTCATCCAGACAGCATCTTCTATCTTCATCCATCCGGCACGGAGCGGGTCCATCTTCAAGACATCCGGCGCAGAGCATCCTTTTCCAACGACAACTACCCGACGAATGAAGGTACCTTTAAGTGACATCATCCAAGATGGCGTCCCTTAGATTCCAATTGGCTGATAGAATTCTATCAGCCAATCAGAATTAAGGTTGAATCAATCCTATTGGCTGATCCAATAAGCCAATAGGATTGAGCTTGCATTCTATTGGCTGATTGGAACATCTTTTTTTATTTTGGGCTATTAGATTAGGTGTAATTAGTTTAAATATCTTGTAATTAGTTTTTTTTATTTTCTGTAATTTAGTGCTTGTTTTTTTTTGCAATTTAGCTAATTGTATTTAATTTAGCTAATTGTATTTAATTTAGGTAATCTATTTAATTGTAGTGTAAGGTTAGGTGTTAGTGTAACTTAGGTTAGGTTTTATTTTACAGTTAAATTTGTATTTATTTTAGCTAGGTAGTTAGTAAATAGTTAATAACTATTTAGTAACTATTCTACCTAGTTAAAATAAATACAAACTTACCTGTAAAATAAAAATAAAACCTCAGCTAGCTACAATGTTAGTTATATTAATTAGTTAGTTAATTAGTTATATTGTAGCTAGTTTAGGGTTTATTTTACAGGTAAGTATTTAGTTTTAAATAGGAATAATTTAGGTAATGATAGTAGGTTTTATTTATATTTATTTTAATTATATTTAAGTTAGGGGGTGTTAGGGTTAGGGTTAGACTTAGGTTTAGGGGTTAATAAATTTAATATAGTGGCGGCGATGTTAGGGGCGGCAGATTAGGGGTTAATAATATTTAACTAGTGTTTGCGATGCAGGAGCACGGCGGTTTAGGGGTTAATATGTTTATTATAGTGACGGCGACATTGGGGGCGGCAGATTAGGGGTTAATAACATTATGTAGGTGTCAGTGATGTTTTGGGCAGCAGATTAGGGGTTAATAAATATAATGTAGGTGTCGGCGATGTTGGGGCAGCAGATTAGGGGTTAATAAGTATAATGTAGGTGTCGGCGATGTCGGGCGGCAAATTAGGTGTTAATAAATATAATGTAGGTGTCGGCGATGTCGGGGGCGGCAGATT
The DNA here is from genome assembly GCF_027579735.1 of Bombina bombina. Taxonomy (NCBI): domain Eukaryota; kingdom Metazoa; phylum Chordata; class Amphibia; order Anura; family Bombinatoridae; genus Bombina; species Bombina bombina. Next base: position 570,514,161 of record NC_069501.1, read on the forward strand.
AGGGGTTAATAAGTGTAAGATTAGGGGTGTTTAGACTCAGGGTTCATGTTAGGGTGTTAGGTGTAAACATAAATTTTGTTTCCCCATAGGAATCAATGGGGCTGCGTTACTGAACATTACGCTGCTTTTTTGCAGGTGTTAGACTTTTTCTCAGCCAGCTCTCCCCATTTATGTCTATGGGGAAATCGTGCACAAGCAGGTACAACCAGCTCACCGCTGACTTAAGCAGCGCTAGTATTAGAGTGCGGTATGGAGCTCAATTTTGCTCTACGCTCACTTCTTTTCTTTTAACGCCGGATTTATGAAAACCTATAATACCAGCGCTGTAGGTAAGTGAACAGTGACAATAACGTGCAAGCTAGCACCACACTCCTCATAACGCAAAACTCGTAATCTGGCCGATAGTTTTTTTATTTTGGGGTGTTTTTTTTTTATATTTTTGATAATTTGCTTGTTTTTTCTGTAATGGTAAGATTTTTATTTTCTGGAATGGTAGTTTTTTTCTGAATGTTAGTTCCTTTATATTTAAAGGTAAGTTTAGATTTTTTTATTTTTAAAGGTACTGCTAGTTTTATTTTATAGGTAAATTTAGTTTTTTGGGGGGTAACTTAGGGGGTGCTAGGTTAGGGAGTTAAAATGCTAGTGAGTATTTTGAGGTGGGGTTGTGGCGATTTAAGGGTTGATAGAGTAGTGGGTATTTTGCGATGTGGGGGTGTGGAGGCTTAGGGATTAATAGAATAGAGGGGTATTTTGCAATGGGGGTGTGTGGGGGTTAAAAGGTTAATAAAGTAGTGCAGTAGTTTGTGATATGGGGGTGTCGGTGTTGCAATTTAGGGGTTAATAGTGTAAAAGGGTATTTTGCAGTGGGGTTTGTGGCAGTTTAGGGGTTAATAGTATAGAGGGGCACTTTATGATCTGGGGGTGTGGTGGTTTCTGGGTTAACTGTTTCCTCTGGCCAAAAGTTCGAGCATTAAATGCAATTGCATTCAAGTGATCGCATTTACTTTCAACTTGTAATATGAGTAGACAATGCTGCTCAACGCCACCCATAGAAAATATGGGGAGCGTAAATTACTGAGAGTTTGAGTAAACAAATTTGCGGTAATTTAAACAGTGTACCACTTTTAATATAAAATTGATTGTAAAAACCACCACATTCTGGCGTTCAGGTTTATGTTCCCCACACTAATGATAGGGCCTCACTAGTAATCTGGCACTGAATGAGCGTATTACTAAAAATGTTTCTAGCATAAGTTGTAAAGTTGTTACACATACTATTTTTAGTTTATTTTTTGAGTAAAAGCTGTTTCAGAAGGGACAGCACAGGAACACACACACACACACACACACATATATATATATATATATATATACATATATGCGCAAAAAGAGAGAAGCGCTCTACCAGGAATGAACAACAGCTCATTAGCTAGTTCGATGGCAATTTACCACCCAGGAGCAGCCTCTTTTAGACCAGTGTGCTTTTCACAGAGGAAAACTTTTGAAGTATAACAGTCTGATCCCGCCAAGTAAGGTCAGTCCAGCCCCGAAATGCCAGGAAATTCTCCTCTGAAAAAAGGAACATGACAACCCCAGACGATCGTTTCGGAATCCTATGGGCCTCGTCAGTGAGGTGCAGTCACATTCCTCTAAGCACACTGGGCAAGGAGTCCACGTCTGGTTTCCCCCATAACCCATAGGGAGACTTCCCCAGGGTCATATTAATTTGCATACAAAACGAGAAGCTTTCTACCAGGAACGAACAACAGCTCATCAGCTAGTTATATGGTAATTTACCACCCAGGAGCAGCCTCTTTTAGACCAGTGTGCATTTTACAGAGGAAAACTTTCCTGAAGTATATCAGTCTGATCCCGCCAAGTAAGGTCAGTCCAGCCCCGAAATACCAGGCAATTCTCCTCTGAACAAGGAACATGACAACCCCAGATGATCGTATTAAGGCATAGGCCAACAATGCCGGTGCCTAGAGCGACAGATTTTGGGGGGCGGCACTTGCCGCGGCTGCACTGAATATGTAGCTTATTATTTGTAAAAAAAAAAAAATGTAAACTTGAAAGTGCCGCTTCGTTGACTCAGCCAATTGGATTTATTTGTGGGTTTTTTTTTTACCACTGGTGAGTCTAGCGCATGGCTTGAGGCAGCAACAGGGGTTAGGAGAAGAAAGAGTCCAGTGAGTGGCGACAGAGACGGCCGGAGACTGTTGAGGAGGACTGTAGATGGAGTGGAGGCAACAGAAGGGAATGAATCAGTGGATGCCATAGTCTGGAGTCAATTAACTCAGGTAGGGCTCAGTTTTGACAGTAGGTAGGCATTATCTCATTAGTGTTCACTGTGCCAGCAACACTTAATGCCTCCTCTGCTAGTGACATTAACATTTCATAATCATTAGGCAATAAAATATTAATGTCGCTAGCAGAGGAGGCATTAAGTGTTAGCTGGCACAGTGCATACTAATGAGAGCGGGCTGGTAGGCTAATATAGATGGCTGGCAAGGAGCGAGGACTGGAGATTTACTGTCTGTATAAGTGTAAGACAGTATAATGGATGTTGAGCCAGCAGTGCCGCTTCCTTCTGCTTAATAACATATCCCAGCATAGCCAGTTCCTTCCCTCTCCCTTCTTGGCCCCTGAGTGCGGTGCTGACAGCATCTGCACACAGCTGAAGACAGGGCATAGGAAAATGTAGCAGTGAATGGCACGCTGAAAACAGGGCATAGGATAATATAGCAGTGAACGAGGTAAGAGGGGGGTGTTATAGCACACCCTTGTAAATCATGTGTGCTGTTGTAGGACAGGTCATACATACCCCCACCCTCCTGCTCACAGCAGAACACAGGGTTTTTAACCTCTTTTCTCCCAGAGGTGATGGGCTGCTACTGGAAATATCAGTTATATCAGTTATGCTGTGTTCATTGTGTGTGTGTGTGTGTAATATATATATATATATATATATATATATATATATATATATATATACACACACACACTATATATATAAATATATATATATATATATATATATATACATACACATACAGGATATATATATATATATATATATATATATATATATATATATATATATAGTATCTCACAAAAGTGAGTACACCCCTCACATTTTTGTAAATATTTTATTATATCTTTTCATGTGACAACACTGAAGAAATGCAAATGCCACTTTGCTACAATGTAAAGTAGTGAGTGAGTGTACAGTGTACATTTGATGTCCCCTCAAAATAACTCAACACAGCCATTAAAGTCTAAACCGTTGGCAACAAAAGTGAGTACACCCCTAAGTGGAAATGTCCAAATTGGGCCCAAAGTGTCAATATTTTGTGTGGCCACCATTATTTTCCAGCATTGCTTTAACCCTCTTGGGCATGGAGTTCACCAGAGCTTCACTGTTTGCCACTGGAGTCCTCTTCTACTCCTCCATGATGTCATCACCTTCCGTTTGATGATGCTCACAGATGCTCAATAGGGTTTAGGTCTGGTGACATGCTTGGCCAGTCCATCACCTTTACCCTCAACTTCTTTAGCAAGGCAGTGGTCGTCTTGGAGGTGTGTTTCGGCTCGTTATCATGTTGGAATACTGCAATGCGGCCCAGTCTCCGAAGGCAGGGGATCATGCTCTGCTTCATTATATCACAGTACATGTTGGCATTCATGGTTCCCTCAATGAACTGTAGCTCCCAAGTGCTGGCAGCACGCATGCAGGCCCAGACCATGACACTCCCACCACCATGCTTGACTGTAGGCAAGACTCACTTGTCTTTGTACTCTTCACCTGGTTGCCACCGCACACGCTATCTGAACCAAATAAGTTTACCTTGTTCTCATCGGACCACAGGACATGGTTCCAGTAATCCATGTCCTTAGTCTGCTTGTCTTTAGCTTCCTTCTGGGACAACAGCCATGCAGACCATTTTGATGCAGTGTGTGGAGTATGGTCTGAGCACTGACAGGCTGACCCCCCACACATTCAACCTCTGCAGCAATGCTGGCAGCACTCATACGTCTATTTCCCAAAGACAACCTCTGGATATGACGCTGAGCACGTGCACTCATCCTCTTTGGTCGACCATGGCGAGGGCTGTTCTGAGTAGAACCTGTCCTGTGAAACCACTGTATGGTCTTGCCCACCGTGCTGCAGCTCAGTTTCGGGGTCTTGGCAATCTTCTTATAGCCTAGGCCATCCATATGTAGAGCAACAATTAGTTTTTTAGATCCTCAGAGATTTCGTTGCCATGAGGGGCCATGTTGAACTTCCAGTAACCAGTATGAAACAGTGTGAGAGCGGATAACACCAAATTTAACAAACCTGCTCCCCATTCACACCTGAGACCTTGTAACACTAATGAGTCACATGACACCGGGGAGGGAAAATGGCTAAATTGGCCCAATGTGGACATTTCCACTTAGGGGTGTGCAATGTTGCCAATGGTTTAGACCTTAATGGTTGTGTTTTGAGTTATTTTGAGGGGACAGCAAATTTACACTGTTATACAGGCTCTACACGCACTACTTTATATTGTAGCAAAGAGTAATTTCTTCAGTGTTGTCACATGAAAAGATGTAATCAAATATTTACAAAAATGTGAGGGGTGTACTCACTTTTGTGAGATACTGTATGTAAGTCCTGTTGAATATTTAATAAAAAAAGTCAAATTATACCCTGACCAAAAAATATTATACATATATATATATATATATATATATATATATATATATATATATATTTTATTCCTAATACATTTTGAAACATTCACTTTTAGATGGAACATAATGTTTTTGAGTATTACCCTTTAACTTGAAGGACGCAAAAAGTGATTTCTCGGTACAAAGCTACTGATGAGATTTCAGGATGCAAAGCCATTCCAGTTACTCAATAAGCAGTATCGATATCTACTTTAAATTTGAAAACCTCCATTTCATAAGCTCTTAAAACACAATGGATATGAATCTACAATGTAGAGAGTGATTACATGCAGAGAAGAATAAAAAAAACAAATATCAATATTCTTGTTCTTGGAGCAATTTAATACCATTGGAGTTTGTACATAAAGGTGCAGAACAATGTATCAGCATGCAGAACTGGATGTCTGTAAAATGATATAGACACAAATAAAGCTCCCTTGTGTTAAAATGCTCCAATTTTCTCTTTAACATAAAAAGTAGTGTACAAAAAGCATATTTGTTGCTAATTAAAGCACATAAGCCTTCCCCTACCACAAACTGATACACATCCTTTGTCATTGGGAAATAGATAATGATATGTAATATGCTTCACATTGAATCAAAATGCTTTAGCGTCATTATCCCTGTATAGTATTTAATTTAGAAGCAAAACAGATTCTATTGTTACAATCTAAAAGAGACAAGTAGTAATGTGCCCATAATACATCTCTAACAGTGGATACATAATATTTTTTTGTAAAGGAACATAAATACATCTGCAGTGTTAAAATTATGGCAACAAATGTTTAGGACAACTATAGAGAAATATGCAGGTTTTGTGCCTTTGTTCAATCCTCACAACTTATTTACTTCACCTAATTCTCATTTTCTCTATGATTGCTCTTTATTTCGTTGAATACTTGAAATCACCAAAAATGAGAAGCCAGGCATAGTTATGACATTCGTAGGCTTAAAACTGGTGAGACTCAGTTCTTTAGAGGTGCTGCCCTATTTCCTAAGTCTTGGTATTCTAGGCATACATGCACCTGTGATCCTTCATTAAAGTTTATGGGGCCGAATTATCATAGCGAGCGGACATGATCCGCTGTAGTGGATCATGTCCGCCTCACATCTATAAATGACGACATACACTGTTGGCATTTATAATTGCACAAGCATTTCTTGTGAAATGCTTGTGCAATACCGTCCTCTGCACATTTGCGGCCAATTGGCCGCTAGCAGTGGGTGTCAATCAACCCGATCCTATCCGATTGGGCTGATTGCTGTTCGCCACCTCAGAGGTGGTGGACGAGTTAAGGATCAGCAGTCTTATGACCGCTGCTTCTTAACTCCTGATTCCGGCGAGCATTCGAGCCTTGATAAATCGGTCACTAAGTGTTAAAGGAACAGCCATTTCTAAATTAAACTCTCATGATTTAGCTAGAGCATGCAATTTTCAACAACTTTCAAATGTACTTCTTACATCAAATTTACTTTGTTCTCTTGGTATCTTTTTTTTAAATCAAAGATTTTTTTATTAAGGTAATTGGTCAAACATAAGCCATATACAATCAAAAAGAAACATCACAAAGTATTCATGGCGAAAAATAAAAGTAAATCATGATGGACATATTAAGAGCATGTATACCCTACTATATTACCAGTATACCTCGGATATATTTATTATACGATTTACATTGATACCTTATTTTTTAGTTGTTTAACAAAATATTACTACAGTACCTCATTAGTAAAGAGTTCTGTCCATTAGGATGATACTTTCAACTGCCATATATAGAATAAAGATCATTAATGAGAGATACAATTTTACTCCTGAAATTACAAAATACAAATTGAAATGTAGTAGTATTAAGGAAAAGATATAATATACAATATAGTTAACATCATAAACCTCGTTTCCTCACTTTAGCGCGTAAGGTCACTCAGTAACCTATTCACAATAATGTTACATAAGAGGAAGACTGGCTTAAATATATAAGAATTAGCGGATTAATACTGCAGTGGTATTTACCATATTGGGTAAATAGATACATTGAATTACTGGGTCTAACAAATCAAGCCGGTTATATTTTGTTGGCTTGTATAGGATTTTGACATATGGAGCTAAAATAGTAGTTATAAATGCTAAGTCTGGGCAGGCGTATCATTAGGCTAAAAAGTTATGCATCAATATGGGCCGACAAAGTATTAACACTTGGTGGGTAATGGGATTATACAGGAACATATCCATTTATATATTGGCTTTGCTCAGATATTTAATGTTCCTTCCAATGTTAAAATATTTGGCGGGGCTGAAGAAGTCTTATTCTGGAGGTATAGAGTGTACTGCAGCCACCCTAATGTGTGGGGACTCGCATAACGAACTACTTATATTCTAATGTGATACCTCCCCACAATACATAGACCCCTCATCAGTATCTCAAGTTGCTGGGCTACTATATTCATGTGCAATATGTACAATTATCAGCTTGCTGAAAAGTGATGTTATAAAGGCAAAACAAAACTAAATAATAATTTGCACAAAAGTTGAAGCAGGAGAGGCAGGGCAAGCGACATATCAAATCATACATTTCAGGCTACTATAATATAAGTATTTTCAGAGAAATCCTGTCACTTTAACATCACATAAACAAAGAGACCAGATCTCTATCATGGTCAGTTTTGCCTATATGTAAAAAGAGCATACTTAATAGTTCTGTTCACTATAAACTATTCTGCGACATATAAATCTGTGTGCTATTTTATAACATGAGGATAAACGACAGTCTCCTGCAAAAGCTAAAGAAAAACCTAGCCCAGCACAAACACATGTGTAATAGTATGGTATAGAGTCCTTGCATATCTGGTCCTAGCTTCACAATATACATGACATAGTATAAACCATATTGCAGCATATCAAACTATAAAAAGTAAACATAACCGAGCAACTAACAATAAAGGAGAACAAACAAAGTGAAGTCTTCATATATGTAGAGCAAACCCATCGTGGTAGAACATAATGGAGTCCACCGATACTAGTATAGAGTTTCTCTAGCCTATACCTTGCACAAAGTCCGTCTGACAATACCGGTGAATGGCTGTTCTTTCAAATGAAACACTGCTCCAGCGGGAGTCGGCCGCAGCTCCCCGGAACCGGTCTTCATGTATATGGTCCGGCTTCTGAACTTGACGGGTAAATTGGTTAGAGAATAGTGTATACTGGCAGATCAATAGAAGCTTCCTTTCGAAGATGGAATCCACCCGCCTTGTACTCTGCCTATATACAGTGCAGCATGCGATCTCGGTAGCCATATGATGTTTAGAACCTCTGTCCTCCACTAACTCTGTACCATAATCAGAGGCCATATCCGTCTTCCTCTCTTCAACAGAAGAGGGCTGCTTTAGGGAGGATGCTCTCTCGGTCTGCTCCATGCTGTAAGGCCTGCAGCTTTCCATGTGTTGGGCGCCATCTTGTATGCATGGGTTTCTGATCGTGGTCAGTAGATCGTGATAACCCTCATCTACTTTATCTTCAAGCTCCTTCAGGAGTATGCTTATAAGGGACTCCATTATAATGTAAAAAGAGACAGATGTTACCCAGCTGTATGTAGACCCAGGGGGGGAGGATGGCAGTTCAATGTCTCAGAGCCGGAATCGCTATCTTGATCAAATAGGTTCTTCAATCAGGTTGATCTCACAGATAATGGTATCTACAGACTCCTGACTTTCACCTTTATTAGAGGATCACATTTTTATTAGTAGATGGCATGTTGATCTAATGTTAGCTCAAATAGTATGTAGCATGCCATCGGAGCTGTTGATTTGAGCCTCCGGTTTCCACTGCAGCTTAGGCACGCCCCCCTTGGTATCTTTTTTTAAAGAGCATACCTAAGTAGGTTTAGAAGCAACAATGTACACGTGGGGGTAGTTGGTGATTAGTGACTGCAGAAATATGCCTCTTGTGCTCTGTGATTCTGCCTTTAATACCTTTCTTTCCATTTCACTTGATATTACTTCCTTATCCTGTTTTTTTTTAATAAAGTCCCGCCTTCTACTTACACTATGCTTCTCACCACTCCTGCCTCAAGTATTACTCTCCGGTGTTTTTGTTTTCTTCAGCTGCAATTAGCTTTTTTCCAATGAACTTACACATTTCAATAAACACTATGACCATCCATGTACAGATAATCAGAGCAATACTTTGGGCCGATAAACCTTGCAATTTCAGTGGTTTTTCTTTCCGACACTCACAGAGGCTGCCCTGGTGAAATTATAGTAAAAAAAGGGCAGAGATTTCTATGGAAAGTAATGGAGCACGCTGGAAAGGGATACTTTGCACTGTGGGGCAAAGTTAGCAGTGAGCAGGGGCGCACTTTACAAATTAAATCCTTCAGCCAATATACTGTACATTACACTGCCTTCTGCGTATAGCAGGGGTGTCCAAACTTTGCTCTCCAGAGGTTTTGGAACTACATTTCCGATGATGCTCAGCCAGCATTTTATCTAGCTGAGCATCATGGGAAATGTAGTTCCAAAACCTCTGGAGAGCAAAGTTTGGACACCCCTGGCGTATAGCATCTTATAGTCACCTATATTTTTATATGTTTGCCTATTTGGGTTATTAGTATTTAGAGTGTTTTGAGAAAAGCTTGTAAAAAGGTGAAAGGAGGGCGCTATAAAACGGAGTCAAATATATATAAGTATTTATTTAATAAGTATATATTTAATAAATCTTTAAAACCACATTGTTAAAGTATTAGATCACTCAATAAAATAGTACATAAAAACAGTAAATAAAACACTCTACATAAAATCCTTAGATCATCAATCACAATTCATAGAAAAGGTCCATATACACAATTGCAGATAATAAAATTCTGGGATGTCTCCCAATAACCACCTATATCACAAATGGGACCTGGGAATAATCTCCAGTACTTCTAGGACATGTATATTTTCCAGTGTCCAGTTATATCCTTAACTTGCTTTATACGTTAGCTTCCACTGATATATGCGGCCACCAGTTGGATTAATCAGGCGTACCTTGTATGACAGTTTCTGGTTGCACCAGACTTCCAGACAGATATTATAGCTGTGTTAGATCACAGGAACTCACCCCAGCTCTACTGTATGTCCTGTCGCTGCTCTCAAGGTGTACCTGTAGTTAGTGGGATGCAGTCTTTCATTTGTCTCTGAACTCTGGTGCTCTGTCTCCTCACTACCGGTTGCGCCAGATGATGTCACGTGCCGGTTAGCGCTATTTTGTAGTCCGCCTCAAATCTCACCTCTTCAGACTTTTCAGCCTTCAACCCTGCTCTTAAAGGGACAGTCAATTAAAAAAAAACTTTTATGATTTAAATAGGGTATGTAATTTTAAACAACTTTCCAATTTACTTTTATTACCAATTTTGCTTTGTTCTCTTGGTATTCTTAGTTAAAAGCTAAAATAGGAGGTTCATATGCATTTTTACAGTTTTCACCACTAGAGGGCGTTAGTTAATGTGTTTCATATAGATAACATTGAGCTCAGGCACGTGAAGCTCCTAGGAGTGAGCACTGGATGGCTAAAAATGCAAGTCTGTCAAAAGAACTGAAATAAGGGGGCAGTTTGCAGAGGCTTAGATACAAGGTAATTACAGAGATAAAATGTTGTATTATTATAACTGTGTTGGTTATGCAAAACTGGGGAATGGGCAGTAAAGGGATCATCTACCTTTTTAAACAACAAAAATTCTGGTGTTGACTGTCCCTTTAAGTTCACAGTATGCAGATCCTAATGCTGAATATCCTCAATAAAGTTGATAAAAGCTTATCCCTTTAAATACTTAAGTGAAAATGCTGCCACTTGTGCTGTCAACCTTCAAAGCGTTTCACCCACTCATGGGGCTTTGTCAAGATGATTTCCAGCTGTGGCCATAACCCTTATATATCTCTCCATACCGTACAATTGGATAAACTTTTATTTGTCAGTGGATTATAGGTGGTTATTTAAAATGGTATATATTTGATACAAAACAAAACATTAACAGCCTATATCAATAGTATGTCAGACCTCAGTTATGCACACATTCAATTATTGTTATAAACAGATATATCAGTAAACTAATAATTTAATAATTACATAAATAAAAATATAAGTAATTAGAAGGATTTCAACATACTTATACAGAACTTATGTTGGTTTATTCTATCGAGAATGTGGACAAGTCTAAGAGGCCCATTTATCAAGCTCCGTATGGAGCTTGTGGTCCCGTGTTTCTGGTGAGTCTAAAGACCGCTGCTCCATAACCCTGTCCACCTGCTCTGATGAGGCAGACAGAGATCGCTGCAATTCAACCCTATTGAGTACGAATGGGTTGATTGACACCCCTCTGCTGGTGGCCGATTGGCCGCGAGTCTGCAAGGGGCAGCGTTGCACCAGCAGCTCTTGTGAGCTGCTGGTGCAATACTGAATACAGAGAGCATATAGCTAAGTGAGTTTATTAAAAACACATATAGAAAGCACAAGATCAATATGCACTTACAAAAGACAATGTAAAAAATGGCACATAAGGTAAAACAGACGAACAGGAACCAAAGACATCAACCGGATACTTTCACCAAGAGCCTACCAGGTGACCTCCGGACCCCAACACCTCTAGTCTGTTACGAATGAGTGTAGCTGTGTGTCTTTAATACACACACAGATTTGTGAAACCTCAACGCGTTTCCCCTGTTTTGCAAATGGGCTTTTTCAAGAGGACAGGTCAAGTATGCCTGTGTGTGTTACCCATACCCTTTTTAAAGATGTCAAGAACCAACCAAATTAGAAGGTGTGTTGCCAGCAGACACACCCCCTAAATGATATCACAAATCTAAAAGTGAATTAACCTCTAGTGTTCTAGAGTGCCAAAGTGAAACATAATATCCAAATAAAACTTAGGAATGAATAAAATAGTTACATAAAAAATACTACAATAAAAGATATGTTTATGTAACCATATTATGAATAATTACCATCAAATAAAAGCTGACAACTAAAAGTACAGATACTTGATCATAAAAAAGCTGCCTAAAGATTGAACAATATATGTTTCCTGACAAAGTATCAGGAAAGGTTGTGAAATATAAAAGTACATGCATGAAATATAATACAAATTAATTAAACCTGATACATATAAACATAAAACAACCTCACATATGATCCGCAACATCAATATCTATGTTTAGCCCTAAAGGAGTAAGGGACTTCATTTTATAAATCCATAGTGTTTCTACTTAGCGAAGTTTTAAAAGTCTATCATAATCCTTAGGGGACACCCAGTCAATTACTTGTATTTTTAGACTACTAGGGTCACAATTGTGGACTTCCATAAAGTGTCTAGGTCCACTATGTTTATTGATCTTTTCTTTGATGTTGTAAATATGTTCGTATAACCTTCTCTTTATTTTTCTTTTAGTGCGGCCCACATAGAACAGGCCACACCCACACTCTAAGAGGTACACTACAAAACTAGAGTTACAGTTACTTCTAATTTTAATCTCAAATTCCTTTGATTTATCGGAATTATGAAATTGGGTTGCTTTGTTTATGTGTTTACACATCAAACAATACAATTTCCCACGTTTGGATGTATTTTTATTTCCAGTTAGCCAATTATGTGCTTGTGGATTGTTATTTATATTGTCACACTTATTTTTTAGCTTACTAGGGGCTAGAATATTTTTTAAATTCATACCCTTCTTGAAATTAACTACAGGTAGTTCCCCTATCTGGTTGCCAAATATGGGATCCACCTTCAAAATGGGCCAATGTTTTTTAAGGATATTTTTGATCTAATTAGAACCTTTATTATAGGTTGAAATGAACCTAATGGGAGCCTCCCCTATTTTTGGTCATACCCCTTTCTAAGTAATTTTTCTTCTAAATATTTAGCCTCTTTATGGAAATTATCAATATGTGTACAATTCCTTCTCATCCTCACGAATTGACTATATGGGATATTTTGTATCCAACTTTTTTATGTTCACTTTTATAGCCAATAAAACTTTTTCTCTCAGTAGGTTTCCTGTAATTAGATACTGCAATTACATTATTAATATCTGTATAAAGAGTTAGGTCTAGAAACTCACTAGAGGTCCTGGAGTGGGTACCTGTAAATTTTAAAATGAATTCATTATGATTCAAATATCCATAGAAATCTATAATCTCTGATTCATTGCCCCTCCACAATATGATGATATTGTTGATGTAACCGTGGTATTTGACTATATTATGTTCATACTTGTTATTATTCCATATATGCAAATATTCAAAGTGATTTATAAATAAGTTTGCATATGAGGGAGCAAATGTTGTCCCCATAGCTGTCCCTTGGGTTTGCAAATAATAAACCTCTTAAAAAAAAAAAAAAAATTATGCGTAAGTATGAACATAATACAGTCAATGAGAAATTGAGCATGAACCCCAGAAAAATTACATCTGGTGAGTTCCATTTCCACAGCACTCACACCTGAATCATGAGGGATGCAGGTGTAAAGTGTAGAAACATCACAAGTAATCCACCACATGTTTTTATCCCATGTAATCCCCTCAAAGACTTTAATAAACTCTTTGGTGTCCTTCAGAAATGCACGTGTTTGGCTAACTATCGGTTGTAAATATGAATCTACATACTTGGATAGGTTGTCACAAAGAGAGCCAATACCGGAGACGATAGGTCTTCCCGGTGGATTGGCTGCATCTTTGTGCACCTTGGGCAGATGGTAAAATAGAGGAATATTGGGGTGAGGATCGGACACAAACCTATATTCATTAATGTTAAGTATCCCTGCATTCTTTGCTTCCATTAGCAATTTTTCTAGGTCTTTATTGAATTTGACAGTAGGGACCTGTTTTAGAATTCTATACATATTAGTATCATTAAGTAGTTTATAAGCTTCTTCAAGATAGTGATCTCTTCTTTGAATTACTAGGCCTCCGCCCTTGTCGGCGGGACGTATCACAATATCTTTATTTTTACTTAATTTATTTAGGGCCTTTCTTTCCAATATACTCAAATTATCGTTATGTTTGTTCAATATTTTTTTTTCATCTTTGAATGCCGTCTCTATATCATTTAGTACTAGTTTAGTAAAAATGGGGATTTGGTCACCCTGGGATCCTACCGAATAAAATTACGATTTTCCTTTAAATTTAGAATGTATGATATCAGGGTTAGGATCATGTATAGATAAATTAAATAATTCCTCTAATTCAATGTTATTTGATCAGATCTCCAGGAGGCTCGCTTATGGCCCCCCCTCTTCTAGGTTCTGTAGGATTCTAATAGAATCTAGATCAGATGATTGTATGTACTCCATACTTTTCTGTGACCTATTTATAGGATTTTTAAGAAAATGTCTTTTTAAGGTGAGTTTTCTGATGTATTTGTGAACATCTACAAAAGTCTCAAATTTATTGAGTTTTGATTTTGGGGCAAAATTTAGGCCTTTATTGAGCAACTTGATATCCTCATTACTCAGATCGATTTCTGCTAGGTTAAAAAGTCTGTCTTATCTATCTCTAATTTCTCCTCTCTTACTGTCTGTATTATCCTTCCTGCTCGTGTTCCTGTTCTGTTTCTAACGACCTTTTTCATGGTCTCGATTGCATTTGGATTGAGCTCAAGGAGAGGGATAAATCTGGTTCTACAGGGCCCTCTCGATTGTCTAAAAAATGATGTTCAATATTTTCTATGTCGGTTGTTTTGGGCCTTGTTCCTGTTCTATCCCAAAAATTTTTAGAGTTGGTCTCACTGAACCCGTTTAGAGGTTCAAATCTATTTGAGGTCGATATGGGAAACCTGTGGCGAGATTACGTGTTTTGCGGTAACAGGAGTGCGTTGCTAACGCTCCTTTTTTTCTTACCGCTCACTTAAGACAATGCTGGTATTACAGGTTTTCTGCAAGCCGGCGCTAGCCTCAGAAAAGTGAGTGTTGAGCAAAATTTAGCTCCACATCTCACCTCAATACCAGCATTGCTTACGGTAGCAGTAAGCTGGCAAAACGTGCTCGTGCACGATTTCCCCATAGGAAACAATGGGGCTGAGCTGGCTGAAAAGAAACCTAACACCTGCAAAAAAGCAGCGTTCAGCTCCTAACGCAGCACCATTGTTTCCTATGGGGAAATTAATTTTATGTCTGCACCTAACACCCTAACATGAACCCCGAGTCTAAACACCCCTAATCTTACACTTATTAACCCCTAATCTGACACCCCCGCTATCACTGACACCTACATTATATTATTAACCCCTAATCTGCTGCTCCGGACACCGCCGCCACCTACATTATACTTATGAACTCCGAATCTACTGCCCCCAACATCGCCGACACCTACATTATATTTATTAACCCCTAATCTGCCCCCCAACGTCGCCACAACTATATTAAATTTATTAACCCCTAATCTGCCGCCGCCACTATTATAAATTTATTAACCTCTAAACCTAAGTCTGATAGAACATATGATTTTAAACAACTTTCCAGTTTACTTCTATTATTTCATTTGCTCCCTTTTCTTAAAATCATTTGTTGAAAAACATACACTAGATTACGAGTTTTGCGTTAGAGGCTGTGCGGTGCTAACGAGCAGTTTATGCTCACCGCTCACTTACAGACAGCGCTGGTATTACGAGTTTTTACAAACCAGACAAGAAGTGAGTGTTGAGCAAAATTTTGCTCATTACCTCACTCCAATACCAGCGCTGCTTACCTTAGCAGTGAGCAGGTGTAACGTGCTTGTGCACGATTTCCCCATAGGAATCAATGGGGAGAGCCGGCTGAAAAAAAGTCTAACACCTGCAAAAAAGCAGCGTAAAGCTCCTTAACGCATCCCCAATGATTCCTATGGGGAAATAAAATTTATGTCTACACCTAACACCCTAACATGAACCCCGAGTCTAAACACCCCTAATCTTACACTTATTAACTCATAATCTGCCGCCCTCAACATCGCCGCAACCTACATTATATTATTAACCCCTAATCTGCCGCTCCGGACACCGCCGCCACCTGCATTATACTTATGAACCGAGTGTGGTGCTAACTTGCACGTTATTGACACCGTTCACTTACCTACAGCGCTGGTATTATAGGTTTTCATAAACCTGGCGTTAAAAGAAAAGAAGTGAGCGTAGAGCAAAATTGAGCTTCATACCGCACTCCAATACCAGCGCTCCTTAAGTCAGCAGTGAGCTGGTTGTACGTGCTTGTGCACGATTTCCCCATAGACATAAATGGGGAGAGCTGGCTGAGAAAAAGTCTAACACCTGCAAAAAAGCAGCGTAATGTTCAGTAACGCAGCCCATTGATTCCTATGGGGAAACAAAATTTATGTTTACACCTAACACCCTAACATGAACCCCGAGTCTAAACACCCCTAATCTTACACTTATTAACCCATAATCTGCCGCCCCCAACATCGCCGCAACCTACATTATATTATTAACCCCTAATCTGCCACTCCGGACACCGCCGCCACCTACATTATACTTATGAACCCCTAATCTGCTGCCCCCAACATCGCAGGCACCTACATTATATTTATTAACCCCTAATCTGCCTTCCCCAATGTCGACGCAACCTACCTACACTTCTTAACCCCTAATCTGCCGCCCCCAACGTCGCCGCCATTATAATAAACATATTAACATCGAAACCGCCGCTCTCCCACCTTGCAAACACTAGTTAAATATTATTAACCCCAATCTGCTGCCCCTAACATCGCCCCCAACCTACCTACTTTTATTAACCCCTAATCTGCCACCCCCAACGTCGCCGCCACTATTCTAAATGTATTAAACCCTAAACCTAAGTCTAACCCTAACCCCAACTAACGTAAATATAATTTAAATAAATCTAAATAAAATTACTACAATTAACTAAATAATTCCTATTTAAAACTAAATACTTACCTATAAAGTAAACCCTAAGCTAGCTACAATATAACTAATAGTTACATTGTAGCTAGCTTAGGGTTTATTTTTATTTTACAGGCAAGTTTGTATTTATTTTAACTAGGGGGAATAGTTATTAAATAGTTATTAACTATTTAATAACTAACTGGTTAAAATAAAGACAAATTTACCTGTAAAATAAAACCTAACCTAAATTACACTAACAACCAACACTACACTATAATTAAATTAATTCCCTAAATTAAATACAATTAAATACAATTAAATAAAATTATCTAAAGTACAAAAACCCCCCACTAAATTACAAAAAATAATAAACAAATTACAATATTTTTAAACTAATTACACCTAATCTAATCCCCCTAACAAAATAAAAATGCCCCACCAAAATAAAAAAAAGCCCTACCCTACACTAAATTACAAATAGCCCTTAAAAGGGCCTTTTGCGGGGCATTGCCCCAAAGTAATCAGCTCTTTTACCTGTAAAAAAATATACAAATCCCCCCCAACATTAAAACCCACCACCCACACAACCAACCCTACTCTGAAACCCACCCAATATCCCCTTAAAAAAACCTAACACTAACCCCTTGAAGATCACCTTACCAGGGGAAATCTTCATCCAACCGGGCCGAAGTCCTAAAAAAAAGCCCTACCCTACACTAAATTATAAATAGCCCTTAAAAGGGCCTTTTGCGGGGCATTGCCCCAAAGTAATCAGCTCTTTTACCTGTAAAAAAATGTACAAATCCCCCCCAACATTAAAACCCTCCACCCACACAACCAACCCTACTCTGAAACCCTCCCAATATCCCCTTAAAAAAACCTAACACTAACCCCTTGAAAATCACCTTACCAGGGGAAGTCTTCATCCAAGCCGGGCGAAGTGGTCCTCCAGATGGGCAGAAGTCTTCATCCAGATGGCATCTTCTATCTTCATCCAGATGGCATCTTCTATCTTCATCCATCCGGCGCGGAGTGGGTCCATCTTCAAGACATCCGGCGCGGAGCATCCTCTTCCAACGAAGTTTTCTTACTAAATGACAGTTCAATTCCATTGGCTGATAGAATTCTATCAGCCAATCGGAATTAAGGTAGAAAAAATCCTATTGGCTGATGCAATCAGCCAATAGGATTGAAGTTCAATTCTATCTGTGATCCAATCAGCCAATAGGATTGAGCTGACATTCTATTGGCTGTTCCAATCAGCCAATAGAATGCCAGCTTAATCAGCCAATAGGATTTTTTCTACCTTAATTCCAATTGGCTGATAGAATTCTATCAGCCAGTCGGAATTGAAGGGACGCCATCTTGGATGACGTCACTTAAAGGAACCGTCAGGATGCTCCGCGCCGGATGTCTTGAAGATGGACCGCTCCGTGCCGGATGGATGAAGATAGAAGATGTCGTCTGGATGAAGACTTCTGCCCGTCTGGAGGACCACTTCGCCCGGCTTGCATGAAGACTTCTCCTGGCTTCGTTGAGGACTTCGGCCCGGTTGGATGAAGACTTCTCCCGGTAAGGTGATCTTCAAGGGGTTAGTGTTAGTTTTTTTTTAAGGGGGTATTGGGTAGGTTTTAGAGTAGGGTTGGTTGTGTGGGTGGTGGGTTTTAATGTTGGGGGGGATTTGTATTTTTTTTTTACAGGTAAAAGAGCTGATTACTTTGTGGCAATGCCCCGCAAAAGGCCCTTTTAAGAGCTATTTGTAATTTAGTGTAGGGTATGGCTTTTTTTTTTATTTTGGGGGGGCTTTTTTATTTTGTTAGGGGGATTAGATTAGGTGTAATTAGTTTAAAAATCTTGTAATTTGTTTATTATTTTCTGTAATTTAGTGTTTGTTTTTTTGTACTTTAGATAATTGTATTTAATTGTATTTAATTGTATTTAATTTAGGGAATTAATATAATTATAGTGTAGTGTTAGGTGTTAGTGTAATGTAGGTTAGGTTTTATTTTACAGGTTAATTTCTCTTTATTTTAACTAGGTAGTTATTAAATAGTTAATAATTATTTAGTAACTATTCTACCTAGTTAAAATAAATACAAACTTGCCTGTAAAAAATAAATAAACCCTAAAATAGCTACAAAGCTAGCTACAATGTAACTATTAGTTATATTGTAGCTAGCTTAGGGTTTATTTTATAGGTAAGTATTTCGTTTTAAATAGGAATAATTTAGTTAATGATAGTTATTTTTATTTATATTTATTTAAATTATATTTAAGTTAGAGGGTGTTAGGGTTAGGGATAGACTTAGATTTAGGGGTTAATAACTTTAATATAGTGGCAGCGACGTTGGGGGCGGCAGATTAGGGGTTAATAAATGTAGGTAGGTGTTGGCGATGTTAGGGACGGCAGATTAGGGATTAATAATATTTAACTAGTGTTTGCGAAGGCGGGAGTGCAGTGGTTTAGGGGAAAATATATTTATTATAGTGGCGGCAATGGCCGGTTCGGCAGATTAGGGGTTAAACATTTTATTTTAGTGTTTGCGATGTGGGGGGGGGGGGCTCGGTTTAGGGGTTAATAGGTAGTTTATGGGTGTTAGTGTACTTTTTAGCACTTTAGTTAAGAGTTTTATGCTACGGCGTTGTAGTGTAAAACTCTTAACTACTGACTTTAAAATGTGGTACCAGTCTTGACAGGAGAGGGTGTACTACTCACTTTTTGGCAGACTCGTAATACCGTCGCTATTCAAGTCCCATTGAAAAAAGAGGATACGCAATTTACGTAAGTGGATTTGCGGTATTTCCAAGTCTGGCCAAAAAAGTGAGCAGTACACCTGTACCTGCAAGACTCGTAATAACAGCGGGCATTAAAAAGCAGCGTTAGGACAGGACAATGCTGCTTTTTAAGCCTAACGCAAAACTCGTAATCTAGACGATAGCTAGGTAGTATCAGGAGCAACAATGCACTACTGGGAGCTAGCTGCGGTTGGTGGTTGCACATATATATCTCTTATAATTTGCTCACCTGATGTGTTCAGCTAGCTCCCAATAGTGTAGAATAGAAATACTGAGCAAGTTAAGCAAATTTGATAATAGGAGACTGAGATGTCGACAGGGGGCTCTATCCCCCAGCATAATGGCTGCCCTCACATGTTCTCCCTAACTCTAAATGGTCTTCATTTTTGCATCCCACTCAGCCCAGGCTCCGACATCCTGATACGTGGTTGCATTATCAGTATTTTAATCATCCAGTGAAAATACACTTTACTCACTGTGGATATCATTTTGACTAAACATCTAGTGGTTGTGGTTTTTGTGTAACTCCAATCAGTAAAAAGTTATTCACTTAGTGCAAATATCAACAGTTATATTTATAAGTCACACAACTATAAGGTTAGTATATCAAGTTACTGAATCTCCAAACCCATCTCTTTATGCTCGATAGATTATGTGAACAATAAGTACATGGTATATCACAATATACCATAACCACCTTCAAATTGTGAAAATAAAACAGTGTGTATAACTATTCACAACATAAGAAATATATTTTATATTTGTGGATTGTGCCTGTATTACCATTATATAAATTTACCAATAATTGGATAACCCAGAGCTACCAACTCAATATATTAGTATCTCTTTATTAATAAAATCTCCTCTCCAGTGATATTTTCATCCCTGTCCCTAAATTAATGGATCCAAGTTTCTGTAATTTTAATTGTTTTGTCTTACCATTATTTTAAAAGTCCCAATAAAAGTTATATTTTAAATAACCTAGTTTACCCGCCACTCACTTCTCTGTCGATACCATTATTAAAGGGAATTTGAGTGCTACCCATATGTACTTTATTTTTTGGAGGTCATACCTCCAAGATGTTTTTCTA
This sequence comes from Bombina bombina, assembly GCF_027579735.1. Lineage (NCBI taxonomy): Eukaryota > Metazoa > Chordata > Amphibia > Anura > Bombinatoridae > Bombina > Bombina bombina. The sequence goes on from NC_069501.1 coordinate 570,534,628, forward strand.
GCCTGGACAAGCCCGTAGGAAAGCTGTCATATACAGGGAGTGCAGAATTATTAGGCAAATGAGTATTTTGACCACATCATCCTCTTTATGCATGTTGTCTTACTCCAAGCTGTATAGGCTCGAAAGCCTACTACCAATTCAGCATATTAGGTGATGTGCATCTCTGTAATGAGAAGGGGTGTGGTCTAATGACATCAACACCCTATATCAGGTGTGAATAATTATTAGGCAACTTCCTTTCCTTTGGCAAAATGGGTCAAAAGAAGGACTTGACAGGCTCAGAAAAGTAAAAAATAATGAGATATCTTGCAGAGGGATGCGGCACTCTTAAAATTGCAAAGCTTCTGAAGCATGATCATCGAACAATCAAGCGTTTCATTAAAAATAGTCAACAGGGTCGCAAGAAGCGTGTGGAAAAACCAAGGCGCAAAATAACTGCCCATGAACTGAGAAAAGTCAAGCGTGCAGCTGCCAAGATGCCACTTGCCACCAGTTTGGCCATATTTCAGAGCTGCAACATCACTGGAGTGCCCAAAAGCACAAGGTGTGCAATACTCAGAGACATGGCCAAGGTAAGAAAGGCTGAAAGACGACCACCACTGAACAAGACACACAAGCTGAAACGTCAAGACTGGGCCAAGAAATATCTCAAGACTGATTTTTCTAAGGTTTTATGGACTGATGAAATGAGAGTGAGTCTTGATGGGCCAGATGGATGGGCCCGTGGCTGGATTGGTAAAGGGCAGAGAGCTCCAGTCCGACTCAGACGCCAGCAAGGTGGAGGTGGAGTACTGGTTTGGGCTGGTATCATCAAAGATGAGCTTGTGGGGCCTTTTCGGGTTGAGGATGGAGTCAAGCTCAACTCCCAGTCCTACTGCCAGTTTCTGGAAGACACCTTCTTCAAGCAGTGGTACAGGAAGAAGTCTGCATCCTTCAAGAAAAAAAGGATTTTCATGCAGGACAATGCTCCATCACACGCGTCCAAGTACTCCACAGCGTGGCTGGCAAGAAAGGGTATAAAAGAAGAAAATCTAATGACATGGCCTCCTTGTTCACCTGATCTGAACCCCATTGAGAACCTGTGGTCCATCATCAAATGTGAGATTTACAAGGATGGAAAACAGTACACCTCTCTGAACAGTGTCTGGGAGGCTGTGGTTGCTGCTGCACACAATGTTGATGGTGAACAGATCAAAACACTGACAGAATCCATGGATGGCAGGCTTTTGAGTGTCCTTGCAAAGAAAGGTGGCTATATTGGTCACTGATTTGTTTTTGTTTTGTTTTTGAATGTCAGAAATGTATATTTGTAAATGTTGAGATGTTATATTGGTTTCATTGGTAAAAATAAATAATTGAAATGGGTATATATTTGTTTTTTGTTAAGTTGCCTAATAATTATGCACAGTAATAGTCACCTGCACACACAAATATCCCCCTAAAATAGCTAAAACTAAAAACAAACTAAAAACTACTTCCAAAAATATTCAGCTTTGATATTAATGAGTTTTTTGGGTTCATTGAGAACATGGTTGTTGTTCAATAATAAAATTAATCCTCAAAAATACAACTTGCCTAATAATTCTGCACTCCCTGTATATAAACAACTTTGTGCACATATTAGGGCAATTACTGTGCAGTATGGAGGAGGATTGACCACTCCCTTGGTCCAGCACTTTAAGACATGTCACAATGCACGCACTAAGTCACTCAGAAGTCAAGTTAAATAAGAGAGGAGGTGACAAGGAAAAATTGCTGGCAAAGAGAGAGGTGTTTTGGATTCACAGACTCAGAACCAGAGTCCCAGAGGGTTTAAACTCTGAATTTGACCTGATAAATTTCTGGGAATAATATCCTGGCTCTGGGTCTGTGTATCCAAGATTTAATCCTAACTAATAGGATTTAACGAGTATTTGATATACAGTATGCACATTATGTTTTTAGTATTATACAAGGGAATAGAGGAAAAATGTCATTGTGATTGTATGCGGGCAGAAATAAAGAGGTATATAAGGTTATTGTATACCCATTTATGTATATGCATATACATTCTTGTTCACTCTATTTACTTGTTTGCATATTGTAATTCCATGCGTAATTTGTTCTTACAATTCTGACTATTTGTATCGTTAATATGATTTGTATCATATTTGCTAGCGTCTATTCATTGTAATCTCCCAATAGTTATATAGTTTACAAACTATTAGTTACCTCGACAACAGCTGATTGTTTATGTTGATTAAGTTTCACATGATTGTGTATGTTATATAACTTGATAGGCAATTGCAATCCTATTATAATATGTATTGGGAGAGTGGGATTTAGCTTCACTCTAGGTATGGTTTTATATAAATTTTTAGACCAATCAGGTAACAGGAACTGGTTTATCAGACCGGTGCACACCTGAGACTGCAGCTACGATTACGGCTTCATCGCCAAAACATGTCAGCAGACAGTCACTAGAGTGAAGCTATCTCCACTCACTACCAAGCTTGAGAATCCTGTATCCCTGGAGGGAAGATTTTACTTGCAATAAAGAAAACTACGAATTTACATCTGGCTGTTTGTGCACCTCATTTGAACTCTTTATTTTCTATCCTGTGGAACCGAGGTTGCACCGGTTCCAGTGTATTTCATCTGCTAATCAGTCTCAGCCTACCCATCTCGGTCTTGGTAATTGCCGAGGATCATACAGCATCGGCCGGGAGAAAGAAGTTCTGTGAACCGGAAGTAGGTCCAGTGACGTCACACGCCATCAGAGAGGAATCACACAGAGGAGACCGAAGCGGTCGGAGTGGGCGTCAAGTGCCGGACTGGCTCCGTGTGCACCTGGTTTGCACACTGAAGGTCGTTGTTGGCTTCTGTTCCTCTGAGGGTTTGGCAAGGTGGCATTGGACTTTTACGACAAAGAGAGGTGAGAGGTTTGACACTGCAATTATACACGGCGTTGGGGCAATTTTCTAACAACTGTTCAGCTCCTTTGACACTTCTCAGCAGTGTCCTATTTTTGCCTTGTTAACAGTAGTTTCAGGTGCCAACACATATTGACTGTTTCAGTATGGAGGAGGGTCAAAGTTCTGAATTCTATCGAATGCACTTGCGTCGCTTTGGAGAAAGAGAAAAAAGAAAACTTCTACTAAGTAAATTGTAAAACTCTTTAAAATGACATGCTCTTTCTGAACCATGAAAGAAAATAAAAATGGGTTTTATATCCCTCTAACTTATGGCTTTCTCGATTCTGAGAATTAAATGTGCACACTACATAATTTACAAGCCTAAGCCAGTTACATATCTGTCATAAATGTCCTCAGCAGAAGTGATAGGATAAGATCCACATAATGCAGAATTAAAGTTTTGCTAACAGAATGAGAGTGGCTAGCTGTAGGTTGGTCTATTGAAAAACAATTGCAGTAAATGCAGTGTTGATGTATTCAGAAAGTTTTCACGCACAGTCAATATGTTATTATATTGTAAGACTATAGAAAAGTCTTGGGTTTAAGGTCACTTTTAAAATAAGAAAATAGAAAAACAGACAAAGGTGACATAACAAACTGATGAGTATATGAGCCTCTAGTTTTTTTAAACGGATTGTCATTATATTTGAACTGATTTAAAGGGCTTGATTTATCATGTGTTGAGCTGACATGATTCACTGTGCTGTCCACATTTATTATTGGACAAACATTTCACCAGAAATGCTTGTGCTATGCCGCCCATGCCCACTGACTAGCAGGGGCTGTCAATCATCCTGATCGTATCGGATCGGGATGGTTTCAATCCGCCACCTTTTAAGTGGCAGAGAGGTTAAGGAGCAGCGGCCGTTTGATCAGAAATGCGTGTGCAATGCCGCCCCTGCTCATTGGCTAGCAGGGGCTGTCAATCAACCTGATCGGATCAGGATGATTTCAATCTTAGGTGTCGGAGAAGTAAGGAGCAGCGACTTCTTAATTTTAGTTTAAGGTGAGCCTGAAACGATGGGCCTCCAAAGCAGCAGCAGTGCTTTATAAATGGAGCCCATAGGCTGTACTTAAAGTGATAGTAAATTAAACAGTTTCATAACATGTCAGTAGTACATTCAAATTATTTTAAGTCAACCCATTTTTTTTTTTAATTCCTCTCATAACACTTTAAAATATATACTTATTTTATTGCCGTTCATCTTTGGATCCTCCACCCCCGTTTCTCTTCCTTGTCTGTATCTGTGTGACGTATAGAGAGCAGTCCCACCCGCTATGCAAGGCAAGATAAACAATACCCGCTATGCAAGGCAAGATAATCAATACCCGCTATGCAAGGCAAGATAATCAATACCCGCTATGCAAGGCAAGATAAACAATACCCGCTATGCAAGGCAAGATAAACAATACTCGCTATGCAAGGCAAGATAAACAATAGACGCTATGCAAGGCAAGATAATCAATACCCGCTATGCAAGGCAAGATAAACAATATCCGCTATGCAAGGCAAGATAAACAATACTCGCTATGCAAGGCAAGATAAACAATAGACGCTATGCAAGGAAAGATAAACAATACTCACTATGCAAGGCAAGATAAACAATACCCGCTATGCAAGGCAAGATAAACAATACCCTCTATGTAAGGAAAGATAAACAATACTCGCTATGCAAGGCAAGATAAACAATACCCGCTATGTAGAGCAAGATAAACAATACCCGCTATGCAAGGCAAGATAATCAATACCCGCTATGCAAGGCAAGATAAACAATACCCGCCATGCAAGGCAAGATAATCAATACCCGCTATGCAAAGCAAGATAAATGCATCGGCATATTTGAATATTTTTTTGAGCTGAGTCTTGTATGGCTAAACAAATCATTGGCTAACATCAGTGATAGAAAATATTTACTTTTAAGGGAGGCGGCTGGAGCAGGGTATTAGAAGACCAAGATTAAAGTGAAAACTTAAGGATATACAGTATATTAACTAAGAATTAATTAATTAACCTACATATTAATTTTGATAAAGATTTCAAATCTGTTTTCAATAGATGTTGAATTTGCCATAGCAGGAACAACCAAAATTTTCTTTCAGAATTTGGAAAGAACATACCATTTTTACCAACTTTCAAATTTACTTTAATTTGCTTCATTCTCTTTTTATCTTTTGCTGAAGTAACACCATTGCACTACTGGCAGCTAGCTGAACCCATCTTGATAGCTAATCACAAGAGACAAATGTATGCATCAATCATTAGCTAGTCAACTAGTGTAGGATATGTGCGTATTCCTTTTTAACAATGGAAACCATGAGAACAAAGCATATTTAAAAATAGAAGGGATTTTAAAAGTGTCTTAAAATGACATGCTTTATCTGATTGTTGCAAGTTTAATTCTGACTTTCAAATCCCTTTAAAGGGACATGAAACCCCAATTTTTTCTTTCATGATTTAGGTAGACTATACAATTATAAGTAACTTTCCAGTTTACTTCTATTATCTCATTTGTTTCATTCTCTTGGTATCATTTGTTGAAGGAGCAGCAATGCACTACTGGTTTCTAACTTAATAGATGGGAATACTAGAAGTAAATTGGAAAGTTGTTTAAAATTGTATGCTCTGTCTGAATCATAAATGTCTAATTAAGACTTTACTGTCCCTTTAAGCACCATAGAAATTGGTGCAATGAAGTTCCATTTTAGCAGCATGATTTAATAGTTTATCATCTCAGGTTATCACTTATATTCATTTCTCATTAGCATGCCAAATCTGTGGGATATTAGTTCTCTTCTGCCTTGTTGCACTCTAATAGAATTATTTATTACTAACATCATAATCGTTGCTAAAACTTTAAAATTGTGTATCAGGCTGTGCTGTAAACATACATATATAAAACTGCAACAATACAACGAAGGTGAAGAATTACACACTCCCACCTCCTCCGCGTCCTAGAGATGTCCCTGTCTGATTTCTGCACTTACATTTGGCAAATAAATGCTGCAGACAATAATGAAACTTTGCTGTCAATTCTACTTGAGAGCCAGAGGATTTAAAGCACAGACAGAGCTCCCTGTAATCCCATTTCTATGACGGATTCATTGCAGAATTCACATCGGGGGTTGTAAACTAAGCAGCGCTGCGGCCTTAGCTGTGAAATGGCGAGCGTGCATGTGTCAGTTTTGATCGCATGGATTGATAACAGAGATTTAGAGCCTGTTTTATGGCTATTGCATACAAGGCTTTGCAATACGGAGGAGTCAGGGAGGGAAAATATTCTACAAATCTGATTATTACTGTAGTATTTGATCACTAGTCGTATTGAAGAATCACAGCACAAAGCCTGTAAGTAAAACTTCTATAAGACAAATGGGAAGAAACTATACCTAACCCACATTATTTGACTTGTGGTGTCCAGCCACTAAGAAAGGTATATTATTATTATTTATTACTATTATGTATTTATTTGTACAGTGTCAGAGAATTTCATATATCTGTGGGCCAGATTACAAGTGTAGCACAAACATTTGCGCGTAAGCGATAAGGGGTTTATCGCGGGGGTTTGCGCTCGTCGGGCTTACCGCTGGTATTACAAGTTGAAAGTAAATGTGATCACTTGAGTGCAATCGTGATTTACGCTAGAATGATTACCGCAACTTCAGAGCTCTGGTTAACTGTTTTGCAAAACATAAAAATTGCACAAGATAAAAAATACATTACAAAGTATAGTTACACTCATAATAACACCAACTAATAAAAATGATAAATCAAAAATATTGCACAAAAAAGTTATAAAGAGGCCTATCAAGCTGTCAACCTAAAATATGCCAGAATTCCGCATTGTAATTGTTGCGAGATTGATCCAACCTAGTTATCAAAGCTTACAGACCAGCAAATTTTTAAATTTGGGACGTCACATACGATCCGCCGGTCTCAATCCAACGCAGATCGATGCTTACATCATTACAGATGTTCCGAATATACATTCGGCTCTATCTGACACTTTTTCCCAGTTATTAAACTTTTAACAGGTACGCTTGCGTCTTTTCCGACCCAGCGTACCTGGTTTTCAATCCACCACCCTGGAGGTCGCAGATGCCATAGAAATCAATGGGAGTCTGAAAGCAGCAAAAGCTTATGTTCGATGCTGCAAGACAAAGAAATATAACCCATTGATTTCTATGGTAGAAAACAAGTTACGTTTACACCTAACACCCTAACATAAACTCCGAGTTTAAACACCCCTAATCTACCGCCCGACATCGCCGCAACCTAAATAAAATGTATTAGCCCCTATTCCACCACTCTCCGACCCTGCCGCAACCTTAATAAACTTATTAACCCCTATCCCGCCGCTAATTGACCCCGCCGCAACCTAAATAAACTTTTTAACCCCTAAACCTCTGGCCTACCACATCACTACAACTAACTAAATCTATTAACCCCTAAACCGTCAGCCCCCCGCATCACCAAAAACTAAATTAAGCTATTAACCCCTAAACCTAACAACCCCCTAATTTAAATTAAAATTACAACATCCCTATCTTAAAACTTACCTGTAGAATAAAAAAAAACTATTTTAAACTATTAATTAACCTACCCTAACTATTTTACTACAATTAAATTAAAATACCAATTAAATAAACTAAATTACATATTAAAGAATCCTAACCCTACTCAAATTATTTAAATATACAATTAAACATTATTATAGTACTAAATTACAGAAAAAAAACAAACACTAAATTACGAAAAATAAAAAAAACAAATGATCAAAAATAAAAAAGAATTACACCTAATCTAATAGCCCTATCAAAATAAAAAAGCCCCCCCCCAAAAAAAAACAAAAAAAAACCTAGCCTACAATAAACTACCATTGGCCCTTAAAAGGGCCTTTTGTGGCGCATTGCCCCAAAGATATCAGCTCTTTTACCTGTAAATGAAAATACAAACACCCCCCAACAGTAAAACCCACCACCCAACCAACCCCCCAAATCTAAAATAACCTAAGCTCCCCAATGCCCTGAAAAAGGCATTTGTATGGGCATTGCACTTAAAAGGGCATTTAGCTCTTTTACATGTCCAGACCCTAATCTAAAAATAAAACTCACCCAAAAAAACCCTGTTCCAATCAGTCAATAGAATAAGAGCTCAAATCCTATTGGTTGATTGGAACAGCCAATAGAATGAGAGCTACTCAAATCCTATTGACTGATTGGAACAGCCAATAGGATTTTATCAGCTCTAATCCTATTGGCTGATTGAAATCTTTCAGCCAATAGGAATGCAAGGGATGCCATCTTGGATGGCGTCACTTGCATTGAAGTTCCAGTTTACAGAGGCGATTGTATAAAGAGGATGCTCTGCACCTGATGTCTTCAGGATAGACCTGCTTCGCACCGGATGGATGAAGATAGAAGATGCTGTCTGGATGAAGACTTCTTGCCGCCTGGATGAGGACTTCTTTGCTGGATGAAGATGGAAGAGGCCGTCCGGATAAAGACTTCTTGCCGCCTGGATGAAGACTTCAAGCGGGACTTCAAGAACTGTAAGTGGATCGTCAGGGGTTAGTGTTAGGTTTTTTAAGGTTTTTTTGGGTGGGTTTTATTTTTAGATTAGGGTCTGGGCATGTAAAAGAGCTGAATGCCATTTTAAGGCAATGCCCATACAAATGCCCTTTTCAGGGAAGTGGGGAGCTTAGGTTATTTTTTATTTTTTATTTTGGGGGGTTGAATGGTTGGGTGGTGGGTTTTACTGTTGGGGGGTGTTTGTATTTTTTTTTACAGGTAAAAGAGCAGATATCTTTGTGGCAATGCCCCACAAAAGACCCTTTTAAAGGCTATTGGTAGGTTATTGTAGGCTAGGGATTTTTTTTATTTTTTTTTTATTTTGATAGGGCTATTAGATTAGGTATAATCCTTTTTTATTTTTGATAATTTGGTTTTTAATTTTTTTAACTTATGGCTAGATAACAAGTTGTGCGTTAGGCTTAAAAAGCAGCGTTGGCCGGTCCCAATGCTGCTTTTTAACGCCCGCTGGTATTACAAGTGTTGCAGGTACAGGTATACCACTCACTTTTTTGGCCAGACTTGGAAATACCGCAAATCCATGTAAATTGCGTATCCTCTTTTTTCAATGGGACTTGCATAGCGCCGGTATTACGAGTCTGCCAAAAAGTGAGCGGTAGACCCTCTCCTGTCAAGCCTGGTACCGCATTTTAAAGTCAGTAGTTAAGAGTTTTACACTACAATGCCGAGCATAAAACTCTTAACTAAAGTGCTAAAAAGTACACTAACACCCATAAACTACCTATTAACCCCTAAACCGAGGCCAACCCACATCGCAAACACTAAAATAAAATTTTGAACACCTAATCTGCCGAACCGAACATCGCCGCCACTATAATAACTATATAAACCCCTAAACCGCTGCACTCCCGCCTCACAAACATTAGTTAAATATTATTAAACCCTAATCTGCCGTCCCTAACATCGCCGCCACCTACCTACATTTATTAACCCCTAATCTGCCGCGCCCAACGTCACCGCCACTATATTAAAAATATTAACCCCTAAACCTAAGTCTATCCCTAACACCCCCTAACTTAAATATAATTAAAATAAATATAAATAAAATTACTATAATTAACTAAATTATTCCTATTTAAAACTAAATACTTACCTATAAAATAAACCCTAAGATAGCTACAATATATAGAATTCTATCAGCTAATCAGAGTTGAAGGGACGCCATCTTGGATGACGTCATTTAAAGGAACCTTCATTCAGTTTTAGCCGTCGTCAGAAGAGGATGCTCCGTGTCGGATGTCTTGAAGATGGACCCGCTCCGCGCCAGATGGATGAAGATAGAAGATGCCGTCTGGATGAAGATTTCTGCCCGTCTGGAGGACCACTTCGCCCTGCTTGGATGAAGACTTCTCCCGGCTTCGTTGAGGACTTCGGCCCGGGTAGGATGAAGACTTCTCCCGGTAAGGTGATCTTCAAGGGGTTAGTGTTAGGTTTTTTAAGGGGGTACTGGGTGGGTTTTAAAGTAGGGTTGGTTTTGTGGGTGGTGGGTTTTAATGTTGGGGGGGATTTGTACATTTTTTTTACAGGTAAAAGAGCTGATTACTTTGGGGCAATGCCCCACAAAAGGCCCTTTTAAGGGCTATTTGTAATTTAGTGTAGGATAGGGCTTTTTTATTTTTGGGGGGGCTTTTTTATTTTGTTAGGCGGATTAGATTAGGTGTAATTAGTTTTAAAATCTTGTAATTTGTTTATTATTTTCTGTAATTTAGTGTTTTTTTGTACTTTAGATAATTTGATTTAATTGTATTTAATTGTATTTAATTTAGGGAAATAATTTAATTGTAGTTTAGTGTTAGGTGTAATTGTAACTTAGGCTAGGTTTTATTTTACAGGTACTTTTGTATTTATTTTAACTATGTAGTTATTAAATAGTTAATAACTATTTAATAACTATTGTACCTAGTTAAAATAAATACAAATGCCTGTAAAATAAAAATAAACCCTAAGCTAGCTACAATGTAACTGTTAGTTATATTGTAGCTATCTTAGGGTTTATTTTATAGGTAAGTATTTAGTTTTAAATAGGAATAATTTAGTTAATTATAGTAATTTTATTTATATTTATTTTAATTATATATAAGTTAGGGGGTGTTAGGGTTATATTTAGGTTTAGGGGTTAATAACTTTAATATAGCGGTGGCAACGTTGTTGGCGGCAGATTAAGGGTTAATAAATGTAGGTAGGTGGCGTCGATGATAGGGACAGCAGATTAGGGGTTAATAATATTTAACTAATGTTTGCGAGGCGGGAGTGCAGCGGTTTAGGGGTTAATTTATTATAGTGGCGGCGCTGTCCGGTTCGGCAGATTAGGGGTTAATAAATGTAGGTAGGTGGCGGCAACATTGGGGGCGGCAGATTAGGGGTTAATAAATATAATGTAGGTGTCTGCGATGTTGGAGGCAGCAGATTAGGGGTTCATAAGTATAATGTAGATGGCAGAGGTGTCTGGAGCGGCAGATTAGGGGTTAATAATATAATATAGGTTGCGGGGTTGTTAGGTTTAGGGGTTAATAGCTTAATTTAGTTTTTGGCGATGAGGGGGCTGATGGTTTAGGGGTTAATAGGTTTAGTTAGTGGTAGTTTACGTTTATTTAGTGGCGGCAGTGTCGAGGAGCGGCGGGATAGGGGTTAATAACTTTATTTAGGTTGCGGGATAGGGGTTAAACAATTTAGTATAGTGGCTGCGTTTAGTGACAGGGTATAAATAAAGTTGGGAAAAAGCCGAATAGACGAGAGATCAATGACTGATAGTTAACAACAGTCCGATGCTCATCGCCCCGTACTTGGTGCATGTCTTTTTGCCGGCTTTTTTCATAAATATGGAGAGCTTATTGAGATACGTGGCCGCAATGTTAGGCCATGTTAGGCGAGCGTATTGATGCCGGCGAATGCAAACATAGTTGACAGCTTGATACATATCCCCCAAAGGCTCAAAGATATGAGATCTCAGGTGTTAGAAAAATAAAGACAAGCAAAGGGCTTTAACATATGTTGAGAGAAAACAGGCAGACACCCAAAATTGCAAGAAGTTCCAAAGGCTTTACTTCAAGGCAGCAGTACAACACAGAGCAAAAGGGATTTAACATAGACATACATACATATACGTCTACAGATGTAGATGTATATATATATATGTGTGTGTGTGTGTGTACTTATGCATTTATCTGTATATATATATATATATATATATATATATATATATATGCACAGACATATATACACATATAAACATATATACACATATATAGACATATATACAAGTGCATAAATAAAAAGAAGCAGTCTCTTTTTGCTCAACATGTGCTTTTCACAGAGAAGAACTTTCCTGAAGAATATCAGTCTGATCCTGACTTCACAGTACAGTCCAGCCCCGAAATACCAGTCAATCCCTCTCTGAATGAGAGAAACTGCAAAACCCCAGACGTACGTTTCAGCCTATTGTGGGCCTCGTTAGTGAGGTGCAGCCATATCTCTCTAGGAACAAATTATGACACTTAGGAAAGTCTCCCTAAGTGTGATGTGGGAACCCAGACGTGGAACCGTTGCTCAGTGTGCCTAGAGGGATATAGCTGCACCTCACTAACGAGGCCCACAATAGGCACAAACATACATTTGGGATTTTGCTGTTTCTCTTGTTCAGAGAGGGATTGCCTGGTATTTTGGGGCTGGACTGCACTGTTAAGTCAGGATCAGACTGATATGCTTCAGGAAAGTTCTTCTCTGTGAAAGGCACATGTTGAGCAAAAAGAGGCTGCTTCTTGGGTGGTAACTAGCCATAGAACAAGTTATTATGCTATTGTTTGTTCCCAGGTTGAGCGCTTCTCTCTTTTTATGTATATATACAAGTGCATTGGCACTCTTTGTAGTTAATTAGATGAAAACATGTTAAAGCTTATTTATGCAATATTCATTTTGTATATTCCTATATATATCTCTATATATCTATACCTATATATAATCATCTATATATTGGTATAGATATATATTTTACCAACAAAACATCAGATATATGTAGAAATATGTATTTATGAATAAATAGAACATATTCTGCTATGTGAAGAACATTGGCATGTGAAATATTAATATTTTCATGTTGGGTTAGCGCAAATGAAAATATGCAATCGGGTTTGTGTGAGAGTGTGTTCACGCATGCGATATTCTAACTTCGGCTTTTTATGTTTGTTGGGTTAGCGCGAGAGTGAAAACAGTTTACTTTCAACTCATAAGATGAGCACAACCCAACAAGCGAAAAAAGCTTACTTCTAGCGCTACTCGTAATCTGGCCTGGTGTATTTTACTCTTAGGGGTCAATTTATCAAGATCCGTATGGAGTTTCATAACCTGTGCCCCTCCTCTGAGGCAGCGGACAGACATCGCAGAAAATCCACCCGATCCAATACGTTCAGGTAGAGTGACACCCCCTGCTAGCGGCTGATTGGCCGCAAATCTGCAGGGGACAGTATTGCACCAGCAGTTCACAAGAACTGCTGGTGCAATGATAAATGCTAGCAAATCCAAGAAAGAGCCACAGCACCTGGTTATGCATCAAACATGTAGATTTATTGTGGAGACATCACCAGTAGACCTTAATCATGTATGATAAAGGTCTATTGTTGACCGAAACATTGTTTCTGTACATGGTGATGTCTCCACAATAAATCTACATGTTTGATGCATAGTCAGGTACTGTGGCTCTTTCTTGGATTTGCTGTCAATTGAAGGATTGGTGCAGGATCCTTGCTGCGTGCACCTTGATGCTTACTGTGAGTGCTGGGCGATTGTTTTTGTTATGTTGCAATGATAAATGCTGACAGCGTATGCTGTTGGTATTTATCGATGTGTGGTGGACATGATTCGCTATAGCAGATCATGTCTGTCCGCACCATGTTAAATTGACCCCTTAAGCTCTTTAAAGGAATAATAGATTTGTAATTAGCATTCACATGTTTCCATGCATTTATGCCAGAGGTTTAGGGGTTAATAAATTTATTTAGTTGCGGCGGGGTCCGGGAGCGGCGGGATAGGGGTTAATAACTTTATTTAGTGGTGGCGGGGTCCAGGAGGGGTGGGTTAGGGTTAATAACTTTATTTAGGTTGTAGCGGGTCCGGGAGCGGCAGGATAGGGGTTAATAACTTTATTTAGTGGCAGCGGGGCATCATACGGGCATCATACGGGGCTCCTTCACTTTAGAGACAGTGCCAGACAGTCATGCGGTCATGTGCCAGGCATCCCCCTCACAATTTCCTGGTTCATGTTTAGAGAGACAGCACAGCAGTGAGTGACTCCACTGCCCCACACGTCACTGAGCAGTGAGCACAGATAGGCAGGCAGGCAGGCAGATTTAGGCTAGCAGCACAACTTCGCAAGCCCCATGGCACGCCCACAACATTCATAGTGAAATTGGGCAGGGGAGGAGCAAAGTACAAACAAGCAAAAGCAGCCGGGAAAACTATTTGTGGAAATTGCAGCGCTGGCTCAAGGGGCAAAAAAATAAAGTGTGTCTACAACTTCCCCAGTCCCACTAATGTTCACAAATGCTGGCTCCTCTAATAAAAAAATCTATGCATCTCTACATTGTATTTCTTTGAATTTCAATAAAATTAAAAAATAAAAAATAAAAATTCTGGTGGTTTCACCCGGGTGCGGCCCGTACCCCCTGCACCCCCTAGTGATGCCACTGGGCCTTTCAGTTAAGTCAGTAGTAGCATTCCTCCAGGGAGGGCAGTGGTGCATGGGCTCCACCTTCAAAATGTCTGACCTGTCTGTGTGCTCCCCCATATATAGGGCTCAAAGTATACAGAAAGGGTATGAATGTGCCTTTATGGTGGCAGGAATTTTAAGATGTCAACTGCAGTGTTGCTGTGCAGAAAACACCTCTTAAAGGTGCCTGTTGATGTCTGTGGGTGCCTGTTTACGGGTAATTGTGGGGTCCTTTTATGTGCATGTGGGTGCCTGTAAATGACTGTGTGTTATTTTTCTCTGATAGTGTAGATTACATGACAAGTGCTCAGGTGTTTGCTATTTTGAGTGACTGTGACTACACAGTCTAAGAGCCATAAGTGGGTATTCTTTATTTAAATGCTTTAATAGCTTGTGATTTTTTTAATTATATATATATTTTTTTTACTATTTAATGACATTATACTTGTTAGTTTGCTGTATGGTTGAATAATAAAAGTGTGTGTATGTGTGTGTGTGTAGTGGGGGGAGCGGGGGCTGCTCTGTTTTAAAATGCCAGTACCTATTTTTGGTCACAATCCTGTCCTGTCCATCACTATGCCTCAGATCAGACCCCTCTCCCTACAATCTCTCTATCAGACCACAAATACTTGAAGCTCACATAAAAACCTATAGCATACTTTAAGGTTCTGTAGTGCCCCTGTCATCTACAAGTTTAACTCAGACTTTAAATAAAACTTCAAGGTCCTGCAGCTGACATTAGACTTCAAATCAAAACCCAAGGCAATGCAGGTTGTCAGCTACATTGCAACATCAGAGCTTAGAACAGTCCCTAAAGCCATGTAATGCCAATGCCAGTCACCTATGCACTTTACTCTCCAAACTAGATCTCAAGTCTGACCCCAAGGCTTTGTGGCCCTTTAACATAAACAATTATGATATCTAGATTGGTTATATATTTTTTTAAATAAACAAATTTGTCACATTTAGATAAATTCAAGCTGTATTTTATTTTATATATTAGTCAGAACTGGGTGTGTCACAGGTGGGATCAGAGCTATACAAAATGTTTAACCAGGTAAACCCTGGTTTCACTTATAGAAACCTGAGCTTTTAAAAGTGAGTTACAGTCATAAGATGCAGGATGGTTGTGAGCTATGCAGCTGTGAATTCCGCCTACAAAGTACTTGATATGATGGATGAGATGAAACAACATTTTTGTACAAAATATGTACAGGACTAATGAATTTAACCTTTTAAGAATATTTATAAGGTTACATTTAACATACCTATTGTACAAGAGATACAGATGGCCATGAAGTAAACATCGGTCTACAGACGCAAACTGGGAATGAGTACAGCCTGTCCACAACGCAGTAATAACAGGCTGTGCCATTCACTCAGTGGCGGCTGGTGAATTTTTAGGATGGTGGTGCACAAGACCCCGCCCCTATGAGAAAGCCACGCCCCTTTGAAAAGACACGCCCCTTTCAAAAAGCCACGCTCCTTTGAGAAAGCCACGCCCCTCAAATGGCCCCACCCATTTGAACCAGCAGTGTTTTTGGTCATCATCTTGTTGAAATATCCTGCCCCTGGGGTAACTTCAACTAAAGTTTGTGACTGATTCCTCAACATTATTCTCAAGTATCTGCTGATATTGAGTGGAATCCATGAGACCCTCAAGAAGATTCCCAGTACAGGTCTTTGGAGGTGGTCTGTGGGCTGTTTTTGACCGTTCTCACCATCCTTTGCCTCTCCGATATTTTACTTGGCCTGCCACTTCTGGCTTAACAAGAACTGTGCCTGTGGTCTTCCATATCCTCACTATGCTCACTATGTTCCTCACAGTGGACACTGACATCTTAAATCTATGCAATAGCTTTTTGTAGCCTTCCTCTAAACCATGATGTTGAACAATCTTTGTTTTTAGGTCATTTGAGAGTTGTTTTGAGGCCCCCATGTTGCCACTCTTTAGAGGAGAGTCATAGAGAACAGCTTGCAATTGCCCACCTTAAAACCTTTTCTCATGATTGGATACACCTGTCTATGAAGTTTAAGGCTTAATGGGCTCACCAAACCAATTTTGTCTTCCAATTAATCAGTGCTAGGTAGTTACAGGTATTCAAATTAACAAAATAACAAGGGTGCCCAACAATGTTCCCTCTAATTTTGTTGAGAAGTGGGCGCAAAAAAAATTTACCTGTGCAAATTTTTGGCAAGTGATCAAAATGTGTGCGCACTTGAAAACATAACACACATACACAAACCCACACACAGATATTCACATAACCCTCTCCCTCACATTCTCAAGCACACTCACACCCTCTCCCTCACATTCTCAAGCACACTCACACCTTCTCCCTCACATTCTCAAGCACACTCACACCCTCTCCCTCACATTCTCAAGCACACTCACACCCTCTCCCTCACATTCTCAAGCACACTCACACCCTCTCCCTCACATTCTCAAGCACACTCACACCCTCACAAGCTCTTAAACACACACATCCACACACACAGCCACACACACTCACACAGCCACACACACTCACACAGCCACACACACTCACCTCACACCCAGCAAACCAACATTTGGTTAGCAAACAATTTATCTAAACTGCAGAATCTAAAGTGTGCAAAAAAGCAAAGCAACAGTTCATGGGAGTCACTTATGCAGAAGTGACATAAGATTACCCTTAATCCTAAACCTAATGCAAACATTTTGTAAACTCTAATAGATAAGCATCTTATAAATCAAAGAAAAGAATAATAGAGTGGCGCTTGAAAAGCTAGAGGTGTACACTTGTTTTAAAATTAGTTCAGAAAATATAATATAATAAAATAAATATCAGATCAAAAAAATCCAAAGTATTTAAATATATATAAATTATTTAGGGATTTACTACAAATAAAATGTAACAAACTGATAAGCATAAAACATATATTAATATAATCATTCATCCAATTAATTCAAAACGCATGTTGTGGGCACAACTAAAAATGAGATGTTAATAATATTAAAAATCTGGATAGTATAAAAAGAAGATAAAGTCAATGATGTTGAAAAAAGGATGCCTCTTGTATCCCAAAAAGATACTGAAAAAATATCCCAGGTGATAGTATAGAATCCTAGTCCGTAGTTACAAGATATTTCTCACATGTTATGTATAGGAGGAAATGGAATATCTCAGTGTTTGAAAAAAATGAAGCTAGGCTAGCGGTGGTGTATTTGTAATCCACAGTGTCGCTCGTGGCCGTCTTATTATAAGCATTAGGGCCGTCAGATTGCCCGATAAAATATCCGTGATAGCGGATATGTAAGGGAGCCTTACCGGACCTCTGAAGTGGTGTTACGGGAGTTTCCATCAACATGCGCATCCCCATCTACCGCGATCATCACCCTGGGCCCTGCTCTTACAAAACTGAGCTCTGCTGAGGCTTTTGGCGCTCCAAGATGCGCGCCCTTAATCGCCCCCTGTTGATGCGGGGGAGGAGCCGGTGATGACGTATCCGGCGTCATGGTGCAGCCTATCAGAGCACAGGCTGGAATTTGTCCCTCCCCACTCGCACAGTTCAGTGTGTGCGATCAAGCTATCAATTATAATTGCTTGAGGCTGGCCCAAATCCTGCAGACTGATGTAGGCATCACTGACAGAGCCCTATATCATGCCTATCGCACGTGCGGTTTTGTATTAAAGAAACACACACACACAATTTTTTTTTTACTTTTTTAAAAAAAAACAAGCAGAATGTTATTTTTGGGGGTTAAAAAAAATAAAATATAATTTTTCCAATAGGGGGCCATTGAAAAAAATATATTCTATTCAGCATAATTTTATTCAGCATAATTTTTTTTATTTTTTTTTTCTCAGCATCTGACAGTTTATTTTTTTTTTCTCATCTGACATTTTTTTTTTTGCTCAGCAATCTGACAGGGGGGCACGTGCGCTTGTGCACAAATGGAGGAGCCTCCACTGCATTCACTTATGCACCACAGGCTTCCAATATGATGGCTACTGCAGATAACAGGCACACACATGGAAATATAACCAATTGAAAATTTATTTTGAAGCTTGTGTTCATATAGGAGCAGATGTGGCTAGGCTTGCCAACTGTGCTCAATAAAATACTGGACAACCTATAGGTCACTGAGCACAGGTGGTAGGCGGGGTCACACAATATCCCCCAAAAGCTTAATCTTAGTCCCTGTGCTTGATTCCACGTGTATATTTTTAACAACTGAGCAGTCATTCTATCACATTGGTTGTCAATAACACACATACACAATAGAGAATGAAACCCCTTGACTGCCATTAACACATACAAACAGCAATGGTTTAACATTGGCTACTTGTAACATATATCATAGAAAATGCAAAGTGTTACTTCTTTTTGGGCTATATTTCTAATATATAGAGGCTTAGGAGGACCTTTAAAGGGACTATCTACACCAGAATTGTTATTGTTTAAAAAGACAGATAATCCCGTTATAACCCATTCCCCAATTTCGCATAACCAACACAGTTATATTAATATATGTTTTACCTCTGTGATTACCATGTATCTAAGCCTCTGCAGACTGCTCCCTTATCTTAGTGCTTTTGACAGACACGCAGTTTAGCCAATCAGTGCATACTCCTAAATAACTCCATGGGAGTGAGCACAATGTTATCTATATGACACACAGGAACTAGTACTGTCTAACTGTAAAAAACTTTCAAAATGCTCTGAGCTAAGAGGTGTTTTTCAACAGTTTAGAAATCAGTTTGAGCTTTCCTAGGTTTAGCTTTTGAAAATACCACCAAGGGTACCATGCAAATTTAATGATAAAAGTCAATTGGAAAGTTGTTTAAAATTTCATGCCCTATCTGAATCATGAAAGTTTAATTTTGACTAGACTGTCCCTTTAAATTTAGCTGGTACTCATGGTACTTTAAAAATACTGGACATTTAATTTTCCAGTATTTTTGTGAAGATTTTACTGAACAGCTCGCTAAAATGCTGGACTGTCTACTAGTTTACTATTTTATATGAGAGTTTGAAATAGTTTATTATGTGTTTAAAGTAGTATATTGTAAAACATCATGATTGACATTGAAAAATGTGTGTACTAGAGTTTAGATGTGCTTGGTCCATTTTTCAGAATGGTTAGTTCAGTGCTCCGCTATCATTTGGCTAATAAATGGCCAGATTACAAGTGGAGCGCTTAATATCGCTTTTGTTAAAGTGATATTTGCGCTTCACTGAGTAATACCAGCGCATACAAATGTGAGACATGGCATGAGATCTAGCACAGCAAAGGGGGTAAGTAGCGCAGCGATGGTAGCTTATATACATATACTTTAATGTGTCAATATGTGTACATATATATTGTATTCATTTTAGTAAAAAATAAAGATGCTACTACCTTTATTTTTTTAATAAAATATATTACACTTAAGTTTGGGGCATTTGGGGGACAATTATAAAATTAACAACCAGAGATCTGATCTCTGGTTAATTATATAACCACTTGTAATGGCTGGTTATTTATTGCCCATTTGCGGGTGCGCAATAAATTAGTGCTCCACTTGTAATCTAGACCACAATGGTTTCGATTTGTACATATTAGGAAGCAGGGTAGCTGTACTGTGTGTATTGTCAATGGTGTTGAGCAGTTAAGCCCCTTTGGTGAAGTAATGTTTGCTCCAATACAGCATATAACATTGTAGGGCATTTTATTGTGAAAGCATCACAGGTGTTAAAAATAAAAATGCAATGAAGCTCTAAAAGTAAAGCAAATAATAATATATAGTATATATATAATAATATAATAATTTTAATAATAATTAAAAAAAAGTATTATACTCACTTGCAGAGCTCGCTGTTTTTTAGGATGCTCTCAGATGTGGTCTGTGCTGCTCCATCTTACCCTTTTTATTCCATGGTTTTATAACCTAATCATCAAGGCATTTATGACATTTGTTTCTCTAAATATCTTAAATAGGTTATTGAAATAAGAAACAAACTCCTTAAGCTAGCTCTAGTACTAAGTACTAGTTAAAGCCCACCAAGACCAGAATTGGGGGCACTCAAATTTGTAGACCCAAAGCCTAGACAACATTCCCTAAGAGGTTTTCAATCAGCCAGACAGAAGTGTGTGCAGGTTCACCCTACTGAGATAGCCTGGGGTGTGCATTCCTTCTAATAATGACCACTTAAAGACAAAGGTCCACTGGTGTTTGGTGGGCAAAGCTGCGATAGGAGGGGTGGACTGCGGTCATGTCTTGGGTAGTACTAAGCTGAGTGAGATTGTGTAGTGGGTGGTTCTAGAAATGTGCATTTACCTTGAGCGGGGAAGTTGAGAGAGGGACAGCAGACCTCCCGACACATGACATTCCCTGGGTTAAGACCAACATGGTAAGGTTTATTTAACTAAATAACTTAGTTAAATGAGCTCACTAACTGAACAAGAAACTACAGTACATGTACAGTAGGTGGCAGCACAAAGTCAGATGAAACTAACACAGAAGGTTGTGCACCATCCACATGCAGATGCCCTAAGAGATGTTTGCAGGAGTTTACATGGGTTCTCCCACTGGAACACATTTGGTACCAGCAACCCACTCCACAAACAGTCAAGCTATCAATCTGTTGCAGACTCTGTCACCATAAATACAAGGTCTTGAGCCTTGGTTAGAAGGGCAGAACTCTAACCATAATTGTCCCATGGCTGCCCCAACTGGAACAACTGAATCTATGTGGACAAAAACTGAGCAACAGAATGGTAGGAGTAGAAAAATATCTAAAAGATAATGCCTAGTTCTCTCTTCATACTGCATTCCAAATCCAGCTTCTTAGAAGATGTATACATTCACTAAACCCTACAAAGAAACTGAAACCTAAAGTACACCAATGGACTGCTTAGACCAGCTTGACTCTTAGCTCAGACTGTCCAAATTGGCTTCCAGGCAGCTAAGCCTAGCCCAGCAGACACACTCTTCTCCAGGCTTCTTAGACAGTATGTTCTCTCATTGAAATCTTAGTCAATCTCCTTTGAATATTTTTCCCACCATTTTACACATGTGAAATTTTGGGGCCCTCCTATCCCTCTGTACTTTCCCCTTACTTTCTCATCTGAAATTGTATATATGAGTTTTTAGGCATTTATACTATGCCCAGTGTATTTTTTTAGTCTTTAATGTTTCCAATAAATAAACCCACATTAGGTGCTATAGATGTAGTGTTACTTTATTTTCAGCTATGTTATTATTGGGACAGTCAAGTCCAAAAAAAACTTTTATGATTTAAATAGGGAATATAATTTCAAACAACTTATTTAATTTACTTTTATCACCAATTTTGCTTTGTTCTCTTGGTATTTTTAGTTGAAAGCTAAACCTAGGTGGTTCATATGCTAATTTCTTAGACCTTGAAGACTGCCTCTAATCTGAATGCATTTTGACCACTAGAGGGCATTAGTTCATGTGTTTCATATAGATAACATTGAGCTCAAGCGCGTGAAGTTACCCTGGAGATAGCACTGATTGGCTAAAATGCAAGTCTGTTAAAAGAACTAAAATAAGGGGGCAGTTTGCAGAGGCATAGATACAAGGTAATCACTAGGGATGGGCAAATGTGTTTATATTCGAATTTGAATGTTAGAACGAATGTTATTGTAGAAATTCGATTTACATAATAGAATGTTGATAAGAACGAATATTCTTAAAAATTATATTATCGAATGTTATTTACAGTTTTCAAATGTCACTTTCAAATTTGAATGTCACATTCGAATTCGAATGTCACATTCGAATTCGAATATTACATTTATAAAACACAATTGTAGACTAGAAATACTATTTCTAATTCGAATGTCACATACGAATTCGAATGTCACATTCAAATCCGAATATTACATTTATAAAATACAGTATTAGACTAGAAATACTATTTCGAATTCGAATGTTACATTCAAATTCGAATGTAGCATTCAAATTCGAATGTTACATTTATTAAACACAGTTGTAAACTAGAAATATTATTTAAATTTGAATGTGACATTCGAATTCAAATGTCACATTTGAATTTGAGTATTACATTTAAAAAACACAGTATTAGAAAAATTCAAAAAGATCTATTATCACCACGGCAATAAAGCTTCCACCTTCTTGGCTTCTAAACTCAAACATTGAACGGCCCAAGCTAGAATAATGTCCATACAAAATGCAACAGGAATAGATGTCTTTGCTCCCGTAGAGATAGGGGACGCCTTCAGACAATACTATCATGCTTTATACAATATAGAAACTAGCTTAGAATCCCCTCCATATACCTCAGAGGAAATTTCCGATTTTCTTGACTCACTCTCTCTTCCCACACTGACCCCAGAAGACACTATCTCCCTAACAGCCCCAGTAACAATAGATGAAGTCACAAAAATTATTCGGAACATGAAAATAGGGAAGGCACCTGGTCCGGATGGTTTCACAGCCAGGTTTTATAAAGCCTTCCATCCCCTTATAGCTCCGATTCTTTGCAGATTCTTCCAGGAGATAATCTCAGGAAAATCTTTTAATCCAGAATTTCTGGAAGCAGTGATAATCACGATTCTTAAGCTAGGCAAACCTCCTAACCTTTGTAGTAGCTACCGTCCAATTTCATTGATTAATTTTGATACTAAGATCTATGCCAAACTACTAGCCAATAGAACATCAAAAGTTATTTCTCCCCTTATAGCGAACGATCAGGTAGGCTTTATTCCAAATAGGGAAGGCACGGACGCGGGAAGGCGCGGACGCAACCAGGCGAATACTTGATGTACTCCATGTCGCATCTCACGGAGATGCTCCTTTCTTGGCCCTGTCCCTTGATGCTGAAAAAGCGTTTGACAGGGTCAGGTGGGATTATTTATGGGAAACCATGAGAACTTTTCAATTTCCCAGCACTTTTATCTCTGCAGTGAAGGCCCTATATGACCATCCCTCGGCCACTGTGAAAGGAGTCAGGTTTCAATCCTCCAAGTTTACCGTGACAAACGGCACCAGACAGGGCTGTCCCTTATCACCCCTCTTATTTGTGCTGGCCATAGAACCCCTTGCCCAATCTATTAGGCACGACCCTCTTACCAAACGCCTCACGATTGGCTCCCACACTCACAAAATATCCCTCTATGCAGACGACATCACCCTCTTTCTGACGTCCCCCAGGGAATCTCTTCCTGCAGTATTTGATATCCTGAAACAGTTTGGTAGACTTAGCTTCTACAAACTCAACATCTCCAAAACCAAAGCCCTCCCTATAAACATTCCCCCTAAGGACCTTAATCTTCTACAGAAATTACAACACTTTCAGTGGAAATCAACCTATCTTAAAATCCTAGGAGTAAATTTTAGCCCGGATCCCACTATTATAATCACTCAGAACTATGCAGACCGGCTCCCAGAATTCAGGAGGACTCTGGAGTCCTGGGAGTTCTGGGAGATTTCGTGGACGGGACGTATCTCGGCGGTTAAGATGCCCTTTCTCCCCAAGATCACATATCTTCTTAGATCTATCCCCTACAATGTCCATAGGATGCTCCTAAATAGATATCAGACTCTGATTACCACCTATGTGTGGAAGGATAGGAGACCCAGAACCTCGGGTCGAACCCTAGAAAAAAACGGTCTCACAGGGAGGCCTTGCCTTACCAAACGTAATTTCATATTACAATGCAGCTAGGCTATCGCATATTCTACATTGGAATGATCCTGAAAGGCAGCTAAATTGGTTTACCCTAGAGACATCACTGTTACCTTCTGGTCTTAAACTACCTGATCTCCTTTGGATTCCTATTCATCATAGACAGGACATAAACAGACTACACCCAATATTTAAACATGCAATACAATTCTGGGACTAGATAAGACATAATCCAGCCATTTTCCCATCTCCCATGCTTACTATCTCTGGTGCGCTTTTTTGTCTCCGGGATTCCCACCCCGACTTATGGCCACAACCACAAACACTTCGAGTAACAGACATCTACGTCTATCATATGTACTAAATTTCAACTCCCCCCCAGACTTGCCTTTGAGGGATTTCGTTTGAGCACCCGTTTACTTACATGGGGATACCCTAAACGGTCACTTTGACCTTTGACAGTCTGGGAAACAGCATGACAAGGGGCTCATAACATTAAACATCTCCTTTCCTTTCATTACAGCCTTCTCAACAACTCGCACCCCCCTCACAAAGTACCACAACATCATGCTTGGGAGAGAGAAATCGGGTTTACCGCAGCTATAGATGTATGGCAGGTTAGGATTATGACAACTAAAAAACTTCTTCACTGCGCCACCTTGTGGGAACTCTACTACAAGGTTCTAGTGCGCTGGCACCTGGTTCCAATCATGTTACATCGGATTTTCCTGTCACAATCCCCGAAATACTGGAGAAAATGCAGAGCCAGTGGCACAGCCCTACACATTTGGTGGGCCTGTCCAGTGATTCAGCCGTTATGGAGGAAAGTATATGCACTCCTCCAATCAATCGGACTCACTCCTCCCTTTACCCCAGAAGTATCCCTCTTGCAGATATCCAATCTTACTTCATCCAATGAAGCCCTCATAATATACGTCCTCATGGCCATAAAACTTGCTCTCGCTAGAGCTTGGAAAGAAGAGAGACCACCCCCTCTCTCACAAGTAATCTCCACTGTGCACTATATTGGACAAATATCTTATAGAGTCCTTGACAGAGTTGATGTCTTCCATGAGATCTGGTTCCCTTGGCTCTCGAAGTTCCCAAACTGGGATACAATTCCCAAACCTCCTATTTAGATCCCCCTCCTCTCATCTTTACCCCCCTCTTTTTTTTTCTCTCCTCTTTCCCTATTCCCCCAGCAAGTAATCCGTCTCTCCTCATATCATTAACCCTCAGATACAATCAATTAAACACTGCTAACAGTAGATATAACTACATGATACATTCCCTTTCTAATTCACCCACATAAAAGAGACCCTTATTTTGGCATCGTCCTATATCTCGCCTCCTTTCACATGAGTAGACTTATCTATTCTCATTTTCCTCTTTCTAACAACCTCACATCTGCTCTCCTTGTAATTGTATACATTTTGTCTTTTTCGTTTGACGAATTCCCTATGTAACATTTGATGGTGCAGTTTTGTTATCTTTATATTTGTCTCAATAAAAATCTTATTTAAAAAAAACAACACAGTATTAAACTAGAAATACTATTTCGAATTCAAATGTGACATTCAAATTCAAATGTAGCATTCAATTTCGAATATTACATTTATAAAACAGTATTAGACTAGAAATATTATTTCGAATTTGAATGTTACATTTGAATTCGAATGTAGCATTCAAATTCGAATATTACATTTATTAAACACAGTTGTAAACTGGAAATACTATTTCGAATCGACTGCGACATTCGAATTCGAATGTCACATTTGAATTCGAATATTACATTTTAAAAACACAGTATTAGACTAGAAATACTATTTCGAATTCGAATGTCACATTCAAATTCAAATATTAGATTTCAAAATTGAATGAATACATAGCTAAACATTCTATTATTCCAACAAATATTTTCGAATTTTATTGAAAAATTCTAAAATAGAATGTTAGAATGTTATACAAACATTCGAAATTCGATTCAAACGATCGAATGCATTAAAATTAGTTTTAAATTTCGAATTTTAGAAACATTCTTCCATCCCTAGTAATCACAGAGGTAAAAAGTGTATTTCTATAACTAATGGCTAGATTACGAGTTTTGCGGTATGGGTGAAAAAGCAGCGTTAAGGCTCTTTTTCACTACCGCTGGTATTACGAGTCTTGCAGGTTTAGCTGCACCGCACACTTTTTTGGCCAGAACGCAACGTAACTACCGCAGCTTTCAAAAGGTCCTTTTTCAATGGGACTTCCTTTGCGCCGGTATTACGAGTTTGCCTGGGAGGCCAAAAAGTGATCGATACAGCCAATACCGTCTAGATCCATACTGTAAACTGAAAGTCAGTAGTTATGGGTTTTATGCTACAACGCTGTAACATAAAACTAATAACTAAAGTGCTAAAAAGTACACTAACACCCATAAACTATCTATTAACCGCTAAACTGAGGCCCTCACGCATCGCAAACACTAAAATAAAATTATTAACCCCTAATCTGCTGCTCGGATATCGCCATCACTAGAATAAGCATATTAACCCCTAAACCGCCACACTCCCTCATCGCAAACACTAGATAAATATTATTAACCCCTAATCTGCTGTCCCTAACATCGCCGCAACCTACATTACTGTTATTAACCCCTAATCTGCTGCCCCATCATCGTCTCTACCTACCTACACTTATTAACCCCTAATCTGCCGCTCCAACGTCGCCACCACTATACTAAAGTTATAAACCCCTAAACCTAACCCAAAGTTTAACCCTAACACCCCCTACTTTAATATAATTAAAATAAATCTAATAAAAAATTCCTATCATTAACTAAATAATTCCTATTTAAAACTAAATACTTACCTGTAAAATAAACCATAAGCTAGCTAAAATATAACTAATAGTTACATTGTATCTGACTTAGGTTTTATTTTTATTTCACAGCTAAGTTTGTATTTATTTTAACTAGGTAAACTAGTTATTAACTATTTACTAACTACCTTGCTAAAATAAATACAAAAGTACCTGCAAAATAAAACCTATCCTGAGTTACACTGAGTTAACACCTAACCTTACACTACAATTAAATACATTAGATTAATTAAATCCAATTAACTAAATTACAAACCCTCCCCCCCCCACTAAATTACACAAAATAAAAATAAATTATCAGATATTTAAACTAATTATTGTACACCTAATCTAATAGCCCTATCAAAATAAAAAGCCCCCCCCCCCAAATAAAAAGACCCCTAGCCTAAACTAAACTACCAATAGCCCTTAAAGGGCCTTTTGCAGGGCATTGCCCCAAATAAATCAGCTCAATTTACCTGTAAAAAAAAATACAAACAACCCCCCAACAGTAAACCCACCACCCACACAACCAACCCCCCAAATAAAATCCTAACTAAAAAACCTAAGCTCTCCATTGCCTTGAAAAGGGCATTTGGATGGGCATTGCTCTTAAAAGGACATTTAGCTCTTTTTCCGCCCAAACCCTAAGCCAAAAATAAAACCCACCCTATAAACCCTTAAAAAAAAACTAACACTAACCCGCGAAGATCCACTTACAGTTTTTGAAGACCCGACATCCATCCTCAGCGAAGCCGGCAGAAGTCCTCAACGAATTGGCAGAAGTCCTCATTGAAGCCGGCAGAAGTCTTCATCCAAGCAAGCTGAAGTCTTCATCCAAGCCGGCAGAAGTCTTCATCCAGACGGCATCTTCTATCTTCATCCCTCCGGCTCGGAGCGGCTTCATCCTCTTCTTTCCACGGCGACTGAAGAATGAATGTTCATTTAAGTGACGTCATCCAAGATGTTTTTTAATTCCTAACTCCCTGACTAACAAAGTCCAGATGTGTCGCATACGAGATATAGTTATATCGGACCATGCCCCAATCGAATTAGGAGTATGCCCCTCCAGGGCCGTCTGTAGGCAGCCCAAGAGGGACAAAGGGTAATCTGCGCCCACCTCACCAGGAAACCCATCAGATAACGACAAGGAGAACCTGCATACAAACAAAGCAACAAAAGTCTAACAATAACATTTTGTATTTTTTTACGTAGCATACTCATCTGGGATTGGAAGTCCACATAGAGGGGGAGCAGGAGGCTCCCACATAACGTTCTCTCCCCAAGTGAAGTGCCCCCACTGAGCACACACCCCCCTCCCCTTGAGAGCCAGGAGGGAGGTGAAACATTTTGAATAGAGAGGTAGAAGACCTCCATTTGCATGTCCTATTTGACAGTTATTCTCATTTGGATTGACACTCCAGGGGCTCGATCATGTGGGGGGTTGGTGATCCTCCGTTGCAAGATAACTCTGGAGTGCCTGAGGCGTATGGAAGAATTTAACCCCATGAGGAGTCTACAGACGTAACTTAGCTGGATAAAGCAGGGCCACCTGACGTCCCCGCTCGTGGAGCTGTGAACAAAGAGGGGCGAAGTCCTTTCTCTGCTTAGCGACCTCTGATGAAAAGTCCTGGAAAAGCAGCAGACGGGAACCCTCAAAGCTAACTTCCTTGCGGGCTCTGTAGGCGCGAAGTATCCTGATTTTCTCCTGGAAATTTAAACATTTGAAGATAACCTGTCTAGGTCTTGAGTTGAGGTGCTCAAGTGTAAGTTCAGGCCCAATCCGGTGGGCTCTTTCAACATCAATGGGAAGAATGTCGGAGGGGATCCCCAGCATTCTTGGGAAGGTCAGAGCAGTGAACTCCAAGAGGTCCTTCCCCTTGACAGATTCTGGGACACCAATGATGCGTAGGTTATTACGCCTGCTTCTGTTCTCCAGGTCGTCAACCCGATCCTGGAGTAATTTGTTTTGTTTAACCAGTTGCTTGAGAGTAATCCCCTGGTTATTCTGTCGATCCTCCACATCAGAGATGCGCAACTCTGCCGTATTAAGTCTGGAGGAGAATTGTCGCACCTCAGATGTCAGGGTATCCACCCCCGATTGTAAAGATTCCATTTTAGGAAGGAAGAATGATTTAAGCTCCTGCAAGAGAGAAGCCTGATCTGGAATCTGACTCATGGGGTCCCCCATGGCCTGCTGGTCATGCTGTAGTTCCACAGATTGTTTTTGCTTTTTCTCTGCATTTTTCACTCTGTGGCTCATGGCGGCAGAAGTAGTAGGGGACAGTCTTTGAAAATATTTGTCAACTTTCATGTGGCCCCACCAGACCGTTAATCAAGCAAACTCAGCAAGAGTAGCCTAGTCTTGATGACAGAGAAGTGGTGTGGTGACCACAGAAGTGTGGGGTCAAGGAAAGCAAATCACTTGTTCTATCGTGTGTGCCAGCTCCAGGGCAGGCCCCCCAGCAGCAAGTATAATGAAAAAAATGAAAAAGAGGGGTATAACAGCAGGAATGAGGGCTGCTAGGGAAGGGCTTTATACTTTATTAAGAAAGGTGTCTTATCTCCCTTTTAGGTTTCCCCTCCGTTAAGTCACGTGGCAGCACCAAGCAGGGCCTCTCTCTCCTCCTCTGTTTCAGAGCATAAACATTCCTGCAAGTGCAAACTCCTTATATGATGAGCAGGCGCAGCACCCAAAATAATGCCAGTCTTTATATGTCTCAATAGTATGGCTCAGTATCCACCCCTTCTGCACTTAATTACTCTCTAATATCAGGTCTCAGGGGAAAAAAATAAATTGTCACATGAAGCCCCCAGGCCCAGGGACGCTCTTCTACTTTTCCTCTAAATGTTAGGTATATCAAAGCAGCAGCTACACAGATGCAGTACAAGCAAAACCGCTCCGTGAAGTTAGGTTGTTACCTGCCCTCTGATACTCCGGCAACAGCTTGATGAATGTGATGTGGCCCGCCACGCTGGAAACAAAGATGGCGATGTTGCGGCTGGAGCGCTATGCGCCTCAAGGCTCCCGGCTGCCAGGACTGATGGTATGTCCTGCTCACTTAAGGTCGATGGCCGGCGCAAGTAATCCCCTACCTGGCAAATCAGTTGTGAGAGGCTGGGCAGCACCGTAATGGTATAAAAACGTATTTAGTTATCCTCCGACTTGCGGAGCTCCATCTAACCACGTCTGCCCTGTAAGCCTGCCCACCAGAAGTCCGCCTCAGATATATTGTTAACCTAGCAAACTTTATATTTGCAACGTTGAGTTTCTTGGTTCCAGCCCTTATTTCTATTAAAATTTCCACAACTTCATCTATGTATAGATAAGTATATAATACCCTGTATTGTTAGATGTATGGCTTTTGCATTGTGTATCTTGTGGCATATTATTTTCTCTCTCTACCTTAAAACACATAAGCAGCACCTTTTTACAGCTCCTCATAAGGCTGCCCTGACCTAATTTTAGATATTCTCCTTTTATAATAGATAGTACATGAAGCTACCCCTTCTAGCAGCATGATCTATTTAGGTATGTACCTTCCATAACGTTGTCACTGTCTCTACAATAGCAGTCTCCCAGTGAACTTTACTAATTCTCTCTCATACAAACTACTGACCTTCTTAGGATTCATATTGCTGAGACATACTAAGCCAAAATAGAAGCTCTTCTTATCTACTGTTAGCCAAATATATAAACGTATACAGGTTGCGCATAACACAGCGTGTAAAAGTATATCTAGATATCAATATAAAGGCCTTGATACACTCTTACTACATTCAAACCTATTCAATATAATTTTTTTTCCTGATTAGCTTAGGTCATCTATTGCTCATTTAAAAATATTTAATCCTATATGTACCCAAAGCCCCATTGATCTCCATTGATTGTGCTTTATTATTTTCCTTTATATGCTATGTTAAATCTTGAGGCACAAGTAATGAACCAATTCTTCATAACGGAAGTGGGCTAACAGAACTTCCTACCGGACTCATCTGATATATAGTTAACCTAGCTCATTTTATATTAGTAAAGTTGAGTATCTTAGCTCCAGCCCTTATTTCTATTTATACTTGCATGACTCCATCTATGTATAGACCAGTATATAATGACTTGTATTGCTAATTGTGTGACTTTTGTGGTGTGTATTTGGTGGATCCCTATCTTCTCTTGCTGCCATAAAGTACCTCAGCGGCTCTTCCCTCCAGCTGCCCATGTTACCACTCAGGCTTAATTTTGGGTATTCTTCTTTTATAAATTATACAATTGGAAGCATCCCCTAAACAGCATGGTATATTTGGTATTTACCTACCATAAAGTTGTCAATGTCATTACAGTGTGAGCCTGCCTTAGTAGAACCCAGTGTAATTTACTGGTTCTCTCACATATGAACTACTATAAATCATATTACTGAGACATATAAAGCATTAATAAGAAGCCCCTTTTACCCATTTTTTGCCAATTACTTTTTAACCTTAAAGGTTTAAAGGGTGCGCATAGCTCAGCATGTAAAAGCGTATCTAGAAATTTATAAAAAGGCGCTGTTACACTCTTACTGTA
The DNA here is from genome assembly GCF_027579735.1 of Bombina bombina. Classification (NCBI taxonomy): domain Eukaryota; kingdom Metazoa; phylum Chordata; class Amphibia; order Anura; family Bombinatoridae; genus Bombina; species Bombina bombina. The sequence continues at coordinate 570,565,919 of NC_069501.1, forward strand.
TTCCAACCTATTTAATATAATTGTAGCTTGACCAGCTTAGGATATTTATTGTCTGTTTTTTATCTCATGCATGCCCAAGGCCTCCTAGTTTTTCATTGGTGGTTCTGCATTATTTTCCTTTTTATGCTATGTTACATATACTAGAGCGGCTTGTTTATATATTCTTTAAACCCTCCTCCAGAATATTGAAAGAATTTATCTTTAAGTCCAAGTGTGGCCTTATATTTACAGGAGAGGTTTCTCTCTTATATCCTGAAAAATTAGATTTCATTCTAACTAGTTCAACACAACCGCTTCTATACATATATTTCATAATATGCTTGTTGTTTTTGTTAATCATTTTTACAATTTAGTTTTTGTAGTGTTTGAACATATTGACTTTGTTGTATGTACTACAATTCTCAATAAAAAAATAAATTTTAAAAAAGAATCCTAACACTACGGAAAAAAAAGTCTAAATTTATGAAAAATAAAGAAAAATCTAAGATTTAAAAAAACAATGAAATTATCCAAAATAATAAAATTAAACCTAATCTAGTACCCCTATAAAAACAAAAAAAGCCACCCCAAAATAAAAAAACCCTTATCTAACAATAAACTACCAATAGTCCTTAAAATTACCTTTTGTATGGCATTGCCCTGAAGCAATCAACTCTTTTACAATAAGAAAGGGTGATCAGCTTTTTAGTGCCCACTAAAAAAAAATCCCTAATCTAAAAAAGAACCCACCCCACAAATTATTACTACCTTCAAAAAATGTACTTGCCGTTCCTGAAGTCCTGTCTTCTATCTTCTTCAAGGCAGAGTAAAGTCTTCATCGATGCGGCAACATCTTCATCCAACACGGGGACATCCCAGTGGCATGGAGCAGTGGCAGCGCAGATTTGCCGGGGGTGCAGACATCCAACAAGGAGCCTCCTCTTCATGCGATCTCTGACGCACACTGAAGATTGAATGCAAGGTACCCCTTTTATATTGGTGCACCTTGCATTCCTATTGGCTGAAATTTTGAAATCATCAAATAGGATGAGAGCTGCTTAAATTCTGTTGAACAGCCAATAGGATTTAAGTAGCTCTCTTCCTATTGGCTGATTTGAAATTTTTAGCCAATAGGAATGCAAGGTACCCCAATATAAAATGGGTACCTTGCATTCAAGCTTCAGTATTTGGCTGACGATTGCATGAAAAGGAACCTCCACGTCTGATGTCCGCCCTGTCAATGGTCCTGCTCCATGCCGCCTCAGCTCCGCAACCCCTGGATGAAAATTGAAGATGACTCCGCTACACCGGGATGAAGATTGAAGATGTAGCCGTCTGGAAGAAGACCTTCACTATCGGACTTCAGGAATGGTAAAAACCTATTTTGGAGTTAGTGTTATTTTTTTTTTTTGGGGGGGGGGTTTAGATTAGGGCTTTTTATTTTTTTTTAATGGGCAGTAAAAGTGCTGATTGCCCTCTAAAGGGCAATGCCCATATAAATGCCCCTTTAGGGGCAATGGGTAGCTTAGTTTTTTATAGTTAGGTCTTTTTTTATTTTGAAGGTTTGGGTGGGTGAGGGTTGTACTGTTAGGGGGTAATTTGTATTTTTTTTTTTAAGTAAAAGAGCTGTTAAACTTAGGGCAATGCCCTACAAAAGGCCCATTTAAGGGCTATTGTTAGTCTAGTGTTAGATTAGGGAGTGTTTTTATTTTTGGGTGGCTTTTTGTTTTTATAGGGGTATTAGATTGGCTTTCATTTTTTTATTTTGCATAATTTTGTTTATTATTTTCTGTAATCTTAGAATTTTTCCCGTAATTTTAGAGTTTGTTACTTTGTGTGTAATGTTAGGTTATTATTATTATTATCTGTTATTTGTAGAGCGCTATAAACAAAAGCGGAGTACAACAAAACAATTATAGGGATCAAATGGGTAGAGGGCCCTGCCAAGAGTTGCACTGTTGTAGTCAGCTCTTAAGAAGGTGATCTTCAAACTGCTGGACTCTTAGGCTTACATGCTAAGGGGGTTCAGGGGATAGCAATGGAGGAGAGGAACTGGTATAAAGAAAGGTTAGCTTATGTTGTATGCATCCCTGAACAGTAGAGTCTTTAGCGAGCACTTGAAGCTTTTAAAACTAGAAGAGAGTCTTGTGGAGCGAGGCAGAGAGTTCCACACGATGGGAGCCAGTCTGGAGAAGTCCTGTAAACGGGAGTGTGATGAGGCGACAAGAGAGGAGGAGAGTAGGAGGTCGTGAGCAGAGCAAAGGGGACGGGAGGGAGAGTATCTGGAGACAAGGTCTGAGATATAGGGGGGAGCAGTGCAGTTGAGGGCTTTGTATGTCAGAATGAGAATTTTGTGTTTGATCCTAGAGGCAAGAGGAAGTTAGTGAAGGGATTGGCAGAGAGGTGCAGCAGATGAAGTGCGACGTGTAAGGAAGATGTGTCTGGCAGAGGCATTCTTTATGGATTGTAAAGGAGCTAGGCGGCAGGTGGGGAGACCAGAGAGGACAGAGTTGCAGTAATCGAGGCGGGAAAGAATGAGAGAGTGGATTAAAATCTTAGTTGTGTCTTGTGTAAGGAAGTGTCTAATTTTAGAGATGTTTTTAAGGTGAAAGTGGCAGGCTTTAGCCAATGACTGAATGTGAGGAGTGAAAGAAAGATCTGAGTAAAATGTGACCCCGAGACATCGGGCATGCGGGGTAGGGGTAATGATGGAGTTGTCAACAGTTATAGAGAGATTGGGGGTGGAGAGTTTAGAAGAAGGGGGGAAAATAAGGAGCTCAGTTTTGGAGAGATTTAGCTTGAGGTAGTGAGAGGACATCCAGTTGGAGAAAGACAGTTAGTGACACGGGTTAGCAAGGAAGGAGAAAGGTCTGGTGCAGAGAAGTAGATTTGGGTGTCATCGGCATACAAATGATATTGTAAACTGTGGGACTTTATTAGGGAACCTAGTGATGACGTGTAGATTGAGAAGAGAAGGGGACCAAGGACAGAGCCTTGCTGTACTCCGACAGAAAGTGGTGACGGGGCAGAGGAGGCCCCAGAGAAGGCTACACTAAAGGTACAGTTTGACAGGTAGGAAGAGAGCCACGAGAGGGCTGTTTCACAGATGCCGAAGGTTTGGAGGGTATGGAGCAAAAGAGGGTGGTCAATAGTGTCAAAGGCTGCCGACAGATCAAGGAGGATAAGCAGAGAGAAGTGGGAGTAGGTCCTGTTATTTTGTTTAATTTAAGATTTTGCTATTTTTTATAATGTTAGGTTTTTGTTTTTTTTAGTAATGTTAGGATTTTTAAATTTTGTAATTTAGGTATTTTAGGTTTGGTATCTTTAATTTTTTTTATATAGTAGTGTTAGTTTTGTTTTTAGTTTAAGCTTCTGTTTTTTTATTTCACAGGTAAGTTTTTATTTATTTTAAGGTAGTTATATTGTATCTTTAATATAAAGTTAGCGGGTGTTAGGTATAGGGGTTAATAGTTTAATTTAGTTTGTCGCGATGTAGGGGATCAGCGGTTTAGGGGTTAATAGCTTTATTTAATTGCGGCGATGTGGGGGGTGGAGGTTTAGGAGTTAACAGCTTTATTTAGTTGTGGCTATGTGGGGGCCAGCGGTTTAGGGCTTAATAGCTTTATTTAGTTGTGGCGATGTGGGGGCCAGCGGTTTAGGGCTTAATAGCTTTATTTAGTTGTGGCGATGTGGGGGCCAGCGGTTTAGGGCTTAATAGCTTTATTTAGTTGTGGCGATGTGTGGGGATAGTGGTTCAGTGGTTAATAGCTTTATTTAGTGTTTGTGATGTGGGGGGACGGGGGATTAGTGGTTATTAGACAAGGGGCTTATGTTAGGGTGTTTTTAAACAACTTTCTTTTCTCCATAGACTTCAATGGGGAATGCGTTAATGCGATCGCCATTTCGCAATGAGCACACAAAGTCTAAACTTTGTTTGGTGCAGTATGGGGCTTACCGCACAACAAAAGAGAGTTTTTTTGTAACTTGTAATGCCTGTAGTATAAAAATAGCGGTATGGAACCATTTCGCGCATTGTGTAAACTACACCGCACAACTTGTAATCTCCCTCATAGGGTTTCGCTTGTGCACAAACAATTTACTTTCAACTTAATATGAGCGATAACCCATCTGCAATAAAAGTTTACTTGAAGCGTTGTTGGTGCATAAGCAAATTAGTGTGCCACTTGTAATTTGGTCCATAATGTATTTTAGAATAAATTGTGTCAGTTACATTTTATCACGACAGAACATTAAAGGTAAAGTTTGTCAAGAAATTATCTAGGATATTATACAACTTTTTTGTGTGCTTATCCATATGTTGCCCAGAGAAGAAAAACTATATAATTAATTACTTGTGTCCTAGGTTTTCAAACTGCTGCAAATTGCCTAAGACAGCTATCTGATTTGCAGCATCTTGAAAACCTAGGACATTTCTGGGCAGCATATGGACAAGCACAGATGTTTTTTCTATAAAAGCAAGAGGTGTTTAAAGGGACATACAATTCAGAATTGCATGCTCAGAAATAGCATGATATTTTAAGAGCTCCACAAAAACATAAATTATGCTTACCTGATCATTTTCTTTTTTTCCGATGGAAAGAGTCCACAGCTGCATTCATTACTTTTGGGAAATAAGAACCTGGCCACCAGGAGGAGGCAAAGACACCCCAGCCAAAGGCTTAAATACTCCTCCCACTCCCCTCATCCCCAGTCATTCTGCAGAGATACAAGGAACCGTAGAAGAAACATAAGGGTGAAAAGGTGCCAGAAGAATAAAAATACAGACACCCCACATAAAAAATACGGGTGGGGAGCTGTAAACTCTTTCCATCTGAAGAAAAGAAAATTATCAGGTGAGCATAATTTATGTTTCTCTTGTAAGATGTATCGAGTCCACGGATTCATCCTTACTTTTGGGATATTCTCCTCCCCTACAGGAAGTGGCAGAGAGAGCACCCACAGCAGAGCTGCCTATATAGCTCCCCCATTAGCTCCACCCCCAGTCATTCTCTCTGCCTGCTTAACTGCTAGGAAGGGCAAAGAGGAGTGTGGTGACAAAAAATGTTAGGTTTTTATTTTCTCAAGCAAAAGTTTGTTATTTTAAATGGTACTATTTACTCTCTGGCAGAAAAGGGATGAAGATTTCTGCAAGGAGGATGATGGTCTTAGCATTTTGTAACTAAGATCCAGTGCTGTTCTCACAAGGGCTTAAGAGTACAGGAAAACATCAGATGGGGGAACAGTTTGCAGGCTATAAACTGCATTAAGGTATGTTCAGTCAATTTTTTTCTAGACAGACTATGTTATTTCTAGAAAGGCTGGCAATATCCCCATAAGGGAAGGGTAAGTTTTTGTTTATTCAGTGAATGATGCAATTATAACGTTTTTTTGAAGGGACTAAATGGGTCATTATGGCTTGTTTTAGGATTTTTTAACCCACATGGTTAATTTAGAGACACTCTAGTGTTTTTCTGTTAGGCCTCAAAACTCGAGTGAGGTGGGAGGGGCCTATTTTCCGGCCTCAGTTGTGCAGTTTCTTTTCCTCTGAGACTTCTAACTGTTTCTCCAGAGGTTCCTGCCGTGTTTGAGGGCTGTAAAATAATTTTTTCCCCCCACAAATTGTTCTGAAGGGCAGGTAGGCACCACAGCAGAGCTGTGGCAAGGTGCTGAAAGTCTTTTTTACCGGTTTTGATGTTTTTTAAATCCGGTTTTGCCATTAAGGGGTTTATTGTTTATTTGCATAGCTGTGCAAAGTTACTAAGGCTATATGATACTACTGTAAAAATTTCGTTATGTTTACTGCTTTTTTACACTGTTTTGCAGAATTTGTGCAGCTTTTTTCTCTTAAAGGCACAGTACCGTTTTATTTCTAAGTGTTATTTACTTTGATTACAGTGTTTTCCAAGCTTGATTGTTACATTACTAGCCTGTTTAACATGTCTGACACCAAGGAAAATCCTTGTTCAATATGTTTGGAAGCCATTGTGGTACCCCCTCTTAGAATGTGTCCCAATTGTACTGATATGTCTATAAACTATAAAGAATATATATTAGCACTTAAAAATAGAGCAATAGATGATTCTGAGTCAGAAGTAAATGAGGGTTCGCCATCTAGCTCTCCCCAATTGTCACAACCAGTAATGCCCGCACAAGTGACGCCAAGTACCTCTAGTGCGTCGAATTCATTTATTTTACAAGACATGGCCACAGTTATGAATACAACCCTCACAGAGGTTTTATCCTAACTGCCTGGTTTACAAGGAAAGCGTGACAGCTCTGGGTTAAGGAAAAATGCTGAGCATTCTGACGCTTTAGTAGCCGTATCTGATATGCCCTCATAATGCTCTAAAGTAGGGGTGAGGGATTTGTTATCTGAGGGAGAAATTTCTGACTCAGGAAAGACGCTTCCTCAGTGTTTTTTTCCAGTCCCTAATAGGATTGTGAATATTATTGCTATGGAGTGGGATAGATCAGGTATTCCGTTTATTCCGCCTCCTGTTTTTAAGAATATGTTTCCCATATCTGACACCATGCGGGACTCATGGCAGACAGTTCCTAAGGTGGAGGGAGCTAATTCTACTCTGTCTGAACATACAACTATACCTATTGAAGGCTAATCTTAGGCTAATCCTCTGTCTATGAATGCACACCTTCCCTTCTTATCTGTGAATAATGTGTACAAAGGTAGTATCAAAAATATGATATTATTTGTATTTGAAAAGAATAGTGTAATTTAAACAGTAATAAATTTATAGTATTTAATATATCCATAAATATTAATAAAGTAATGTATTTGCCGCATATGAACCTATCTGTTTGATTGGATGTGTGTGAGTGTGAATGTTATTTTAATTGTATCTCTATAAAAGACTTTTTACTGCTTTGGTCTCTAAGAGAACAATCTGTTGCTAAAAGTATCCAAATTACTCTACATCCCTCTACAAATGACAGCAATCCGCTATGAGGCCAATCTGCAATAAATCAGCCCAGTAACTGACGTGACGTCAGCACCCGGAAGAAGCTCCATGCTGCTTCAAGGAAAGGAGTGAAACGAGCTCTAAGACTCGTCGGTCTGCAGCACTTTTCAGAGGATCCTTGGCTTGTTTGGAGTCTACCCCTGAAGATTTTTCGTTATGGGAGCAACTGCCGAGAGAAGAGCAACCGTGTGAAAAAGACAGGTATCGATGTGAACTGGTATCTATCACACCTTTCTCTAGCTAATTTGCGTACCTGTGAAAAAGACGTGGCGAGGTGTAGCTCCCCTTGGCTTCAGACGCTCTAACGCAATTACACTCACATAATATAAAGGGGTTTAGACTTGACTCACCTGATTTACCTGGCTTGTGAATATTGGGGATGCTTACTATATCATTGGATTACAAATATATGCAACTCATAAATGCAATATTATTACGAAGTTTTATCCATTTGGCATACTGGTGCACCAGTTTCCCTCACGGCCACTGTGTTAACCCTACACGCCATCCGGGGATCCCCTGTATGTATATATGTTTGAATGTTTGGATGTATGTAGCAATGTTTTTATTAAATCTTTTTGCACTTTAAGAATCTGCTGTATGTCTTTATTTACTTGTTACAGTTGTGCAGTTTTTTGCCTAGACTTTTAGAAACCTGTATTTTAGGTTTCTACTCTCTTTTCTACGTCGTTATATATTCATTACTCTAGGATGCACCTGTATATTCTCAATTACTAATTAGAGTGCTACTTATCTATCTTTTGTTTTGTATACCTATTGAAGTCAGTTGTGCTTTCAAAGATCCTATGGATAAAAAAGTAGAGAGTCTCCTGAAGAAAATGTTTGTTCATCAAGGTTTTCTTCTTCAACCTATTGTGTGCATTGTTCCTGCAACTACTGCAGCTGTTTTCTGGTTTGAGGCTCTAGAAGAGGCTCTTCAGATGGAGAATCCATTAGAAGAAATTTTGGACATAATTAAGGCCCCTAAATTGGCTAATTCTTTTATTACAGATGTCGCTTTTCAACTGGCTAAATTAGCGGCAAAGAATTCAGGTTTTCCCATTTTAGCACGCAGGGCGTTATGGCTTAAATCCTGGTCTGCTGATGTGTCATCTAAAACTAAGCTTTTGAACATCCCTTTCAAGGGAAAGACCCTATTTGGGCCTGAACTGAAAGAGATTTTTTCAGACATCACTGGAGGGAAAGGTCATGCCCTCCCTTAGGATAGATCAAATAAGATGAGGACCTAACAAAATAATTTTCGTTCTTTTCGGAATTTCAAGAGTGGTCCAGCTTCAGCTTCCTCTGTTGCAAAGCAAGAGTGGAATTTTGCCCAGTCCAAGTCAGTCTGGAGACCTTACCAGGCTTGGAACAAGGGTAAACAGGCCAAGAAGCCTGCAGCTGCCTCTAAGACAGCATGAAGGGGTAGCCCCCGATCCAGGACCGGATCTTGTAGGGGGCAGACTCTCTCTCTTTGCTCAGGCTTGGGCAAGAGATGTTCACGATCCCTGGGCTTTAGAAATTGTGTCCCAGGGATATTTTCTGGAGTTCAAAGGCACTCTTCCAAGGGGGACTTTTCACATTTCTCGATTGTCTGTAAACCAGACAAAGAGAGAGGCGTTCTTACGCTGTGTAGAAGACCTACATACCATGGGGGTGATCCGCCCAGTCCCAAAAGAGGAACAGGGGCTAGGATTTTACTCAAACCTGTTTGTGATTTCCAAAAAAAAGGGAACTTTCAGATCAATCTTGGATCTCAAAATTCTAAACAAGTTCCTCAAAGTCCCATCATTCAAGATGGAGACTATTCCGTCTATTCTACCTCTGATCCAGGAGGGTCAATATATGACCACCGTGGATTTAAAGGATGCGTATCTACACATCCCTATTCACACAATTTTCACAAGGGTGCTAGGGTCCCTTCTGGCGGTTATACAACCACGGGGCATAGCAGTGGCGCCCTATCTTAATTCAGGCATCAACTTTCCAGTTATCCAAGTCTCACATGGACATTGTGTTGGTTTTTCTGAAATCTCACGGGTGGACGGTGAACATAAAAAGAGTTCTCTCTTCCCTCTTATAAGAGTTTCCTTCCTAGGGACTCTGATAGACTTGGTAGAAATGAAAATATTTCTGACGGAGGTCAGAAAATCAAAACTTCGGACTCATGGTAGCGGCAATGGACATAGTTCCTTTTGCCCGCCTACACCTCAGACCACTGCAACTGTGCATGCTCAAACAGTGGAATGGGAATTATACAGATTTGTCTCCTCAACTGCATCTGGACCAGGAGACCAGATATTCTCTTCTCTGGTGGTTGTCTCAGGACCACCTGTCTCAGGGAATGTGTTTCCGCAGACCAGAGTGGCTCATTGTAATGACAGATGCCAGCCTGCTAGGCTGGGGTGCAGTCTGGAACTCCCTGAAAGCACAGTGCTTATGGTCTCAGGAGGAATCTCTTCTCCCGATAAATATTCTAGAACTGAGAGCGATATTCAATGCGCTTCAGGCATGGCCTCAGCTTGCTGTGGCCAAATTCATTAGGTTTCAGTCGGACAACATCATGACTGTAGCTTATATCAATCGTCAAGGAGGAACAAGGAGTTTTCTAGTGATGATGGAGGTAACCAAAATAATCCGATGGGTAGAGGATCAGTCTTGCCATCTCTCAGCAATCCACATCCCAGGAGTAGTAAACTGGGAGGCAGATTTCCTAAGTCGTTAGACTTTTCATCTGGGGGAGTGGGAACTATATCCGGAGGTATTTGCCCAGCTGATTCAGCTATGGGGCACACCAGAATTGGATCTGATGGCATCCCGTCAGAATGCCAAACTTTCTCGTTACGGGTCCAGGTCCCGGGATCCCAAGGCGGTACTGATAGATGCTCTTGCAGTGCCTTGGTCATTCAATCTGGCCGATGTATTTCCTCTCCTTCTACGTCTGGTTGCCAGAATAAGGCAGGAGAGAGCTTCGGTGATTCTGATAGCGCTTGCGTGGCCACGCAGGACTTGGTATGCAGACCTAGTGGACATGTCCTTGGTTCTACCATGATCTCTGCCAATGAGGCGGGACCTTCTAATCCAAGGTCTGTTCATGCATCCAAATCTAATTTCTCTGTGCCTGACTGCTTGGAGATTGAACGCCTGATTCTATCAAAGCGTGGTTTCTCTGAGTCGGTCATTGATACCCTGATTCAGGCTAGAAAGCCTGTCACCAGGAAGATCTATCATAAGATTTGGCGCAAATATCTTTATTGGTGTGAATCCAAAGGTTCTCGTGGAGTAAGTTTAGGATTCCTAGAATATTGTCTTTTCTCCAGGAAGGTTTGGAGAATGGATTATCTGCTTTGTCTATTCTTCTACACAAACGTCTAGCAGATGTCCCAGACATTCGAGCATTTTGTCAGGCTTTGGTCAGAATCAAGCCTGTATTTAAACCTGTTGCTCCACCATGGAGCCTAAATTTAGTTCTTAAAGTTCTTCAAGGGGTTCTGTTTGAACCTATGCATTCCCTGGATATTAAGCTTCTATCTTGGAAAGTTTTGTTTTTAGTAGCTATCACTTCGGCTCAAAGGGTTTCTGAGCTATATGCTTTACAGTGTGATTCCCCTTATCTTATTTTCCATGCAGATAAGGTGGTTTTGCATACCAAACCTGGGTTCCTCCCTAAGGTTGGTTCTAACAGGAATATCAATCAAGAGATTGTTGTTCCTTCACTGTGTCCTAATCCTTCTTCAAAGAAGGAACGTCTGTTGCACAATCTTGAGGTGGTTCGTGCTTTAAAGTTCTACTTTCAAGCAACTAAAGATTTCCGTCAAACATCTTCATTGTTTGTTGTTTATTCTGGTAACCGGAGAGGTCAGAAGGCTACGGCTACCTCTCTTTCCTTTTGGCTGAAAAGCATTATCTGTTTGGCCTATGAGACTGCTGGACAGCAGCCTCCTGAAAGAATTACTGCTCATTCTACTAGAGCTGTGGCTTCCACATGGCTTTTAAAAATGAGGCTTCTGTTGAACAGATTTGTAATGCGGCGACTTGGTCTTCGCTTCATACTATTTCCAAATTTTCCAAATTTGATACTTTTGCTTCTTCGGAGGCTATTTTGGGAGAAAGGTTCTACAAGCAGTGGTGCCTTCCGTTTAAGGTCCCTGTCTTGTCCCTCCCTTCATCCATGTCCTAAAGCTTTGGTATTGGTATCCCACAAGTAAGCATGAATCTGTGGACTCGATACATCTTACAAGAGAAAACATAATTTATGCTTACCTGATAAATTTATTTCTCTTGTGATATATCGAGTCCACGGCCCGCCCTGTTTATTAAGACAGGCATATATATTTTATTTTTAAACTTTCAGTCACCACTGCACCCTATAGTTTCTCCTTTTTCTTCCTAGCCTTCGGTTGAATGACTGGGGGGTGGAGCTATGGGGGGAGCTATATAGGCAGCTCTGCTGTGGGTGCTCTCTCTGCCACTTCCTGTAGGGGAGGAGAATATCCCACAAGTAAGGATGAATCCGTGGACTCAATACATCACAAGAGAAATAAATTTATCAGGTAAGCATAAATTATGAGTCCACAGCTGCATTCATTACTTTTGGGAAAACAGAACCCAAGCTATAGAGGACACTGAATGCCTAGACGGGAGGGTACAAGAGGCGGCCTATTCTGAGGGCACCAGGCCTGAAACCCCTACCCAACAAAACCCTGTTTTGTCTGAAGCCGAGAACATTGAAAGGAAAAAGCCCCAAGGACACTGACCCACAGATAGTCCGGAAGCCTAGCTAGAGACTGCAAAATCAGACTCAACTGAGCCAACAGTCCTCCAGGAGATACCGTTGCCCAGCGGTCGGCCCACAACCACACACCCCTTACTATCGAAGGGAACACCAGCCCAAAACTCCCAAAGGGACAGGGCAAGAAAAAATCAAAGGACAACACAAAATTCCATAAAGGAAGACCCCCAGAACAAGCCCAGCTCAAAAAGACCAAAATGGGTCCACAACAAATAAGGGGAGGCAACACCCAGATCAACAATAACACAAGGTCTATTACTGGGCATCTGAACAGCAATCTTTACTCTCAATGTTGAGTGGAAGCACCGAAACAACAACTGAAAACTTATCCTCAAGTCGTTAGCACTTAGAATACTGATGTATTTAACAAAAATACATGTAGCAGACCCAGATGAGGTAAACACCCGGGTCAAGAATACGCAGCTGTCATCAGGATGACCTAAGAGAGAATACTTACAAAGAAGTAAAATGTGGCTAAACAAGATATCGGATTGTAAAAATTCCAAGACAGAGGGCACCCTCTAGGTAATCCCAGCCACCAGACCGACACATAGGTCCAAAAGGGGAGAAGCATAGAATCTCACCTTGGCCTATTACACCCCGGAGGAACAACAATCTCAGGACCTACTCTCAGCCAGGCCAGGCCAAGCGTCAGTAGGTCCAAAAACAGGGGAATAGAAGAACCCTGACACCCGCTCACAAAAGAGCGGAAAAATGGCTTCAGCCATTCCACAGAGCTTGGGAACCCCAACAAAACTTCATAAAGACAGTCGACAAGGCCGAAGACCCAGAAGAGTCAAGCAAAGGCCCATCTCGACGCGGAGCCAGCAGACTCCAGATATAACAGAACAACCCAGAGAGCATGCCTCTCTCCAAATAGGTGAAACCCTCTGTTCCATCCCCTGAATCTAGGAAAAATCCTCAAACAAGGTCTCCATAGGAGAACAAGCGCCCCCCTAAGAAAAAGGGGGCCATTAGAGACAGAGCACCTGCCCACAAGACACAAGGCCACAGGCTGAATAAGAAAGCACTCTCCAACGCAGATGAACCTGGAAGGAATCACCTGAAAACTTAGCGCACAGAGAGGGTGTATTAGCTGCAGCGGTTACCCTATAAACCCTTTGCCTGCAGAACCATGAAGCCATCAGGTTACTTCAGCAAACTGTCCAAGGGAAACCGTTCATAGAGTGTAGGCAAATGAGTAGCAGTCCTCAGGAAATCTGGCCAACCGTGACCAGATCTACTAGCCAGACTAAAGGTCATAGCCCAAATTCCCGGAAAAGAAGGACCCCGAACCCGCCCTAGTTTCTGAAAAGACTGGTAACAATCCACAACGGGATCCACAAGGGAAAGCGCTGAGCAAAAGCCTCAGCACCCAGAAAATCTAGGGCGATGACAAGTTTGAGCCCCCAGTTGTTTAAAATAAACAATATCCCAGAAATGTAAACACCCTGTCTGATATAGAAAATAGACCCACAGGGAGATATTAATGTAATATCCAGGAGAACCCAGAGAACGAGAACACCTTGCAAGTCCCAACCCAAGGAAAAGACCACCCCATGCTGATGTCCAACGCTCTAAAGAAGCTAAGGCATCTCAAACCAAGACACTAGAGACCATAGGCGTTCAACTACCACAAGACGTCTAAAGCAAGGGAATACCATGAGGACAAGGTCACTCGATCAAAAGCTAGTCTCCACCTCACCATACGAGACAGAGGAGTACCTAAAACCAAGGATGCGGAGCATTCCCAAGTCCGGGAAAAATCTTAAGCAGAGTCCAAAAGAACCCTCTTGAAGGGAAATTCAGGTCCCCAAAGGAGACCCAACTCACATGGAGGAACGGACAAAATCCAAAGGGTCTCAAAGAGAGAGCAACCATCTCCCGAAGGGAAACCCAGGGCCACATAAGGAGACCTAACCCACATGGAGAAGTCCAAGGTCTCACTGACAAGAGAACCACGGAAAAAACACATCAAACAGGACAATTCCTAGAGCCTCCGAAAGTCCAATCCACCTTAAACCAGCAGTAAGGAGTGAAGCAGCAGAACGCCACTGACCCAGTCAACCAGCTTGAAGGCTCAATAATAAAGACTGAAACAATCCTTCCAGCCTCACGGACCCACAAGTCCTTGTTAGAATGCTTAGCTGAAGCTTGTAAAATAAAAACAAGAAACATAAATAATAAAGTAAGCACTCGGCGCCTCGACCGGACCAGCCAGGCAGAACAGGCGTTACATGTCTGAACAGGCCACGAGACAGAAGATCTGAACCCAAGCAGGACCAGCCTGCCACAGGGCTATAACTGTCAAGCTGTCTAAATCCTCCCTTATAGGGGAAGAGAATCACAGACAAAACATAGGACTAATGTCCCTTAACAACTTCCGCAGAAGTAAACAGCGAGAATAGATCCCACAGTTCCCGAAGGAAACATATAATCAAAATAAAAGTCATCCTAACCGGATAAAAGAAAATATAAGGCAGCCCGTAGGCAAACGCCTAAGAAGAAACAGGCCTATTAGCAGGACCAGCCAAACGGAACCCTGATTTTCCAACAAAAACTGGGAAGGATCTCGACAATCAGGAGATTATGTAATCCCCACATGTCTAATGAGGTGAACCATTTTGAAGTAGAATACTGCGTATTCCCGTATCCTCTAATAACTCAAAAACATGTCTGAGTAAAACGCGAAGGTGCGCTATTCTGTAACAAAAGGCACAACACTCAGGGGCAGCTACACGTAACTATATAGGCCCACCCAAGGCCGGGAGACCAGAAACAATCGGGCACGAGCACAAACGCAAATAAACGTCTGGGCTTTGCAGACGCATAATCGCCAAAAATATGTGAAAGTGAAAATGAGCTGCAACCTCCGGGGGGAACAAGCCGCCCTGCAAGGAGGGATAAACATAATCTGGGTTACCCACATGTGTAGTAGTAGGGAGCAGTAGGGAACTCCCCCCCTCAGAGGACAGAACCCCCAGAGGCAGATTACTCAGCGGACCCTTGATTCCCCGAGCCTGCGGAACAAGGCACTCTAATACGGCATATCGAACATAAATGATTGACCTGTCAACGTGGCCAATTCGCATTTTTCACAATTCAAAGAATTTGAATCTGAAATAGTCTTAGCATCATAATCCTCCATAACTGGATAGAGAATATAATAATATGGACTAAAGAAAAATCTAAACAGCACCTGACACCCACAGTGGCCGGGGCACTCACCACCTCCTAGAACCAGACACTAGCAGACCCAAATTTTTCAGTCGCCACACGGTCAGGAATGCGGAAATGAAAGACCAGAACGTAAACACATTCAGTCCTAAGGTGAACCGTACAGTCCAAAAAAAGCGCGCCCAACCATAAGGTTGCATCGCTTCCAAAGGCGCCTGTGTTCTAAGCCAAGAGCCCAGTTAACACTACACATAAGCAGATTGAATCACATAACAAACATGATTACAAAAAATCTGTGTTCAATAATCCCCCTCGGAAGATATTAACCTTAGATTCCAAGAACCAAAGGAGCCTCACTGAGGCCCTATATTTTATACTTAATAAGTCCCGCAGGATAGTACCTTACAGGAAACAAATAAGATACAGTACATTCTGATGAAGTAACCTGAAACAATCCTACCGGAATCTGCACGGTGGAACAGGTACACGGCCCTTCAAGTGTGACGAATATTAGCAGCATGTCCACCATGGACTTGAGAGAAGAAAGCAGGCAGCGAATCGAAGTTAGACAATGCCGATAGCTTGTGGAGCTGTTAATATGAGTTGGGATGGTTTTGTAGAAAGACTCTCCCTGCATCTTCGGACTCTAACTTTCATCCAGGTTCTCACTGAGAGGCTGATAGGATTACTTAAAACTCCCGTCCCATGGGGAGTGGGAGGAGTATTTAAGCCTTTGGCTGGGATGTCTTTGCCTCCTCCTGGTGTCCAGGTTCTTATTTTCCAAAAGTAATGAATGCAGCTGTGGACTCTTTCCATTTATGAAGAAAAGCAGCGTAACAGGAAAAGGTGATTAAAAGGCTTTATTCATCCTTAAGTGAACACAGAAAAAGAGTACACTGGTTAAAAACAGGCAACATGGTTAAACGCGTTTCGTTAACAAACTGACTTCTTCAATGACCATATGCTCACTTAACAAACACCACTAACTTATACATCTCTCATTACAGTTTTCAAAGCATGTCAAACATATAAAGATATTTGAGTGCACAAACTGCCACTCAAATATCTTTATATGTTAGATGTGAATGACACCAGTGACTCGACTTTGCAGCGTTCATCGTATCATTGCTGACGTCAGCGGGGATGTGTCTTGACAGCGTGAAGATCACTGCGGTATTACGCTACAACCACACGGAATGTGAGTCTTGGAGCGCTGCCCTGAAGTTTGCTGATATTTTAAGAGACTTTTTAATTTAATATTATGAGATTTACTTTTTTCTTTTGGTATCCTTTGTTAAAAAGCATACCTTGAGATTTACTTCTTTCATTTGGTATCCTTTGTAAAAAAGCATACCTTGAAAGTCTGGGGAGTAACAATATACTACTAGGAGGTAGCTGGTGATTTGTAGCAGTACACATATATCTCCAGATGTTTTCAGCTATGTCACAGTAGCACTTAGCTGTGCTCGAGCTGACTTTAACTATCGCCTAGATTTAGAGTTTTGCGGCTGAAGGGGTGTGTTAGCTACGCGTATTTTTTTTCTAGCGCTGATTCTAAACAACGCTGGTATTTAGAGTTCTCTGAAGGGCTGCGTTAGGCTCCAAAAAGGGAGCGTAAAGGCATATTTACCGCCACTTCAACCCTCAATACCAGCATTGCTTACGGTAGCGGCTAGCTTGAAAAACGTGCTTGTGCACGATTCCCCCATAGGAAACAATGGGGCAGTTTGGGATGAAAAAAAACCTAACACCTGCAAAAAAGCAGTGTTAAGCTCCTAACACAGCCCCATTGTTTCCTATGGGGAAACAGTTTCTAAGTCTGCACCTAACACCCTAACATGAACCCCGAGTCTAAACACCCCTAACACTTATTAACCCCTAATCTGCCGCCCCCGCTATCGCTGACACCTGCATTACACAATTAAACCCCTAATCTGCCGCTCCGGACACCACCGCAACCTACATTATACCTATGTACCCCTAATCTGCTGCCCCTAACATCGCTGACACCTATATTATATTTATTACCCCCTAATCTGCCCCCCCAATGTCGCCGCTACCTTACCTACACTTATTAACCCCTAATCTGCCGACCGGACCTCGCTGCTACTCTAATAAAGTTATTAACCCCTAAACACTCCCGCCTCGCAAACCCTATAATAAATAGTATTAACCCCTAATCTGCCCTCCCTAACATCGCCGCCACCTAACTTCAAGTATTAACCCCTAATCTGCCGACCGGACCTCGCTGCTACTATAATAAATGTATTAACCCCTAAAGCTAAGTCTAACCCTAACACCCCCCCTAAATTAAATATAATTTTAATCTAAAAAAATAAAATAAATCTTATTAACTAAAGTATTCCTATTTAAAACTAAATACTTACCTGTAAAATGAACCCTAATATAGCTACAATATAACGAATAATTATATTGTAGCTATTTTAGGATTTATATTTATTTTACAGGCAACTTTGTATTTATTTTAACTAGGTACAATAGCTATTAAATAGTTATTTATTATTTAATAGCTACCTAGTTAAAATAATTACAAAATTACCTGTAAAATAAATCCTAACCTAAGTTACAATTAAACCTAAGAGTAGACTATCAATAAATAAATTAAATAAATTACCTACAATTACCTAAACTAAATTACAAAAAAACAAACAAACACTAAATTACAAAACATAAAAAAAAAGATTACAAGAATTGTAAGCTAATTACACCTACTCTAAGCCCCCTAATAAAATAACAAAGCCACCCAAAATAAAAAACTTGGGCATGCCCCAAGTAATCAGATCTTTTGCCTGTAAAAAAACACACAATACCACCCCCCAACATTACAACCCACCACCCACATACCCCTACTCTAACACAAACCCCCCTTAAATAAACCTAACACTACCCCCCTGAAGATCTCACTACCTTGAGCCGTGTTCACCCAGCCGGGCACCGATGGACCAAAAGAGGACATCCGGAGTGGCAGAAGTCTTCATCCTATCCGGGCAGAAGAGGACATCCGGACCGGGAGACATCTTCATCCAAGCGGCATCTTCTATCTTCATCCATCCGTCGAGGAGCGGCTCCATCTTCAAGACCTCCGGCACGGAACATCCTTCTTGACCGACGACTAGACGACGAATGAAGGTTCCTTTAAGTGACGTCATCCAAGATGGCGTCCCTCGAATTCCGATTGGCTGATAGGATTCTATCAGCCAATCGGAATTAAGGTAGGAAAATTCTGATTGGCTGATTGAATCAGCCAATCAGATTCAAGTTCAATCCGATTTGCTGATCCAATCAGCCAATCAGATTGAGCTTGCATTCTATTGGCTGTTCCGATCAGCCAATATAATGCGAGCTCAATCTGATTGATACCTCTATCAGCAAAAATGCTTCTAATAAAAGCTATAGCTGTTTTTAATGTGTATTTAAGTGTTCACCCTGCATCAGCATTTTAAACACAGCCCTCGTTTAGAAAGCCTAAGGTGCTCGGAGCAGCTGCATTATTTAAAACTGAGTATTTACTATGGTGCACTTAGAATATCTAGCTATGCTTCACATGCACATGCAGAGAAATTTTTTAACACTAAAACAGGGATAACTTTTACTAGAAGCATTTTTGCCAATACAGGTACAGTATATTACAAATATGCTTCTATTCAAAGATGTAATCCATCTATCTGCATTTACATTTACACTGGAGTGTCCTTTTAACCCATTTGCAAGGATTAAACATATGGTTAGATTCAAAAAGTAGTGCAATAATAAAATGCTTTAACAAATTTAAAGCATTTTTATTTACCATTAATGTCCTTTCAACAATGTCAGACAAACTTTAACTAAAACAAACCAGATAAACAGTGCATAAAGTAAGTGTAGAGCCAGATAGGCTTGCAGCGTCATAAGGGTTAAGGCTGGCAGGGAGACGGAAGGTGGAGCGGAGTGTTATGAGTTGCAACAATGTTGCAGGGACAGGGAGTGGCTTACCTTTGATAAGCTGGTGTTTGCAGTTCCTGTTCCTGTTAGATCCTGGACAAGAAGCTGTCAAGTTGATTCATCTGCTCTATACCTTCAAGTCTCTTCTTTCATCATGAGGCATGCCAGACGTACTTCAGCTCCACCTTTGAGATTCAGAGAGGAAAATATGCCTGTTACACGTCTTGGTGTTCAAAAATAACATATGAGTATAACTGAATCTGATGATATAATACCCTCTTCCCATATTGTTATGCATGACCCCCCATCCCCTCCTTCACCTGTTCAAGCAGCAACAGATTCAGTTGTCACAGTGGCTGAAATTCATCCCCCACCATTAGTTTCCTTATCTACCCCCATTACCACTGTACCTGAGACCCAGCCTGCACCAAACATAACAGTGGCTGCTGGCTCCACACTAGCTCACCCTGATCCTTCAGCCCCCATTTTAAGCCTTTTCCAGGCCCTAACCCCACCTACGGCAGATGCAGTAGCATCCCTGCTTTCTACAATTGCAGCTGCAATTGCTGGTGGCCAAAACATTTCCCAACAGGTTTTAACTCATGAAGCACCCTATCCTGGGCCTTCTACTGCTAATCTCTATACTACCCCTAATAGGCCTGCAGCGACAGAGGACTTTACAAGGGCCCTATTCCCTAATAGGCCTACATCCGAAACTAGTATTAACACAATTAGTGCCCTACATGGCCATCCTTCACAAACTATGTCCCCTAAAATATTCACGGGGCCCCCTCCTGGGGTGCTGTAGTTGGGCACATCCGTTACTGTGGTTCCCGCCAAACTACCGCCACACATGCCTCTACCCGGGCCTACCTCCTTAGGCCTTCTGGTCTCGTGTGACATCCCTGCACCTCATGGGGTGGTTCAGGCCTTCCCATCAGGCCCTCTGCTTCCCATGCTCCTAACGCCACACATGCCTCTGACCGCGCCTATGCAATTAGGCCTTCCGGTCACGGGTGACGTCACTTCCGGTGACATCACATTCACGACTACGAGCGCACATGGGTCGGCGGTCCATCGCGACTGTTCCAGCAGGTGGTGGTAGAGTGCCACAAACATGTGGGAATATTATGCAGAATACTACTAGCGTTACAGGGGTTAATGAACTGAGCATTACAAATGCACCAGGCAATAGAAATAATGAAACAAATGACCATATTGGGCAACACAGTGCTGATACTAGTATAGGGGTATGTGAAACTAATGTGTCTAAAACGGATGGGTCTTTGAATGTGTCTTTGAATACAAATGATAGGCCAATGCTTACTATTAACCCCACGCAAAGTGTGTCTGGGAATGCGGTGCTGAATGCAAACTGTCTGAATGTGAGTGTAAGCAGGATGCCAGTTACTGAATTAGGTCACACAGGGCAATTGTCAGGTAGCTCTTCCCAGGCCACCCCTGGGTTTCCTCTGTCTGATGGGCAAAGTGCTCGCCAATTCCTCTC
Organism: Bombina bombina; assembly: GCF_027579735.1. Classification (NCBI taxonomy): domain Eukaryota; kingdom Metazoa; phylum Chordata; class Amphibia; order Anura; family Bombinatoridae; genus Bombina; species Bombina bombina. The sequence goes on from NC_069501.1 coordinate 570,586,293, forward strand.
TATTTTACAGGAGATGATGTCAGGGAAACAGATTTCCCCAGCCCACACAGCGGAAACCACCATGTCCACACATCCTTCAACTTCCATTACCTCAGGGGCTACCGCTACGGGAGGCTCAGTTACGGTCCCTGCTCCTTCACATCCCATATCAGCTGCGCAGGCGGTTCCAGCACAAGTATCGTCAACATCATCTGCTGGGAGTGGTGAGTTACTTATTGCAACACATGCCAGGGAACATATATCAGACTCTTCCACTACAGACTCAGACTTAGATAGTGATACATCTTTAGGTTTAAAATCAAAGGGTCAGAAAGGATGTATAAGATGATTAAGCAAATGAAGGCAGATCAATTATCTAAGAAGAGGGTGGAGGTAGCCTCTCCTTTGGTCACTGACCATGTGCAGTTAGCCTCTGTAGTACCAAGTCGTAGAGCAGCCCTAGCGGGCGACACTTTGTCATGCCCCATTTTCTCACTCCATGGTCATTTGAAGCAGAAAATTGTTAAAGGAATTCACGAAGGGAGATACGTAAATATCTTTGAACTGTCAGTAGAGGCCTATAGACAGAAGGAAAATAGTTCTGATGGCACAGGCCCCAAAAGAGCAAAAAGACCAGAAACCTTTGATGAGTAGCTAAAATGTTTTAGGATACTCTCATTGTGTTACCTGGATAAGCACCCACAGCAGGGTGAGGCGTTACTGAAGCATGCGTCCACCATACACTGGATTTATCAGCATCATAAAGATGGTGTATGGAGAGAGTATGACTCAGTGTTCAGGAGAAAGATGGCCGATAATACGTCACTAGCATTTGGGTCGCAGGAAATCCCTTTGTGGTCCCGTTTGGGTCCAGAGAGATAACCCTCACCACCCTCAACTAGTAGGGGCGCAGGGGCCCGTTTTCAAACTAAAAATAGATGTAGAGGTAGGGAGTGCTGGGCCTTTCAGGAGAAAAGGTTTGATAAAGGGAGTGCATGTCTTTACCGACACGTTGCAAGTTTTGTGGAGCCTTCCACTCGTGTGCAGATTGCGCAAAAAGGAAGGAAACTACCAATAATAGAGCAACAGGCCGTACATCAGCTGCAGCTTAGGGTGCCCACCCCAGTGAGGGTGGACATGCTTGAGCTATGGTTACGCACATATCCAGACCGCCAAGTAGCAGGCTTGCTCTTGGCGGGACTTAGGGATGGATTTGTGATCCCATTAAGTAAATCTATCTGGGGTTCACAAACTCATCGCAATCTCCTATCAGCGTACCAACCGAGGTAGTAAGAGAAAAGCTAGCCAATGAAATATCTTTGGGGAGAATGGTGGGCCCTTTCAACGTGCCACCCTTTTCTCATTTGGTCATCTTCCCTTTAGGAGTCGTCCCAAAGAAGGAACCAGGCAAGTTTCGCCTCATTCAGCACCTCTCCTACACCAAAGGGAACTCAGTTAACAATGCTATTGACCCTGATCTTAGCTCCGTCCATTATCAGTCATTTGATAAGGCTCTTGACTTGGTTTGTGGGGTAGGTAGAGGTGCGTTGTTAGCAAAACTTGATATTGAGTCTACTTTCCGTCTGTTGCCCCTGCATCCTAGGTCCTTCCCCCTTATGGGTTGTAAATTCGAGGGTGGGTTTTATGTGGACCATTGTTTACCTATGGGTTGTGCTATCTCCTTCTCTCTGTTTGAATGTTTTAGTACATTCTTGCACTGGGCAGTGGCCAAACTAGTGGGACTTGACAGATGTAGTCAGCTCATGACGAAGATGAGGGGTCTCATGGCGCAACTCGGGGTTCCTCTGGCATAGGACAAAACCCAGGGACCCTGTACTAAATTGGCCTTCCTGGGCATAGAGATTGACACTTTAGACATGGTATGTAGGCTGCCCATAGATAACGTGCAGGCAATGTTGGAGTTGGTTTGTGCGGTTGTATCCAAGAAATACTTATCTTTGAGAGACCTTCAATCTCTTCTAGGCTTGTTAAATTTTGCATGCAGAGTGATTCCCATGGGTAGGGTATTTAATAGGAGATTATAACAATGCCTTAAAGGTAACCCCTGTGTATCAGACAGAATAGCTGTAACCACTGACATGGTTGAGGATTTGAAAGTTTGGGAGGCCTTCTTGAGACAGTTTAATGGGGTTAGTGTGTGGAGATCTAACCCAGTATCCAGTCAGATCATGCATTTGTTTACTGATGCAGCAGGGTCTCATGGTTATGGGGCTTATTTTCAAGGGGATTGGTGTGCAGGGCCGTGGCCTCCTAAATGGAGCTCATCCGGTCTCACTAGGAACCTCACACTACTAGAATTATTTCCAATTGTTGTAGCGGTCGAGCTTTGGGGACAGAGGTTTCAGAATAAGTCAATGGTCTTTTGGACAGACAACCTGAGTGTTGTTCATTCTATTAACAGGCGTTCTGCTTCCTCTGTAACCGTGGTGCGGCTTTTGCGTCATTTGGTTTTAAGATGTCTCCAACTTAACATTCACTTTCAGGCTAGCCATGTTCCATGGGTTAACAATGTTCTAGCAGACGCCTTGTCCAGGTTTGACTGGGTGACTTTTAGAAAACTGGCACCTCAGGTGGAGAAAGACGGGCTAATCTTTCCCAGCTTTCTTTGGCAGCTGGTGGATCCTGGCTCTCCTTAATGCCACTCCTCACTCGCCCCAACAACTTGGCAAACTTATGTTAGACTCTGGAAGGAATGGGACCAATTTTGCAAGGCTCGAGGGGCAGATTCTTAACTTTGCTCTCAGGTGATGTTGTGCGAATTGTTAGTGTGTTTGCAGGAGGCAGGTTTATGCAAGGGCGCAGTCTGGTCCCGTCTGGCGGCACTTTCCTTTTTCTTTAAAATCCTGGGGAACAAGGATCCTACTGGGTCCATTTTTATTAGGCAGAAGATTAAAGGGTGGGGTCGTGAGCAATGCAACAAGCGTGATACTAGAAAGCCCATTACATGGGACTGGCTTGAGAGGCTGGTAGCGGTTTTATCTGAAATTTGTAGGATGGCTTACGAAGTTTTGCTTTTTAATGCGGCCTTTATTTTGGCCTTTGCGGGGGCTCTTCGTATTAACGAAGTGGTATCCCCTTCTAAAAAACACCTGAATAAGGGGGTGCAATTTGACCATGTCAGAATTTATTCCTCCTCAGTTTTGTTCTTCATCCCTCGGTTAAAAACCAACCAGGAGGCCCGAGGCGTATGGCTCACTTTCCCAGTGCAAGGGGATTCTTGCTGCCCTTTGGCCACGCTAGCAGTTTATTTACAGTGGAAGCCGGAAGTAAGGGGACAGATTTTGGTGCATGAAAGTTGCACGGCTCTCTCTGCTTTTCAATTCCGCAGGGTTTTAGCACAATCGGCGGAGAGGTCTGGCCTGGACCCCTCCAAACTCTCACAACATTTATTTAGGATTGGGGCAGCCACTAATGCTGCTCTCCCTAGTGCGGCAGCACACACTATCAAACAATTGGGGAGGTGGAGCTCCAACCGTTATAAGTTGTATATTTGCCTAGTAGAGGGATGCACTTAGTTGAGCCGTAACAATGACGTTTCTCTTGGGTCTGGGATTTTTGTTCCGTTTATACACTATTAATATGACATGTTATTTGTTTGTTTTCTAGGTACTCGCAAGGCAGCCTCAAGAGTTTGGATCTTTGGTTACTCTTTCATCGGCGATCTGTGCCCTCACTACTCCAGGGGGGCAGAATTTGGGGTTTCCCACATCCAGGGTTTCCATCCGTTGTTTAGGTTTTAGGGGTATGTGCTGGCCCCAGCTCCCTAGTGTTCTGACCGATGCCCACAGATTTTGGGGTAAGCCCCACATTATTATCATCCACCTGGCGGGGAATGACATGGGGGCTATCCCTTCCCTAGAGCTCACAAAGATCATCCAGTCTGACTTAGGTTGGGTTAAGGCATGGATCCCCGAGGTTACCATTGGGTGGTCAAACGTTATAGCCAGATGTCAATGGCGTTACATGGCGTCTTCAGGGGCAGCCTATAGAGTCCGGAGAAAACTAAACCGGGATGTGGGGGCATCCGTCACTGGTTCCCAGTGCTTCGTGGTATGGCACAACGCCATTACGGCTGACAAGCGGGAGCTATATAGGCCCAATGGCCTAATACACATAATATTGCTTTCCTCAATAGAATTGAGATTTTTTGGGAGGCGGCCAAGGCTGTCTTACGAGGTGAAATAATGAGCTATTTAATAAATAGTAAGAAAAAGGCTAGGGCTCGAGAACTCCAGCTATCTAATAGTGTGAGAAATGCTTATAGGAAATTTTCTGAGGAGCGCGCTATAAGTAAGTGGAATAAATACCAGGAGGCGAGAAGAGAAAGAGATGTTTTTTTAGATCAGAAATCCCATATTGAAGAATCAAAACTTAACAGTCAATTTAGAGGTCTTTATGGAGATTCAACTAAATATCTAGCAAAATTAATAAAAAATAGAAAGAAAAAGAATTATATTCTGACTATGAAAGAAAATGGTGTACGCCATACGGATTCAATGGAAATTAGTAGGGTTTTGTTCTCTTATTATCAGAAATTATATTCTAAGCAGGATAGTAACGTAGTTATACAAGAAAGATTTTGGTCAAAAATAAAGCTACCTCAAGTTCAGGAAGACGATTTGACATGTCTTAACGCTCCAATTGAGGCAGATGAAATAAAAAAAATGATAGATAAGATGCGATTAAATAAGGCCCCCGGCCCAGATTTTCTACCGATAGAATTTTATAGGATACTAGCCCCAGAAATTATTCCTATATTGGAAAGGTTGTTTAATAGCTACTTCCAGTTGGATAGTTCCATCTCTTCTTACTTCTCAGCCGCCAATATTACGTTAATTCTTAAAAAAGGTAAAAACCCGGAAGAACCAGCCTCTTACAGGCCCATATCTGTGTTGAACACAGATTATAAAATTCTGATGGCTATTTTATCTGACAGGCTCTCCTCATTGCTTGATAACATTATCCACACAGATCAAACCGGTTTTATGAGATCTAGGACCTCCATTAAGAATGTAAGGAAAATAGTTACTTTTCTGGATTATTCTCATTATTTAAATCAGAAAGGAAAAAAGAATTTGCCAAATGATTGTGCGATTCTCTCCTTAGATGCTGAAAAGGCATTTGATGCTATCTCCTGGGCCCATTTAGTTAGAGTACTACAGGAATTTGGCTTTAAGAATCAATTCTTGCAATTTATTCAAAAAATCTATAGAAACCCAATCTCGTTTCTTATTGTGAATGGTCAGCTATCTCAAAGAATCATTTTAGGACGTGGAACAAGGCAGGGTTGCCCATTGTCCCCTCTCTTATTTAACCTGGCATTGGAACCCTTAGCTATTCGTTTAAGAAATGTGTTAGAGGGAATCAGTATGGGCTCCTATATTCTTAAGATCCTGCTGTATGCAGATGATTTACTGGTATTTTTAAAGAACTCCCCCTATTCAATTCCAACCACATTACAATGTCTAGACGAGTTCAGCTCATTTGCGGGTTATAAAATCAATTTCAATAAAAGCGAACTCATGTGGATTAATAAATCCAAAAATAGCTTACAAGATCATCCATTTAAAGAGGTTGAGGCAATAACTTATTTAGGTATAATTCTACATAAAAATCCGAAAAACTGGTATCGGCTGAACTTCTCGCCATTATTTCTTAAGATCATATCAGACTTAGAGTTATGGACGACTTTTCCACTATCGATCACGGCCCGGGTAAATTTAATAAAGACATTTATTTTTCCTCGCTTACTTTATCCCCTTCAGAATCTCCCGCTTTTCATTCTTAATAAGGATTTGCGCAAATTATATTCCTGCTGTTCCAAATTTATTTGGAACAACAGGAAATCACGTATTTCTCTAGATAGACTTATGCAATGTTTTGAAGCAGCAGGCCTGGCTTTTCCCAACTTTAAATGATATAATTGGGCTTGCCTAGCTAAAACGGCAATGGATTGGATTGTTGAAAAAGAGTTAGTATCGTCTATAGAGATGGAGACTTACATGGTTTCTCCTTGTGCCTTGAAAGCGATATTACATTGTCCTATACATCTTTTACCAACACAGATATTTTCACTAATTTCCATTAGAAACATTGTGGCGGCTTGGCAGAAGTGCTGTACAAGTTTGGAAGTAGATTATACATTCTCTGTATTTTTGCCGATCAGAGGAAATCCTCAATTTTCTCCCGGGCTTAAACAAGTAGTATTTAGAGAGTGGGCTGAAAAAGAGCTTAAATATATTTATCAGATCCTGCCTCAAGATGGGCAATTAATTTCCTTTGGGATTCTTTCTCAACATTTTCAGCTACCTAGATCCAACTTCTTTGCCTATCTACAGGTCCGTCATTTTATTAATACACATAAGTGGGATATGAGTAAATTGAATGCATGGTCGGATATCAATTTATGTTTGCAAAAATTTGCATTAGAAAACCCGTCCATTTCTCTCTTATATGACATTATGCTTTCTAAACAAGCATTAATCTTTTCAGATAAATTGACAATATCTTGGACCCCCTTTTTCCCTACAATTGATTTCGCTAAAATTCAACGTAGTTTGATAAATGTAAAAAAATGTGAAATTCCTAGGAGTTGGAGAGAATCTCACTTAAAACTTATTAATAACTATTATATTTCCCCTTCAAGATTAGCCAAGTTTTATTCTAGCTGCAACGGGAATTGTCCCCGATGCAATAAACCCAAGGCTGATATTTTACATATGTTTTGGTATTGCCCAAAAATTATACAACTTTGGCGTAAGGTAGAATATTGGTTTAATATACAGTACAAGTCAACTATTACCCTGTCACTTGATGAGATAATCTGGTTAGATGCTCCTGGCAATAGGGGCTTTTATGTCCACACTCTAAATACTATTATACTGGCTGTTAGACATCAAATTCTTAAACATTGGAAGGATACGTCAGTTCCTGGTTTATCTCTGATCTTACAAGAGATTCAAACTCAAATCATACATGAGTCAGTTCACTTAGAAACTATATCAGAAAAGAGAATAAAAACTTTCATAGCAGGCTGGCTCCCGATTATTAAAACATACCCCTTAGCTATACAAAAAGTTATCCTGACGCCATTCTTGTCTTCAAGCTCTTTTATGGACTTTGTAGTCTTAGATCTTTTTCCACATACATGGATAACTAATTATAGAGAAATATAAGGTGAAACGTGTCTGTGGGATATAGGATAATTCGGACACTGAAATTATGGAGAGAGAAACGTGAGAGCTCCCCCTCCCCCCCCCCCCTTTTTTTTTTTTTTTTTTTTTTTTTTTTGTATGAGTAGGTAGTATGTGGGTGTGAACTATATTGTTCTAATTTGTTTTGAAAAAGGAAAAAAAGCCAACATTTTGTACAAATTCTGTCATTTGAGAGTATTTTCATTCCAGCTAGTCAATGTATCTATGGGAAAAAAAAAGAATGTTTTTGTTTTTTTTCTCTTTTTGTTTATTGCTACACCTGACCCTATGGGGTATGTAAAGGTGGAATCCTTATTTGATTGTACTCTTTGTTGGAAACAAATAAATGTTTAAAAAGGCCCAATGGGGTTCACCTAACTGAAAAAGGATTAGACTTATTTTTAGCGGATTTGATGAGGGCTCTCACTCCCTTCCTGTAAGTCAGGTCGGGTGGGTGGCGGTAAGTGATACCTGAGATTCTATCTCTTGTTGCGGGAGGTAGCGCCAGGAGTGAATGGAGAGGGTGAACGGGGGGAGTGATGGCCAGGCTGATGAGGGTGGAGCCGATTACTTCAGTTAACTGGAGTGCCCCTCCCTCTGGGTAGGTAGGCCAGGAGAACTCGGAACACCCCTAGTAGCATCTCCACCCAAGAAGATTTTCTCTGCCTTGTCTTAAGTAAGTGTAGAGCCAGATAGGCTTGCAGCGTCATAAGGGTTAGGGCTGGCAGGGAGAGGGAAGGTGGAGGGGAGTGTTATGAGTTGCAACAATGTTGCAGGGACAGGGAGTGTCTTACCTTTCATAAGCTGGTGTTTGCAGTTCCTGTTCCTGTTTGATCCTGGACAAGAAGCTGTCAAGTTGCCCTCCCTCCCTATTGTAGCGGCATGAGAAAAGTAAGGTAGGTAGGGTTCTATGGCAGAGACAGGGATAGGCGTTTTAGTCTACGTAAGCCCATAGCTGTAGTTTTGACCTCCCTCTGTGGACTAGCCGGCTTAAGCAGCCTGGTGGTCTCAGAGCCTACTGGATGGTAGGTCCTATCAGCACCCTAACTGCGGGAGGTAGCGGCCAGGAGCAAATGGAGGGGGCGAACGGGGGGAGTGATGGCCATGCTGATGAGGGTGGGGCAGATTACTTCAGTTAACTGGTGTGCCCCTCCCTCTTGGTAGGTAGGCCAGGAGAACTCGTAACACCCCTAGTAGCATCTCCACCCGAGATTTTCTCTGCCTTGTCTAGATCGGGCCCGCTGACCTCTTCAGTCCAGGGTTGGTCTTAGCTTCTCATTTGCCGCCATCTGTTTATAGTCTGTGGGTTATTTCTTCACTAATTTATTATGTTAATAAAGGGGATCAGTGATGGTCCAGTTTTCCCAAAATGAGCGTCTGTCTTTATTTAAAGGTTGGCCCTTTGGGGTCTGTTAAGTTAACTTAGAGTTATAAGGTTTATGGGTTCTGTATCCTCTCCTTCCTGGGAGCGACTGGGTAAGCCTTTAATCCCTTACGTGAAACAGTAAGGTGATTACATAAACTAGGAGTTCCTGATCTCCAGCAAAAGGTGTGGGAGGAAAACCCGGGAGGCAAGTGGGTGGTCCAGCAGGGCAGGGGAGAGGGAGTGGGATGGGCCCTACACTGCAGAAAAAAAATGGATGTAGAGGGAGGGATGGCGAGATACACAACAGAAAAGAAAGGTGGAGTAGGGGGGTTTGGGGGCCCTAGCTATTGACCACTGGAGGGGGGTGGGGTGGAAGACCACTAAACTACAGATAAAAATATAAAATATTATATGTGTATATAAATATATATATATATATATATATATATATATATATTTATTTATAGGTACTGGCAGGGGGAGGGTTAGAGAGCTATTTGGGGGGATCATGGAGGTGGGACGATTGAGGAGGCTCACTGCACTGCAGGGAAAAAAAATATAAATAAACTTAAACTGCATACTGGCAGACTGTCTGCCAGTGCCTAAGATGGTGGTGACCAGTGTGGGGTGAGGGAGGGAAGGGAAATGTTTGGGAGGGATCAGATAGGGATCAGGAAATGGGAGGTGTCAGGTGGGAGGGTAATCTCTACACTAAAACTAAAATTTACCTTACAAGCTACCTAATTAACCCCTTCACTACCTGGAATAATAGAAGTGTGGTGCACAGCTGCAATTAGCAGCCTTCTAATTACCAAAAAGCAATGCCAAAGCCATGTTTGTGTGCTATTTCTGAACAATGGGGATCCCAGGGGAGCTTTTACTATCATTTGTGCCATGATTGCACAAGTGGTATGTAAATACTTTCAGGGAGAAGTTAACAAAAACATTTTTTATATGATTGCATTTGGTGGTGAAATGGTGGCATGAAATATACCAAAATAGGCCTAGAACAATACCTTGGGTTGTTATAGTTTTGACAGGTAAATAAAAAAAACAAGGCTCTTTTTCTGTTTAAATGGAGTGATAGCAAAAATACTAAAAAGTATCCGGTATTTTGGGCATGTTCTTGGTAGCAAAGGGGTTAAAATAATTTTCCTATAAAGGGTAACTACCAACTCTATTAATACATCTTATCTTTCCCTTTCCCAAAGTGAAACATTTAAATGTAAAAACAAAAACAAAAAACAACAAACAACTGGAGTTAAATTGTATGTATCAGTCTGGATAAACCTCCTGGAGAGTGTAGCCCACGAGCCATATTTTGGACATTTCTGGTACAACCCATAACAAAGCCCTTACACTATGTCATGTGATCTATTTGTTCCCTCCGCACACTTTACTTGTGTGATAGCTCCATTTACCAGTTAAACACATTGCTGTCAAAGGCCAACATAGAAATGACTTCCGGCTCCCTGCTTCCATTCCTGCAATAAGTTAAATGCAGATGGAAACTCTATGAGTTACCCTTTTTTTCACACCAAAAGATCAGCAAAAGTTTACGTTATTGAAATCCAGGGTAGCCTGCCGAAGTGGCAGAAAATCAATTTTGAAATATAGTTTTATTTACTGCCTTCTCTGAATAGTGCTTTTATGATTGTTTTAAGGTGAAATTATTAAAGGTCTAAAGAGGTCAAGTACGCTATATAATGTAGTTGAAGATTGCAGGCCCTTATCAAAAGCAGGGAAAATAAAACACTGGGAAGTTCTTTCTGAAGTGAGTAACTTTTCATACTCTAGTTTTGAGAAATAATCCTGCTCAAAATAAAAAAAAACTCATAACCTTGTCTGCCTGGAGAAATCTCTCTACAGCGGCTGTGTTGTGAATACATATTCTAAGGATGTATTTGATTTATGGTAAATCACTTCTGCATCTCAGCATCAGATTGTGCATTATTGAGACTTTCTTCTGAACATTTCAGCTACCAATACAAATCAAATATAAAGTGTTATATGTTTTTTCTAAATACAAATACACATGATATTAATCAAAAGAAAGGATTTATAGACAATATTATTCTATCTTTCAAACACTCTCAAATTTATGACATTGTGTTAGAGTAAAAACAGTATTTAGATATTTACATCTAGACGTTGTATGGGGTGCTCAATACATAATATCTAGCATGCCTAGGGTCCGATGATCTAAAACTTGCCGCCATGGAGAGAAATCACACAAAAAAATTGGGATCCTTTTTAGACCTTAGATTGTAAAATAGGAATTTCTTCTTCACATACAGAAGCCACAGTGAGATAAATATCTCTTAATGTAAAAGATATGTTTCTTAAATTGTTTGAGGGACCTTCTCATACTGCCGAGACTTCTTAGATCATTATGCTAGAGTGGAGAGCTTTAGATTATTAGGCCTCTAAATAGAAACATTAGCAATGCAGAAATATGCAACCCTGGCTGAGAGAATGGAAGGAGGAGTTTTTGACACCACTTAGGCTATGGAGTGCGGTGAGTTAGAGGTCAGAAGGAGGGCTAAGGAAGGTTTATAAAGAGGTTCAGTGGAAGCTGCTGCTCCTTTTTATTGTATATCTGCAATGAAAAGCTAATTGCCCAGCCTTGCAGTTATTATTATTATCGGTTATTTGTAGAGCGCCAACAGATTCTGCAGCGCTATTAACAAAGGCGGAGCACAACAAAACAATTATAGGGATCAAATGGGTAGAGGGCCCTGCCAAGAGTTGCACTGTTGTAGTCAGCTCTTAAGAAGGTGATCTACAAACAGCTGGCCTCTTAGGCTTACATGCTAAGGGGGTTCAGGGGATAGCAATGGAGGAGAGGAACTGGTATAAAGAAAGGTTAGCTTATGTTGTATGCATCCCTGAACAGTAGAGTCTTTAGGGAGCACTTGAAGCTTTTAAAACTAGAAGAGAGTCTTGTGGAGCGAGGCAGAGAGTTCCACAAGATGGAAGCCAGTCTGGAGAAGTCCTGTAAATGGGAGTGTGATGAGGTGACAAGAGAGGAGGAGAGTAGGAGGTCGTGAGCAGAGCAAAGGGGACGGGAGGGAGAGTATCTGGAGACAAGGTCTGAGATATAGGGGGAGCAGTGCAGTTGAGGGCTTTGTATGTCAGAATGAGAATTTTGTGTTTGATCCTAGAGGCAAGAGGCAAGCCAGTGAAGAGATTGGCAGAGAGGTGCAGCAGATGAAGAGCCACGTGTAAGGAAGATGAGTCTGGCAGAGGCATTCATTATGGATTGTAAAGGAGCTAGGCGGTAGGTGGGGAGACCAGAGAGGACAGGGTTGCAGTAATCGAGGCGGGAGAGAATGGGAGAGTGGATTAAAACTTAGTTGTATCTTGTGTAAGGAAGTGTCTAATTTTAGAGATGTTTTTAAGGTGGAAGCGGCAGGCTTTAGCCAATGACTGAATGTGAGGAGTGAAAGAAAGATCTGAGTCAAATTTGACCCTGAGACATCAGGCATGCGGTGTAGGGATAATGATGGAGTTGTCGACAGTTATAGAGAGATTGGGGGTGGAGAGTTTAGAAGAAGGGGGGAAAATAAGGAGCTCAGTTTTGGAGAGATTTAGCTTGAGGTAGTGAGAGGACATCCAGTTGGAGATGTGAGAAAGTCGGGAACCTGTGGAAGACAGATAGAAGAGGCACCTCATGGGACAAGTATCGTCTTGTACAACATAGGAGAGCAGTAACAGCACCCCCCCCACACACCCAGTGTTACTCACAAGAGCGGCGGTACACCAAGTACTGAGACAGGCAGGACGGAACCAAAAGACTCTGCACTGGGCAGAGTCTTCATGATATGTGCAAGAGACATCAGACACAAGTGCAACTTTGGTCCTGTTCCTGACTCCTCTGTGGAGGTTTGCTGTGCCGAGTTTCCATCCACCCGATTGGCTCCCCTGCTGGGTCGACTCTGACGCTGTCTGCCGAGTGACGTCTGCTGTAGCGTGTCGAGCTTGCGCTTGTCTGATGGGCGACTTTTGGTTCCGTCCTGCCTGTCTCGGTACTTGGTGTACCGCCGCTCTTGTGAGTAACACTCGGTGTGTGGGGGGGTGCTGTTACTGCTCTCCTATGTTGTACAAGACGATACTTGTCCCATGAGGCGCCTCTTCTATCTGTCTTCCACAGGTTCCCGACTTTCATCCACAACATTCTAGGAGAGCTGCCTGGATTGCCGCCACTGAATTCGTCACCTACACCTGTTTCTGACCATTTGCGCACTTCTATAGAGACTCCTATTGTTTCTCTTGTTTTAGGAGATGTGAGAAAGACAGTTAGTGACACGGGTTAGCAAGGAAGGAGAAAGGTCTGGTGCAGAGAAGTAGATTTGGGTGTCATCAGCATAGAAATGATATTGTAAACCGTGGGACTTTATTAGAGAACCTAGTGATGATGTGTAGATTGAGAAGAGAAGGGGACCAAGGACAGAGCCTTGCGGTACTCTGACAGAAAGTTGTGATGGGGCAGAGGAGACCCCAGAGAAGGCTACACTAAAGGTACGGTTTGACAGGTAGGAAGAGAGCCACGAGAGGGCTATGTCACATATGCCGAAGGATTGGAGCGTTTGGAGCAAGAGAGGGTGGTCAACAGTGTCAAAGGCTGCGGACAGATCAAGGAGGATAAGCAGCGAGAAGTGGCCTTTTGATTTTGCTGAAAGTAGGTCGTTGGTAACCTTAACAATTGCTGTCTCTGTGGAGTGATGGGGACGAAATCCAGATTGCAATGGGTCAAGGAGGAAGTTTATTGTAAGGAAATGGGATAGGCGTGCATAAGCTAGTTTTTCGAGAAGCTTTGATGCAAGAGGGAGGAGGGAAATAGGGCGGTAGTTGGATGGGGAGGTAGGATCAAGGGAAGGTTTTTTGAGGATAGGTGTGACCAGTGCATGTTTCAGCGATGAGGGAAATATACTGGTGCTGATGGAGAGGTTGAAAGTGTGTGTGAGTATAGGGGTAAGGGTGGCAGAGAGGGAGGGGAGTAGCTGTGAGGGGATAGGTTTAAGCAATTTACCTGGTAGCAGACCTGCAGTAGCTGTTGGCCAAGGTCAAAAGGCTGGCTTAGGCTAAAAGAATGGCCTGGCTGAAGATGCACTTGAAGGCAGCTTTTGGACTGTTGGGTGAGTGAGGTAAGATGGTTTTGCCGGAATCTGCACAGGCTGGTGAAAAGTGGCACACTAGGCCCCAATGGACATCCATGCCTCCTGAAAGGTTGTCCATGATGATTCCTTAAGTAAGAAGGATCCGCAGCAGTGCAGGACCTGCACTAGAGGTGAGGCCTGTCGGCAGAGAGTGGGAGATTGAAGTGGGCCATTGAGCAGTGGAGGAAGCATGGAGCTTTGAGCTGGAGAGAGAGATATGGTGGTCCTGGATGGCTGGAAGGGCAGGTACATGGCATACAGATATGGTGGGGTGGATTTCTTCCCCCACCAGGAGTAAGGCCTATGGACAGCAGAACAAAGAGGAGGTGGATGGAGGCACCAGCATGCCCCCTCTCTCCCCCTCTCCTCCCAAACTCTAGTGTCCCCCAGCCCTCTTTCTGAAGCCCCCACTTTTCTAGGCCTCCCCCTTTTCACTGTTCCTAGACCCTAGTTCATATCCCCTATACTGCCTCTCACTAACTACCTGAACTGTTTTCTGAATGCTGTTGAGCAGCCTCCATCTGCTCCCTCTTATTTGAAGGCCCTTTTTACTGCCCATCACACCATGTGCCATTAACAAGGCATCCTCCACATCACCCATCCTAGTAACGCCTCCCTTCTGATGGTGTCTGCCTTAAGACATGCTGCTTCAAGCCCTTGTTTGTGTACAGTAGGGCCATTAGGTATCAATTTGTTGCTGGTGTTGAAGGAGAAGATTAGGAAAATTGAGTTTTTCAACTTGTTTTCTTTATTGCTGTTGGGTCCAGTGTTGGAGATTAGGGAGGATCCAAAAGGGAGGATAAATAAAAGAAGGAGGAAGAAGAACAGAAGAAGAGATACTGTAAATTTTCTTAGACATTTACCAATTGGTCAAGGACTTTTGTATTTTGACTGGAATTATAGAAGAGGTGTTTCCAGAGTTGTGCTCAGCCTTGTTCTGTTACTTCAATTAAATTGCAGGGGCATACAGGAAGTATGAAGGGATGGCATGGTTAAGGTATTATGAACAGTTTTGTCAGAGGATGGCCATGAGACCTGAAATAAGATGGGATTACCAACACATGAGGTTCTGGTTTGAACTGATGATGTGGCTAAGAGTGAGTAATTCCTTTTGTGGCTCCAGTGGTGGACTTGGGGAGAGCGCAACCAGTGGAAGTTCAGCTGTGGCAATTCATAAGGACTTATGTTTTCAGTTAAAGAAGGGACAGTGCAAGTTTGGCAGTGGATGTAAGCATAAGCATGCCTGCTTTAGATGTGGTGGGGCACACCCATGGACAAGATATGTCAAGAAAGGAGCAGGGAGTGGTAAGGTTGGTGAGACCGCTGCAGCTCTGGGTTTAATTTAGTGACTATTTGTTATCTTTGTCTGTGTATTTTTGCAATGATTAGGATTTTGTAGGGAAGTATATTTTGGGAAGGAGGTTTTTATGGGGGGTCATGTTGAAGTCTTTTAGATAGGAGGAACACGTCAGACTCAAGTGGAGGTATCTTAGTGAGTGTAGGTATACCAGTGGGATAGGGATTGCATAGTGGCAGTCCTTTGCATGTTATCCAACCTTACCAAATGTGCGGAATCTCATAGGAGGCTCAGGATGGCTAGCACTTCTAGTCATGGCATAATGAAACAACTTATACAATAATTACTCTCAGTATTTAGTTTCACCATCATTTAAATTAGGTCTGAAAATTGAGGATTTCCTAATTCTCAGATCTTGAAATGTATCCTGCAGACGTCTCAGGGCTATCCCCTTTTACATTCCCCCCCCCCCCCTATATTAATATGACAGTGGCTAGCCTGTTTTGTCTGTGAACTAAAGCTCAAGGGCCCAATCTGATATGCAGCGTCGCCCGCAAAAGCCGGTGACGCCGAATTTTGCGTGGGTTTGGTATCACATATACGGCGTAACCTAGAAGTTACGCTCGTATATTTCTGCCTTCAGCCGTAGTTTTTTGGGCCATAGACAGGTATACCAAACCCACGCAGTTTGGTATCCAATATACAGCGTAAGGACTTACGTGGCGAAAATGGAGAAATCTTACTCCATTTTCACCTCGCCACAAATTGCAGCCGTAGTAAGCCTTACACTGTGTATTGGAGCCCTGTAACTCCCTAAACTACCTGCAAAATAAAACCTAACACCTAACGCATGCGCAATGTCTATCTACCTGTCAACCACGATCCCCTGCCACAATCCCTAATAAAATATTTAACCCCTAAACCGCCGCTCCCACACCCCGCCGCCACCTACATTAAAAGTATAACCCCCTAATGTGATCCCCCTACACCGTCACCAGCTACATTACATACCCCCTAATGTGAGCTCCTACCCCGCCGTCAGCTACATTAAACTACCCCCTAATGTGAGCCCCTTACACCGCCGCCAGCTACATTAAACTACCCCCTAATGTGAGCCCCTTACACCACCGCCAGCTACATTAAACTACCCCCTAATGTGAGCTCCTACCCCACTGCCAGCTATATTAAAATTATTAACCCCTAATCTAATCCCCCTACCCCGCCGCCAGCTATATTAAATGTATTAACCCCTAACCTAATCCCCCTACACCGCCGCCAGCTATATTAAATACATTAACCCCTAATCTAATCCCCCTAAAGTAATCACCTCTATTACCAGCCCTTAAAAGGGCCTTTTGCGTGACATTGCCCCAAAGTAACAGCTCTATTGCCAGCCCTTAAAAGGGCTTTTTGCGGGGCATTTCCCAAAAGTAACCAGCAATTTTACCAGCCCTTAAAAGGACTTTCTGCAGGGCATTGTCACAAAGTAATCAGCTCTTTTGCATCTAATCTAAATCCCCCTACACTGCCGCCACCTATATTAAATAGATTAACCCCTAATCTAATCCCCCTACACCGCCGCCAGCTATATTAACTATATTAACCCTAATTATATTAGGGTTAATATAGTTAATATCATTATTATATTATATATATATATATATATATATATATATATATATATATATATATATATATATATATTAAGTATAATAACCCTATCTAACTCTAACATCCCTAACTAAATTCTTATTAAAATAAATCTAATTAATATTAATATTATTAATTAAAATATTCCTATTTAAATCTAAATACTTACTTTTAAAATAAACCCTAAGATAGCTACAATGTAATTAATAATTACATGGTAGCTATTTTAGGGTTTATATTTATTTTACAGGTAACCTGGTATTTATTTTAACTAGGTACAATAGCTATCAAATAGTTAATAACTATTTAATAGCTACCTAGTTAAAATAATTACCAATTTACCTGTAAAAAAATCCTAACCTAAGTTACAAATACACCTACACTATCAATAAATTAAATAAACTACAAATATCTAAACTAAAATACAATTAAATAAACTAAACTAAATTACAAAAAAAAACACTAAAATAAAAAAAATAAAAAAGATTACAAGAATTTTAAGCTAATTACACCTATTCTAAGCCCCCTAATAAAATAACAAAGCCCCCCAAAATAAAAAAATTCCCTACCCTAATCTAAATTAATTAATTTTAGTGTTTGTTTGTTTTTTTAATTTAGTTTAGTTTATTTAATTGTATTTTAGTTTAGATATTTGTAGTTTATTTAATTTATTGATAGTGTAGGTGTATTTTTAACTTAGGTTAGGATTTATTTTACAGTTAAATTGGTAATTATTTTAACTAGGTAGCTATTAAATAGTTATTAACTATTTAATAGCTATTGTACCTAGTTAAAATAAATACCAAGTTACCTGTAAAATAAATATAAACCCTAAAATAGCTACAATGTAATTATTAATTACATTGTAGCTATCTTAGGGTTTATTTTATAGGTAAGTATTTAGATTTAAATAGGAATATTTTAATTAATAATATTAATATTAATTATATTTATTTTAATAAGAATTTAGTTAGGGATGTTAGAGTTACATAGGGTTATTATACTTAATATATATATATATATATATATATATATATATAAAATATAATAACGATATTAACTATATTAACCCTAATATAATTAGGGTTAATATAGTTAATATATATAATATAATAACTATATTAACTATATTGACCCTAATATAATTAGGGTTAATATAGCTGGAGGCGGTGTAGGGGGATTAGATCAGGGGTTAATCTATTTAATATAGGTGGCGGCGGTGTAGGGGTATTAGATTAGGGGGTAATACATTTATTATAGGTGGCGGCGGTGTAGGGGGATTTAGATTAGATGCAAAAGAGCAGATTTCTTTGTGACAATGCCCCGCAAAAAGCCCTTTTAAGTGCTGGTAAAAGAGCTGGTTACTTTGGGGAAATGCCCCGCAAAAGCCCTTTTAAGGGCTGGCAATAGAGCTGTTACTTTGGGGCAATGTCACGCAAAAGGCCCTTTTAAGGTCTGGTAATAGAGGTGATTACTTTAGGGGGATTAGATTAGGGGTTAATTAATTTAATATAGCTGGCGGCGGTGTAGGGGGATTAGATTAAGGGTTAATTAATTTAATATATCTGGTGGCGGTGTAGGGGGATTAAATTAGGGGTTAATTAATTTAATATAGCTGGCGGCGGTGTAGGGGAATTAGATTAGGGGTTAATAATTTTAATATAGCTGGCGGCGGGGTAGGAGCTCACATTAGGGGGTAGTTTAATGTAGGTGGCGGCGGGGTCCGGGAGTGGCGGTTTAGGGGTTAATAACTTTATTAGGTGGCGGCGGGGTCCGGGAGCGGCGGTTTAGGAGTTAATAACTTTATTAGGTGCTGCGGGGTCCGGGAGCGGCGGTTTAGGGGTTAATACATTTTTTATTATTAGGAGAGTGAGGGGGGATAGCGGATAGAGGGTATACGTGTCGGGCTATGTTTGGGAGGCGTGTTAGACAGTACGGGAGATTTAATACTTTAGTCAGGTTTTGTAGGCGCCGGCAGTTTCTAAAGTGCCGTAAGTCACTGGCGACTACAAAAATTTGTACTTACGCAGATTTCTGGATATAGCTGGTTTATCCGACTTACGGCACTTTAGCATCTGACTGCGGGGTATATTGGATAGCTTGAGTTGCAAGCTGAAACTATGGGCGGCGGGGGTTCCCTCGCTTGCGCCGCAAACTACTATCTATATATATCGGATCGCGCCCCAGATTGGATCCTCAACATAAGGCTAATAGAGGGTGGAGTTAGGGTATTGAAAGACAGTTCAATTAAAAGGGATGCTAATTTGTTTTGAAAATATTTGGACTTGGCAGATATGTTATTTTATAGCAACACAGCTGACATGTCTTGTAATTGTAAGTCGTTTACTGCCATTTAAAGAATAATTGTGGTATTATAATTTCTCTACTGAATAACAATATTGTCATCCAAAATTATAGAAAATAATTACACTATTTTTAGAGAGTTTGTGTACTCCATGACATAATAGAACCACTCCTAAGGGTTAATTTATTTGTTTATGCAGACAATTTTGTATTACATGATAAACAAGCATCTGAAATGATATCTAAGGGATACAACTTGCCTGCTCTGATGATGGTTAAACATGAGATAGAAGGAGAAAGATCTCAACTTTTTAAAAACTTGCTAAGTGTAAAATACATTTCCAAAAGATCAATTTTGTGACTAATAATAGTTTGGAGTTTAGTAAAATGAGTTCTGTTATTTGTACTAACCTTCATATGTTACTGAAAGTTAACTTAGCTGATGTGTCAGTGGAGGACTGCAAATTTGTTTCTTGGAAAAATAAAACTATGCATTATATATTATCTCCAAACCCATATGATTGGGGCCCAAATTAGGCTTTTACAGATACAACAGTAGACATTGTAGATCATTAATTATACCCTGTACTATAATTGGAAATACATGTTTTCATCAGCTCAAACCATCAGTAATAATCAAATCAAGATACAAATTACATCACATTCTGTATACGTTGATTAATTGATGTAAAATTGAGAACTTGGTCCAGACCACTAGAGCATTGAATGTAAGGATTTTGACTAATTTGAGCAATATTAAAAATCCATTATCCAAAATTCCATTGCTTTCCACCTTAGGCTTTATTGTAATTCTAAAAAGTCCATTTTTTCTTTTTCAAGGTATTGAATAAGTTTGGGTCCCCAGAAGAGAAGGGGAGACAGAGAACATATACTTGTATTATTATGTGTGTTCATTAACTTTTCAAATTAGCTTATTTGACTGTTAAAATTACTCTCACAACAATTCTTTTTGTGCATGATATACTATGGGGCATATCTATCACGCTCCGTATGGACCTTGAAGTCCCGTGTTTCTGGCCAGAAACTACAGTTATGAAGCTATAACCTGTCCGCCTGCTCTGAGGAGGCGGACAGACATCCCCACAATTCAACCCGATCGAATATGATTGACACACCCCTGCTAGTGGCCGATTGGCCGCGAATCTGCAGGGGGCGGCGTTGCACCAGCAGTTCACAAGAGCTGCTGGTGCAATGCTGAATGCGGAGAGTGTATTGCTCTTCACATTCAGCGAGGTCTTGCGGACATGATCCGCAATGTCCGACCAAAAAAAACTGAGATGCCTTCTTTTTCAAATAAAGATAACAAGAGAATGAAGAAAAAATGATAATAGGAGTAAATTAGAAAGTTGCTTAAAATTGCATGCTCTATCTAAATCACAAAAGAAAAAATTTGGGTTCTGTGTCCCTTTAAATAGTTCCCATAAACATTAATGAAATCCCATCTTAAAAATATATATCTTTACCACAAAGTTTTTGAGCAGGTCTAAAAATGCAACAAACATATTTATTCCTATGTATATATATATATACATATATGGAATCTATGGTATAAAAAAAATATTTATCCTCTTTTTATGGAATTCCTTCTATAAATGTTTTCTCCATACACTTTTATTGGATATTCTTTTCAATACCTTTAAATCTCTCAGAGACTTTCTGACAATTCTCTGTTACCCAGGATATCTGTAGCTGCAGAGCCTGGGGAATTTTA
Organism: Bombina bombina; assembly: GCF_027579735.1. NCBI lineage: Eukaryota > Metazoa > Chordata > Amphibia > Anura > Bombinatoridae > Bombina > Bombina bombina. Next base: position 570,606,994 of record NC_069501.1, read on the forward strand.
GTATGAGAATGCTTTTTATAGGATAGGATTCAATTTTCAGATCCTATTAAGATTTTTCAGCTGTGTCACAATGAAAATAGGCAGCTCAATAGCAGCATTTGGAGACAGAAGCAGAACTGACAGTTTTAATCGGTAGCTTTTGCTCCGTCCATGGGTGCTAAGCTATCACTGGGTGCGCAATGAGGGCACAGACTTGTAATGTTCTTTTAAAAAGCTTATTAGTATTATGGGGAGATGTGCTGCCAATCAGAAGGAGCTTGCAGGCTTCCCTAACATGGTACAGCAGTAAGCAGATTTAATAGTGTTGGCCACACTGGTACTGAAGCATATTAATAATCTTTTTATATATGCACACTTCCTATATGCTCACCCTGTTTTTGAATTTTTAAAAGTATTTATAATACACATTGATATATCTGTAGCACAACAGTGATCACATTTGTTAACCCCTTAACAACAGCAATGTACCCTGTATGTTGCATGTTGTGACACCACACTATTTCTATATGCCTCTAGAGACCTGCACTATTTATCCCATAAATGGAGGAAAAACAGCTGACGTAGAGGATATGTTAGCTGTTGGTAAGGGGTTAAAAACAATATGAACTCTGGGGTTCAGGAACAGTTTTAATGTTCATCAAAGTATCACCATCAGGTAATAATTTGCTTCCTATGTTTTACGCTCCTTTCGAAAAACATGTGAGTTTTAGACATATACATTAGGATTCTGTGAAATACAAAAAAATATAAATGTTGCTGTGTTCTTTGCATTCATTTGAAATCGCAACATAAGCCAGTGTTCCGCCGACATTTGCTCCCTTGTTGAGATCTGCTAACTTAATGTGCCCATGGCACAATTACGTAATCGTACTCCACATATATTTTAAAAAAGAATGTGTGAAATGTGATACATAATTCGAAAAATGCACACATTATAATTTGGAAAAAATATATTTTGTTTGTATTTCAATGTCCCGTAAGCTTGTCTGGACACAATTCTTAGTATAGTTCAGTATAGTATAAAATGTTAGAAAGACAAAAGAGAACACGAGCGCAAGCCACTCTAAGAGCCTATTTATCAAGCCGTCAACCACAAATCCGCTTGAAATCCGCAGCGTAATTGTGGAGAGCCTGATTCCCCTTATTTATCAAAACTCATGTTCGCTGCTGCCCGATACCCCATTGATTTCTATGGGAGAATAAAAGTAACGTTTACACCTAGCACCCTAACATAAGCCCCGAGTCTAAACACCCCTAATCTGCCGCCCCCTACACCGCCGCCACCTACATTATACTTATTAACCCCTAATCTGCCACCCCTACACCACCACCACCTACATTATTCTTTTTAACCCCTAATCTTTCGCCCCCCTACACCGCCGCCACCTACATTATACGTACCTGGTTTTCAATCCGCCGCCCTAGAGGCGGCGGATGCCATAGGTATCAATGGGAGTCTGAAAGCAGTGAAAACTCATGCTGCCCGATACCCCATTGATTTCTATGGGAGAATAAAAGTAACGTTTACACCTAACACCCTAACATAAGCCCTGAGTCTAAACACCCCTAATCTGCCGCCCCCTACACCGCCGCCACCTACATTATACTTATTAACCCCTAATCTGCTGCCCCTACACCTCCGCCACCTACATTATACTTATTAACCCCTAATCTTTTGCCCCCTACACCGCCGCCACCTACATTATACTTATTAACCCCTAATCTGCCACCCGTACACCGACGCCACCTACATTATACTTATTAACCCCTAATCTGCCGCTCCAACACCGCTGCCACCTATATAAAGTTATTAACCCCTATCCCGCCGCTCCCGGAGCCCACTGCAACTAAATAAATGTATTAACCCCTAAACCGCCAGCCCCCCACATCGCCATAAACTAAATTAAACTATTAACCCCTAAACATAACAACCTGCTAACTTTATATTAAATCAGAATTAAGGTTGAAAAAATCCTATTGGCTGTTGCAATCAGCCAATAGGATTGAGCTTTCATCCTACTGGCTGATCCAATCAGCCAATAGGATTGAGCTCGCATTCTATTGGCTGATTGGAATATCCAATAGAATGCAAGCTCAATCCTATTGACTGATTGCATCAGCCAATCGGAATCTAAGGGACGCCATCTTGGATGACATTTAAAGGAACCTTCATTCGGGAAGAAGACGTCGTAAGAAGAGGATGCTCCGCGTCGGATGTCTGGAAGTTGGAGCCGCTCCGCGCCAGATGGATGAAGATAGAAGATGCCATCCGGGTGAAGACTTCTGCGGCTTGGATGAAGACTTCGGCCTCTTGGATGAAGACTTCTGCCGGCTTCTTGGAGGATGGATGTTGGATCTTCAAAACTATAAGTCGATCTTCAGGGGTTAGTGTTAGGATTTTTTAAGGGTTTATTGGGTGGGTTTTAGTTTTAGATTAGGGTTTGGGCTGCAATAGAGCTAAATGCCCTTTTAAGGGCAATGCCCATCTAAATTCCCTTTTCAGGGCAATGGGGAGCTTAAGTTTTTTTAGTTAGGTTTTTATTTGGGGAGTTGGTTGTGTGGGTGGTGGGTTTTACTGTTGGGTGGTATTTGTATTTTTTATTTACAGGTAAAAGAGCTGATTTCTTTGGGGCAATGCCCTGCAAAAGGCCCTTTTAAGGGCTATTTGTAGTTTATTGTAGGTTAGGGTTTTTTTTTATTTTGGGGGGCTTTTTATTTTCATAGGGCTCTTAGATTAGGTGTAATTAGTTTAAATCTTTGATAATTTCTTTTTTATTTTGTGTAACTTAGTGTTTATTTTTTTTGTAACTTATGGCTAGATTACGAGTTTGGCGTTAGAAGCTGTGCGGTGCTAACGAGCAGTTTATGCTCAACGCTCACTTACAGACAGCGCTGGTATAACGGGTTTTTACAAACCCGGCGTTAACCACAAAAAGGTGATCGTAGAGCAAATTTTGCTTTACATCTCACCTCAATACCAGCGCTGCTTACGTTAGCGGTGAGCTGGCTGAACGTGCTTGTGCACGATTTCCCCTTAGGAATCAATGGGGGAGAGCCGGCTGAAAAAAACCTAACACCTGCAAAAAAGCAGCATTTAGCTCCTAACGCAGCCCCATTGATTCCTATGGGGAAAAAACATTTATGTCTACACCTAACACCCTAACATGAACCCCGAGTCTAAACACCCCTAATCTTACACTTATTAACCCCTAATCTGCCGTCCCCGACATCGCTGACACCTACATTATATTATTAACCCCTAATCTGCCACTCCGGACACCGCCGCCACCTACATTATACTTATGAACCCCTAATCTGCTGCCCCCAATGTCGCCACAACCTACCTACACTTCTTAACCCCTAATTTGCCACCCCCAACGTTGCCGCCACTATATTGAATTTATTAACCCCTAAACCTAAGTCTCACCCTAACACCCCCTAACTTAAATATAATTTAAATAAATCTAAATAAAAATAACTATCATTAACTAAATTATTTCTATTTAAATCTAAATACTTACCTATAACATAAACCCTAAGCTAGCTACAATATAACTAATAGTTACATTGTAGCTATCTTAGGGTTTATTTTTATTTTACAGGCAAGTTAGTATTTATTTTAACTAGGTAGAATAGTTATGAAATAGTGATTAACTATTTAATAACTACCTAGCTAAAATAAAGACAAAAGTACCTGTAAAATAAAACCTAACCTAAGTTACAATTACACCTAACACTACCACTATAATTAAATTAATTCCCTAAATTAAATTAAATTATCTAAAGTGCAAAAAAAAAAAAAACAACTAAATTACAGAAAATAATAAAAAAAATTACAAGATTTTTAAACTAATTACACCTAATCTAATCCCTCTAACAAAATAAAAAAGCCCCCAAAAATAAAAAAAAGCCCTACCTTACACTAAATTACAAATAGCCCTTAAAAGGGCATTTTGTGAGGCATTGCCCCAAAGTAATCAGCTCTTTTACCTGTAAAAAAAAATACAAATCCCCCAACATTAAAACCCACCACCCACACAACCAACCCTATTCTAAAACCCATTCAATCCCCCCTTAAAAAAACCTAACACTAACCCCCTGAAGATCGACCTACCGGGAGACGTCTTCATCCAACCGGGCAGAAGTGGTCTTCCAGATGGGCAGAAGTCTTCATCCAAGTCGGGCAGAAGTGGTCCTCCAGACGGGCAGAAGTCTTCATCCAGACGGCATCTTCTATCTTCATCCATCTGGCACGGAGTGGGTCCATCTTCAAGACATCTGACGCGGAGTATCCTCTTCTTCCGACGGCTAGGACTGAATGAAGGTACCTTTAAGTGACGTCATCCAAGATGGCGTCCCTTCAATTCCGATTGGCTGATAGATTTCTATAAGCCAATTGGAATTAAGGTAGAAAAAAATACTATTGGCTGATTGGATCAGCCAATAGGATTGAAGTTCAATCCTATTGGCTGATGCAATCAGCCAATAGGATTGAGCTGGCATTCTATTGGCTGTTCAATCCTGGCATTTCTACCTTAATTCCGATTGGCTGATAGAATTCTATCAGCCAATTGGAATTGAAGGGACGAAATCTTGGATGACATCATTTAAAGGAACCTTCATTCAGTCGTAGCCGTAGGAAGAAGAGGATGCTCTGCATCAGATGTCTTGAAGATGGACCCGCTCTGTGCCGGATGGATGAAGATAGAAGATGCCGTCTGGATGAAGACTTCTGCCCATCTGGAGGACCACTTTTGCCAGGCTTGGATGAAGACTTCTGCCCGTCAGGAGGACCACTTCTGCCCAGTTGGATGAAGACGTCTCCCGGTAGGTCAATCTTCAGGGGGTTAGTGTTAGGTTTTTTTAAGGGAGGATTGGGTGGGTTTTAGAGTCGGGTTGGTTGTGTGGGTGGTGGGTTTTAATGTTGGGGGGGTTTGTAATTTTTTTTACAGGTAAAAGAGCTGATTACTTTGGGGCAATGCCCCGCAAAAGGCCCTTTTATGGGCTATTTGTAATTTAGTGTAGGATAGGGCTTTTTTTTTATTTTGGGGGGGCTTTTTTATTTTGTTAGGGGGGTTAGATTAGGTGTAATTAGTTTAAAAATCTTGTAGTTTTTTTTATTATTTTCTGTAATTTAGTGTTTTGTTTTTTTGTACTTTAGATAATTGTATTTAATTTAAGGAATTAATTTAATTATAGTTGTAGTGTTAGGTGTAATTGTAACTTAGGTTAGGTTTTATTTTACAGGTACGTTTGTCTTTATTTTAGCTAGGTAGTTATTAAATAGTTAATAACTATTTCATAACTATTCTACCTAGTTAAAATAAATACAAACTTGCCTGTAAAATAAAAATAAACCCTAAGCTAGCTACAATGTAACTATTAGTTATATTGTAGCTATTTTAGGGTTTATTTTATAGGTAAGTATTTAGTTTTAAATAGGAATAATTTAGTTAATGATAGTTATTTTATTTATATTTATTTAAATTATATTTAAGTTAAGGGGGGTTAGGGTTAGACTTAGATTTAGGAGTTAATAACTTTAATATAGTGGTTAGAGGTTAATAAAATGTAACTAGTGTTTGCGAGGCGGGAGTGCTAATATATTTATTATAGTGGCGGCAATGTCCGGTTCGGCAGATTAGGGGTTAAACATTTTTTTTAAGTGTTTGCGATGTGGGGGGCCTCGGTTTAGGGGTTAATAGGTAGTTTATGGGTGTTAGTGTACTTTTTAGCACTTTAGTTAAGAGTTTTATGCTACAGCGTTGTAGTGTAAAACTCTTAACTACTGACATTAAAATGCGGTACCAGGCTTGACAGGAGAGGGTGTACCGCTCACTTTTTGTCAGACTCGTAATACCGGTGCTATGCAAGTCCCATTGAAAAAAGAGGATACACAATTGACGTAAGTGGATTTGCGGTATTTCCGAGTCTGGCCAAAAAAGTGAGCGGTACACCTGTACCTTCAAGATTCGTAATACCAGCGGGTGTTAAAAAGCAGCGTTGGGACCGGCCAACGCTGCTTTTTAAGCCTAACGATAAACTTGTAATCTAGCCGTTAGTGTTTGTTATTTTTTTGTAACTTAGTTGTTAGTTTTTTGTAACTTTTTTTTGTAACCTTGTAATTTTTAATTGTAGAATTAAATTATTTGAGTAGGGTTAGGTTTTTAAATATATAATATATTTAATTTAATTTGTAGTTTAATGTAATTTTAGTATAACAGTTAGGGTAGATTAATTATTAGTTTAATTTAGTTTAATGTAATTTTAGTATAATAGGGTAGATTAATTAATAGTTTAATATAGTTTAATGTAAATTTAGTATAATAGTTAGTGTAAATTAATTAATAGTTTTATATAGTTTAATTTAATTTTAAAGGTAAGTTTAAATTTATTATAAGATAGGGATGAGTTAATATTTAATATAAAGTTAGCGGGTCTATAGGTTTAGGGGTTAATAGGTTAATTTAGTTTATGGCGATGTGGGGGGCTTGAGGTTTAGGGGTTAATAACTTTATTTAGTTGTGGTGGGCTCTGAGAGCGGCGGGATAGGGGTTAATAACATAATGTAGGTGTCGGCGGTGTAGGGAGCAGCAGATTAGGGGTTAATAACAATGTAGGTGGCGGTGGGCTCCAGGAGCAGTGGAATAGGGGTTAATAACTTTATTAGAGTGGCGGTGGGCTCTGGGAGCGGCGGGATAGGGGTTAAACAGTTTAGTATAGTGGCGGTGTTTAGTGACAGTATACAAATAAAGCTGTGAAAAAGCAGAATAGCAGCGAGATTGATGACTGTTAGTTCACAACAGTCCTCTGACACTTGCTGAGTCTTATCTAGTCGTTCGTAATATTCTATTATTTTATTTTTATACCTCTATATTACCCAGAGGAGTCCCAAAAGGTGGATGGATGTATTCAGTGGCTGTTACGGATGACATGTGAATGTATTTGCCTATACTTTAGCACTCATTATTGTTATTAAGCATCCAATAATAACAAACTTTGTGGAATACTTTCCTTGTGTCCAGTATCCAAGCTGCTGATTCATGCATCACATATGTTGCTTCTATTTTGTTTCTAATTTCTAACCATGAGGGTGTCCCAGTTTTCCAATATTTAGCTAAACATATTATCATATTGTGCATACTATTCTGATGAAGGTGTTAATGTCTTTATTGAATCTTCCTATGTGTTCGTGGAGTGTACTGAGTAGGTGTGACAAGGATTGCCAAATCTCCCCAAACCCTACACATTCCCACCACATGTGTCTGTAGGTTCCCACTTTCCCACATCCTCTATAACAGAGTCTGGTGTGTGAGCGTGACATATGTGATGTTCTTACTGGAGTCAGATACCATCTATATGCTGTTTTTATTGCATTTTCTCGTAAGTCTGTACTCAGAAGGCCATCCCATATACTTTTTTCCAAGTTTACTCCCAGGTACTCCTCCTACTTAAGTATTGTTGAGTTTTTCTCTTTATATGAGATGTTCTGAATATGTAGGTATAACTTTGTAATGGACTTTTTTGGTCTAGCTGTTGAAATGTATATTTTGTTCTAGTGTAGTGTTAGGTTGGGGTGAACCCCCCCAGGTATTGTCATATAGAAGTAGATAGTTAAAGGAACAAGTACCATTGTAGCTTATTAGGGTGTATTATGTCTTGTAATTGAGAAAATGTCATAATTGTGTAGCTAGTTAATAGGTCCGCCACTCTGTATAAACCTTTATTTGCCCATTTATCAAGTATACTATGTGTGTCCCTCTACAGCAGTAATCTGAGCGGCATCATCAGGGAGTGAGAAGGCAATAGCTCCTGGTTAGTGATGTCGCAAACCTAAAAAATTGGGTTGGCGAACGCGAACTTCCGCAAAAGTTCGCAAACGGGCGAACTGGGCGAACCGCCATAGACTTCAATAGGCAGGTGAATTTTAAAACCCACAGGGACTCTTTCTGGCCACAATAGTGATGGAAAAGTTGTTTCAAGGGTACTAACACCTGGACTGTGGCATGCCGGAGGGGGATCCATGGCAAAACTCCCATGGAAAATTACATAGTTGATGCAGAGTCTGGTTTTAATCCATAAAGGGGCATAAATCACCTAACATTCCTAAATTGTTTGGAATAACATGCTTTAAAACATCAGGTATGATGTTGTATCGATCAGGTAGTGTAAGGGTTATGCCCGCTTCACAGTGCGCAGTGTAGGTGATATACCTGCCCTGACCATGCTTTGCAGACCAGGTATCAGTGGTCAGATGGACCCTTGCCCCAACATTGTGTGCCAGACATGCCATTATAGCAGACTTATATGGCTTTGGCGTTGCTTTCTGGTAATTAGAAGGCTGCTAAATGCCACTGCGCACCACACATGTTTTATGCCCAGCAGTGAAGGGGTTAATTAGGGAGCATGTAGGAAGCTTGTAGAGTTAATTTTAGCTTAAGTGTAGTGTAGTAGACAACCCAAAGTATTGATCTAGGCCCATTTTGGTATATTTCATGACACCATTTCACCGCCAAATGCGATCAAATAAAAAAAAATTGTTCACTTTTTCACAAACTTTAGGTTTCTCACAGAAATTATTTACAAACAACTTATGCAATTATGGCATAAATGGTTGTAAATGCTTTCTTGGATCCATTTTGTTCAGAAATAGCAGACTTATATGGCTTTGGTGTTGCTGTTTGGTAATTAGAAGGCTGCTAAATGCCACTGTGCACCACACGTGTTTTATGCCCAGCAGTGAAGGGGTTAATTAGGGAGCATGTAGGGTGCTTGTAGAGTTAATTTTAGCTTAAGTGTAGTGTAGTAGACAACCAAAAGTATTGATCTAGCCCCATTTTGGTATATTTCATGCCACCATTTCACAGCCAAATGCGATCAAATAAAAAAAAAATTGTTCACTTTTTCACAAACTTTAGGTTTCTCACAGAAATTATTTACAAACAACTTATGCAATTATGGCATAAATGGTTGTAAATGCTTCTCTGGGATCCCCTTTGTTCTGAAATAGCAGACTTATATGGCTTTGGCATTGCTTTTTGGTAATTAGAAGGCTGCTAAATGCCACTGCGCACCACATGTGTTTTATGCCCAGCAGTGAAGGGGTTAATTAGGGAGCATGTAGGCAGCTTGTAGAGTTAATTTTAGCTTAAGTGTAGTGTAGTAGACAAACCAAAGTATTGATCTAGGCCCGTTTTGGTATATTTCATGCTACCATTTCACCGCCGAATGCAAATTTAAAAAAAAACTAAATTTTTTCGCAATTTTAGGTTTCTCACTGAAATTATTTAAATCAATGTAAATATTTGCATAGGAAATTAGTACATCTAGGCAAGTATCCCTGTTTGCAAGCGGGGATACTTGCCTATATGTACTAATTTCCTATGCAAATATTTACATTGATTTAATTTTGAGACATGGAGGATTTTAATTTCAGTTTTTTATCTCCCCCCATAATTTTAATGAATTTTGAAATTATTTACAAACAGCTTGTGCAATTATGGCACAAATGGTTGTAAATGCTTCTCTGGGATCCCCTTTGTTCAGAAATAGCAGACATATATGACTTTGGCGTTGCTTTCTGATAATTAGAAGGCCACTAAATGCTGCTGCGCATCACACGTGTATTATGGCTAGCAGTGAAGGGGTTAATTAGGTAGTTTGTAGGGAGCTTGCAGGGTTAATTTTAGCTTTAGTGTAGAGATCAGCCTCCCACCTGACACATCAGACCCCCTGATCCCTCCCAAACAGCTCCCTTCCCTCCCCCACCCCCCGCCATCTTAAGTACTGGCAGAAAGTCTGCCAGTACTAAAATAAAAGGTTTTTAAATTTTTTTTAATTTTGTTAGCATATTTACATATGCTGTGGTGTAGCATCCCCCCTTAGCCCCCAACCTCCCTGATCCCCCCCAAAACAGCTCTCTAACCCTCCCCATCTGCCTTATTGGTGGCCATCTTGGGTACTGGCAGCTGTCTGCTATTATTTCACAGTCTAATTTTTTTTATTTTTTTTAAATGTACACTACTGTTACACCAGATATGAGTGGTGGCACTGGGCAAGTGGGCACAGTATACGCTGTGAGCCTGACACACACTCTGGCAGGCAGGAAACTGCAATTAGATTACACAGGAGAAAAAAAAAACTGACTGATGTTCTAGCCCTAAAAAGGACTTTTTGGGGTGCTGTCCTTACAGCAGAGATCAGATGAGTCCTGCAGGACTGTAGTGGACACTGAATACACTAGCCTAGCTATCGATTTCCCTATTAAATCATCAGCAGCTACACTGTCCCTCCTCTCACTAAGAATGCAGCTTCCAAATGAATCTAAAATGGATGCTGTCCAGGAGGTGGGAGGGTCTGGGAGGGAGGGTCTGCTGCTGATTGGCTGTAATTTGTATTCTGACTGTGAGGTACAGGGTCAAAGTTTACTCAATGATGACAAATAGGGGGCTGATCGAACATTGCATATGTTCGCCCGCCGAGGTGAACGCAAACATGCTATGTTCACCGGGAACTATTCGCCGGCGAACTATTCGCGACATCACTACTCCTGGTATTTTTTTATCATTTTCCAATCATGCCAAGTTGACTCAACAATTAGGGAACCATGTGTAGGTTTAGTATGTGTTTGTCTGTTCCATAGTGTGTCATCTTGGTGGTCTAGATTCTCCAGGTCAGCTTCCAGTGTAGTCCAAAGAATATTTTTAGAGTTTCTACCTGTTAGTGAAGTTTGGGCAATTCTTGTGACTTTATAGTAATCTATTAGACTTGGTATGCCCCCCCCCCCCCAGTAGTTTATGGCGTGTCAGGATCGTGGATGATATTCTGGTTGATTTGTTACCTCTGATATAGACTACTAGTTCGGACTGTATTATAGCTAGTTCTGATAATGGTATTTTAAGTGGAAGAGCTCAAATAAGATAGAGGAGGCTAGGAAAGATGTTCATTTTAACTGCTGAAAGCCTTCCATACCATGAGAACATAAACGTTTTCCATTTTTGGATATCTTGTTTGATGGTTTTGATTAGTGGAGTATAATTATATTTAAAAAGCTGATCTAGTTGGGAGGTCAGGTTAATGCCTAGGTATTTTAAGGAATGCTTTTTAGGTCAAAATTAATTTCTATATGTTTGGTTTTTTGTTTGGGATGAGAATTTATCTAATAATGAGTTCAGGTTTTGTAGGGAGATTAATGGTCTAGTGATTGTAAGGAGGATGTCATCAGCAAACAGGGTTAATTTGTAGTCTACATTCCCAATTTTCTGTTATATCCGGGGAGAATCTAACTCTAGCTGCTAATGGCTCTATACATAAAGTGAATATTAGAGGTGACAGGGGACACCCCTGTCTTGTTCCATTAAGAATTGGGAGTACTCCAGATTTATATCCAGATGATGTTACTTGTGCTGTCAGAGTAGAATATATTGCTTGTATAGCTGTGAAAAAGGGTCCCTCAATTTCCATATGGTAAAACACTCTCCTCATATATCCCCAATCTATTCTATTCTGTCATCCAGCTATATAAGCAGAGAAGGCTTTCTTGTCCTGTTAAGATAGTCTATGATCCAGATCATCCTTCTGATATTGTCGGGTGCCTCCCTTTTGCTAATGAATTCAACTTGATCAGGATGTATGAGGGATGACAAAATCATTTTAAGGTGGTTGGCCAGAATTTGAGTGAAGACCTTGATGTCTTGGTTAATGAGTGAGATAGGGTGGTAGCTATAGCAAAATTTAGTATTTATCCCAGGCTTTGGAATAACAACAATGTTTGCCTATAGCAACACTGGTGGGATTTCATTGCCTTCCAGTATATGGTTCCAAAATTTGGTAAGATTGGGTACTAGGGAGGTTTTAAATAATTTATAGTAATCCCCCGGAAAGCCATCTGGCCCTGCAGCTTTGCCGGGTTTCAGTTCTTTAATTACTTGTACTACTTCTGTGGCAGAGATGGATGCATTGAGGTTGTCAAGATCAGGTTTAGAGATTTTAGGCAATTGGGCTTCTAATAAAAATGTTGTAGTAGCTTTATCTAACTTAGGGTATGGAGTCACCTTTTTTCCATCATACAGTTTTCCATAGAATAGAGCAGACTCGTCTACTATTTACTGGGGGTGGGTGGTCAAGAGCCCATATGTATTTTGTATGGAAGGAATGGCTAGTGATGTATCTATTTCACAAATTTTATGGGCTAAAAATGTATCTATGTTTGTTGGCATTAATATAGTATTGAACCTTTTGCTTCTGTATAGCTCTAGTATTGTGTGTGTTCAAAAGAGTAGTCAGTATCGATTGTTTTTGTGTTGTTTCTCTGGTGTTTCAATTTCTTTCTGGAGTTGGTGTTTTTTTTTGTTTGATGTGGTTTGTTTTGTCCTGAATCAATACACCTCTTATATATGCTTTATTGGCTGCCCATATGTTTATTGAATTGCATGTGGTATACATTTTTATGTTCCAATATTCTGTTAGATGCTGCAATGTCTTCCCATAAGGTATGGGATGTTTAAAAAAGCTAGGGTCATATGTCAATGACTTCTCCCTGCTCCCATCTTGCATTCCGTCTAGGAGAAAATAAATCATATAGTGGTCTGACCATACACATGAGTGCATTGTTGAGGCTAGCAAGAGGGGTTGAAGAATTTAGCTAATGTAGATGTAATCAATTCTGTTATATGTTTTGTGGGCTGCCGAATAGAAAGTTGTATCCGAGGTTATCCCATATAGTGTCTGCCATGTGTCAATTAGTCAGTGGGGTGCTAAAAGGTCTTGTATTGCTTTAATGGTATGATTATTTCTTTGTTGTTTTGTAGATAGTAATCTCTGTGGGGGTGGGATAATCAGGGACATGGCGATATTAAAGTTTCCTGCTAGCATGATTTTACTTTGAGACCAATTAGTTAAAAGATGGAAAATGTGTTGAAAAAAATTATTCATGTTTCTCGTTGGGAGCATATATGTTACAGAAGGTAATGGGGCCCATTTATCAAGCTCCGAACGGAGCTTGTGGGCCCGTGTTTCTGGCGAGTCTTCAGACTCGCCAGAAACACAAATTATGGAGCAGCGGTCTAAAGACCGCTGCTCTATAACCCTGTCCGCCTGCTCTGATGAGGCGGACAGGAATAGGATCGGGTTTATTGACACCCCCATGCTGGCAGCTCATTGGCTGCGAGTCTGCAGGGGGAGGCGTTGCACCAGCAGCTCTTGTGAGCTGCTGATGCAATGCTGAATACGGAGAGCGTATTGTTCTCCGTATTCAGAGAGGTCTTGCGGACCTGATCCTCACTGTCGGATCAAGTCCGCAAGACCTTTGATAAATAGGCCCCATAATCTGAATTATCCATTTGTCCTGTGACTATTAGATATCTACCCTCCTCGTCGGCTATTGTGGTGTCATGTGTGAATCGTATGGAAGAATGTAGGAGGATAGATACTTCTCTTTTTTTAATGCTGGTAGTTGCATGATAATGTTGTGCAAAGTGTCTAGACCAGTATCTAGGATCTGTTTTTTGGGAAAATTAGTCTCTTGAAGAAAGAGAACATTGGCCTTTAAATTGGTATATTGTGTAATAGCTACTCAGCATTTGACGTCTGAATTTAGGCATCTTACATTATGTGAAATAAGATTAAGTTTTGGTATTATTGAGTAGTGGTGATGTTAGGGCTAAGATATCTGTATTCCACTCCTGGGATTTAAAGTCAAGTGTGTGAGGGGAGAAATATTGCTTCTGCTTATACCATCCAATCCTGTCCCCAGTGATAAAAATTCCTGATAACTCAACAATATAAAACCAACATTTAAACGGTATCCATAATACAAGTGTAAATAACAAAACAAAAAAAATAACAATAAATCCCTACTTAGAGGGTGCATATTAGGTAACAGACGTAACATCTTATTGGGGGTGTGTGGTGTATTGTCAAATTGCTATAAAGGCCTTAGTAACTTATGTTTAACAAAAATTATTTTGCTTATCATAGCTAAAGACATACCATACCACTCCATTCCTGAGTGTAGACATACCCAGTGTGTGCTGGAAACAGTTGGCCAGTAGGAGGAGGAAGAAGAGGAGGCCCCTTCTCCATGAGCCCACATTTCGTGGCCTCCAGTATGGGAGTTTTACCTCCCTCATCCGGCAGGTTAATACGTATAAAGGATATATAGTCAGAAGTGTTCAATTTGTTCCCGACTCTTCTTTATCCCTTGATGTATTGGTGTTTGGTAGAAAACTTTTCCCTGGAGGGTTTTTATGTCATTTGTTCTTTTGTCTCTTTCTATAAACTGTCTGCCACCTGAAGGATTTGTCTGATCGTGTCTTTTGTGCTGAAGGAGGAGAGGCTGTAGATGTTGAAGGGATCTGTGGAGCCTCCAGATTCAATTACTGGCATTCCTCTCGGATGTCTTCTACTTCCTTGATAGTTATAGATTTGTTATCTTGAACTATGTGGAGGGCAAAGGGAAATCCCCATCTATATTGGATTTGCCGTTTCCTCAGGAGCTGCGTCAGGGGGCGCAAATAATTGCGTCTCTGCAGGGTTCTGAGGCTTAGGACCTGATAAAACTGGATAACAATTCCTTGGTGTTTAAATGTGGGGTTCTTTCTAGTAACTGTTAGTATTTCTTCTTTTTCCGGAAAGAAGAGCATATTTACTATTATATCTCTTGGCGGGGCTTTTTCTTTAGGTTTCACCTTCAAGGCTCTGTGGGTCCTTTCAGCATTAAAGTCAGATCGACTTATATCTCCTGTTATGTGTTTAAATAGTTGTACGTCTTTACTAGTGATAGATTTAGGGATCCACTTAAGCCTGATATTGCTCCATCTGCTCCTATTTTCAAGGTCTTCGAGTTTCTCCTGCATTTCGGATATATGTTGTTGTTTGGACAAGATGGTATTGGAGACGTCAGCAATGTCATCTGTCATGGCTTCTTTTTGCTCTTCTAAGGAGTCAATCCTGCTCCCCAATTCAGAGATCTCAGACTTTATTTCTGTGAGGCTGTGGGTAGCTGCCGTGTGCATATTTTCAATCTTGTCCTACAGTTTTTCGAAGTTGGATGAAATATCTTGCTTTGAGACTAGGGTTTTATATCAGATTTTGTCACTGGTATCTGATCCATTTCTGAGCTCTGCAGTCTTGAATCTGAGTCTGGGTCCTCTTCGTTTTCCATCTCTGTCTGCTCTATTTGTTTGTTCAATTTAGACGCCTTTAAATAGGTGTTCAGAGAAGTGGTTTTATTTTTTTTATCAGTCTTTGAATTTTTTTCCTAGCAGACATGGTTGCCAATATTGTGATGACGTGTAGACAATCTTCTCTAAGTAGCGGCTGCAGGTTTTATTCCACCAGTGAGCCTATTATTATGTCACCCAAAGACAATAAAAATGTTTCTATTTTTCTCCTTTTAACATGGGTTGTCTTTACATGCAGTAGGATCAAAGATTTTCAATGCACTTTATCGTCAAGTCTTTAGTTAATATGGCTGACTCCTCAAGATATAGTTACTTCTGGGAAGCACAATGTGGCTTATGTCTCCATAAGGCTTAGCGTATATAACATTGTTAGCAATATTTGTGTTGCTTGGTCATATCAGCCCTCATCATTTATCAGCGCTTAGTTTTTCATGTATTATTTTTTTCCCATTAGAGCGATTTTCCCCTTGGGCAGCATTATATACCTTTCTATATTATGTGTGCTTCCACGTGGGTTATATTATAGGCTACAACTACATGTTTTCCTGACATTTATATTCCCTCACGGTGAGCCGTTTTACTTTTCTGTGTTTCTCCTCATCGAATCGGTATGGCCCTCTTAAGCAATCCGCTCTGCTTGATGATCCTGCGGTTTAGGGTGTGGGTCCAAGTTGACCTGAAGCTTAGCTGCTTTTCCCCTTGAAAGTTCTCTACGGAGAGAGGTATGGCTTGTCTGAAGCATGGTGCTAGAGTAGGTTAGGTATGCAGGTCCTCACTTAGAAGCGATCCGTCTCTGAGTCTCCGGCCGCCATTTTGCTTTGTTGCCGGACCTCCTATCCGAAGATATTGTATTGATATCCAAAATATCTCCAAAATATTTACTTGGCTGCTCATCTAAGACGGATTGATGTATAATTCGTTTTTGTTAGCTTCATCACCCCGGAACTCAGAGTTCATGCGGCCATCTCTGAGTGTGGCTAGGCACCGCCCCCAGAACATACAATTTTAAAAAGCTTTCCAATTTACTTATATTATCTAATTTGCTTTGTTCTCTTGGTATCTTTTGTAAAAAAAAAAAAAAACATATCTAGGTAGACTCATGAGCAGCAATGTACTACTGGGAGCTAGCTGCTAATTGGTGTCTGCACATATATACCTTTTGTCATTGGCTCTTGTCATTGGCTCACCCAATGTGTTCAGCTAGTTCCCAAAGCAAATTAAGCAGATTTGATTATAGAAGTAAATTGAAAAGTTTTTTAAATTGTATGCTATGTCTGAATCATTAAAATAAAAAAATATGGGTTTTATGTCCCTTTAAGCCATTTTTCCTTTGTTTCTAAAAGAGGGTATTTATTAAATTATTTAGATTTTGGAAAAATGGATGTTACTGACATAATAAAAAAATAAATATTTGTTGCATACTGGAGGGGATTATAACTGTCCACCAGTATAGCTGTGGTGTCCTTCGTTACCAGCCATTGCGCAACCATCCCAGACCAGCTGTACACACATATGAACTTCCTGTTAGCCTATAAATCTAAATAGACAGGTTTTCTTTAGCTTTTTAATTGCAAAAAAAAAGTTGAACAGATTTAATAAAATAATACTCTTTTGAATGATAGAAATAAAATTAAGTTTAATGTATCTTTTAACTCTTTGCTTACATGTCCATTGCAGATTGGAGCTTTGGCCTCAATGCTAAACAAGGCTAATACATGGAGTGATGCTGAAGGTGAAGGACAAGTTCCTTTTTATTTTTTATTTTCTCCCACTGTAAACATTGTATGAGCTGGAATGCTGTCAGCAGAGTGGACTTTTCTAAAGAGGCAGAAAAATCAATCTTTGCTAGCGTGAAAGCTATGATTTGTGCTGCAATGTTTTTGTAAACAGGCAGACACTAGATTTCGTCGCTACATCCTCTCTATTATTTGTGCCATCTGTTCGCACACTTAGCCACTGATTGTAGGAAACGCAAGGAAACGTGTGCGGTTATGTACAGGTATGACCAAGCTTATACACCTGTTTAGCTGGTGTAGTATAACTCTCCCAAGATATCAAGCACAAAGCAAGTAGGGGGGTGTGCAGAG
The DNA here is from genome assembly GCF_027579735.1 of Bombina bombina. Classification (NCBI taxonomy): domain Eukaryota; kingdom Metazoa; phylum Chordata; class Amphibia; order Anura; family Bombinatoridae; genus Bombina; species Bombina bombina. The sequence continues at coordinate 570,624,263 of NC_069501.1, forward strand.
AATACACCTCATGCTACATTCTTTATTTTGTTTACTTATGAACCAAAAACCCATAAAAAAACCTTTATACTTCTTTTTTATATTAAGAAATGTAGAAGACAGTAAGTCTATTTTATAAATACTTTAAAAAGGTTAATTGTAGCATAGTCAATTTGGCCATTAAAAATTACACTTATACAATCACAAGGGACCAGAATACAATTCTTTCCATTAGTAGGGTACATTTTAGAAACTCTTGTTAATCAAAATATATAGAATAAATATTGTGTTTATATAGAAATGGGGTTTTACATAAACATGCCCTCATTATTTTCATGCACGAGTGCCAATAAAAAATAAATATCTGACACCATGGCAGCAGAATGTACTTGTGTTCTTGTACTGGTCTGTATTTAAAATGTTCTCCAATTTTTTATTGCTTGTTCATAAATTGACATATTGCTAATGCAGGATTAAATTAATGAAAACCACATTACTGGATTCAAAATGCAGTGTTTGATTTTTAGTGTGCATAGGGCAGATACAATTAATCGAAGACCCAAAAAACAAAAAAAACAAAATTGGAAAGCTCTCTTCACAAGAAGCCACATCAATTACATTCATCTCTTCCACAAAGTTAAGAGGTAGAGACAAGAAGCCACAGATACACCAAAAATGTAATGCCCAAGTCTTTGTTATGGTCAAAAAAATGCACATTGCCTTAGAAGCCTCCCAGACCAGATTCAAGGCTAGAAAAAAAAGAGAAACAATGAAATACAGAACTTCCATGGAGTCTATGTCCAAGTGTGCATTCCAATTAAAAAAAACATTTTTAATTTGACTAATCTCCAGAGCCTGCGCTTGAGCAGAGTGGTAAAACTAATCATCCCAGTCATGTTGTTCCAATGCAGACTTATACATATGTTTGCATATGCAGCTTTGTGCTAAACTGGATATTTACAGCAACAAAAAAAGTGTTTTGAGTAAGGAAAATATTGAACTTTGAGCCCTCTGGTTAATGAGAACTAAATGCTCAGTTATTTGCTGCCCTTAAAGGGACAGTTTACTTGAAAATGTTTACTGTTTAAAAAGATAGATACTCTGCTTACTACCCATTCTCCGGTATTACATAACCAACACTGTTATATTAATATTCTTTTTACCTCTGTATCTAAGTCTCTGCAGACTGCCCCCTTTTCTTTTGACAGACTTGCATGTTAGCCAATCAGTGCTGACTCATAAATAGCCTCATGGGAGTGAGCACACATCTATATGACACATATGAACTAGCAGTGTCTAACTCTGAAAAACTGTCAACATGCACTGAGATAAGAGGTGGCCTTTAAGAGTAGAAAGCAAACTTGATGATAAAAGTAAATTGGAAAGTTGTTTAAAACTCCATGCCTTATCTGAAACATGAAAGTTTAATTTTGACTTGACTGTTCCTTTAATTTCAGTATACCAAAAAGGTAATGGTGCGTAGCATAAAGGTATAGCAAGAGCCACAGGCCCACCACAGAATCCAAATTCAAGTATCTATTTTAGTTAAAAAAAAAACAACAATTAAAATATTGTGGCAAAAATACATGGAAACTCACTTCAGTAGCTGAAAGTAATCTCATTCCTCATTGTACAGCATCCAATCCACCTGTTAAAGCTCTCTCTTATCAGTAATATCCCTGCCAGCTAAGTAGGACAAACACAAATGTTCATGCCCAGACTTCCCCAGCTGCCCTGAACCAAGATACACACTGCTTGGCATGCCCAACCACAAAGAATGGCTCACCATAAGCACCCACAACCAAGATAGCTCACCCAGAGCCCACATCTTCATCTTAACATGTTCCCTGGATCAACAGAGGCTATAAAGCCTACAATCATAGCCTCCTTACCATATCCCTATAATCTAACAATTGTCCCTTACCCAAACCTCTTCTTGAACCACTGCTACTTCCACCCCTTTTTTAACAGAAAACCCTGAAAGCCATGGTTCTGCCCCCTTCTCGCTCTCAGATAGAGCCCTAGCCATGCCAAAAAAACTCTTTTCCAATCACTTTCATCCCCAGCTGCCTTTCCTTCACTCAAAAAACTGCCTCCCTAAAACCAGTTGTTCCCCTCCTACAAGAGTTGCAGGCCTATCAACCCACCTTGGGGCCTAAGCAAGCCATGCCCCCCCCCCCCCGTTCCTTCTGTCCTCTAGAGAAAGCACCACCTTGCTAAGTTTCAGGTCCAACCTAGCTCTAAGAAAGCCTCTGTAACCCATACTCATGAGCCCCACTACTGAAAGCTTTACAGAGTTGTTACCCATATCCTGGTCCTTATTCTCCACATAAGCCATGCTCCCTTAACTTCTTAAAGGCTCTTCCAGGCTATGTATTACCTAGAGTTTATACCCAGTGCCAGGCCTACTAGTGCTCTAGAATATCATGATCCCTGATTCAGCTTCTACAGGGACAACATCTTTCTACTCTTCCTCAGGTTGCTGTGCTCCCTCCTCCATTGCAAATGTAGATGCGCTATCCCACCTTTAAACAGTTCACATTTTCTCCACATCAGGGCTCCACCAACACCTAAGACGCCATGCTCTCACCTCAGGGTTAAAACATACCAGTGGCATCTGAAGGACCCTTCCAATTTTGAGAGGCAAATGTAACATTGTAATAATACTATCCTGTTAAATATATTGACAATAATTAGCTATAATTAAAACAAAATTGTTATAGGAATTGATTAGTATAAGAAACCTAACTGGAAGTCCATATGTACATTGCATACCTACATTAGACTTCTGGCTATGAAGCCTTTTAAATTCATGTCTGTAGACTGCACACTCTAGCTGCTGTTTCCCCACATGTAGTGTGTTGTTTGTCAGACACCAAACACAAATCCTTTCAGTAAGGAGAGGGAGAATTACCTTGAGTGTGAACAGATTACCTACAATTACTGATCAGCTTAATATATCATCTGTGCTTTACTTTAGTTAACCTGAAAAGTTAGCCTGGTCGTGGTTCTTGAGGACTGGAATTGGAAAACCCTTGCAATATACAGTATATATAATATATATATATATATATATATATATATATATATATATATATATATATATATATATAAAACAAGAGAATGCACTCTCAGGACTTTTAAAAAAAAAAACAATTTAATGGAACGTTTTCGGGGTTCACAACCCCTTCATCAGCATACAGAACAAACAAAATACAACTCATTTATAGTGTTACATACAAATTAAATCACACCAACCTTAGTGTCTCTCCAAAAAAGTGCGCCAATATTTCGAGCTTGGAACGCATCTTGCGTTCCACAGTGCTGTCCAAAACCGGAAGTTTCATTACCTCACTTCCGGTTTGCGGTTCCAATATACAATCGTGAACTTAATCATAAAGTTGTGCAATCTACATGTCTAAACATTCTTGTGTGACATACTAATGTAGAAAACTTCATATAGACAAACATGTGGAGCATTGTCACAAATGCCTAAAATTTTGATAAATAAATATTAGAAAGTGTTAGTGCATCAAGTTGGCATGGTGACAGTAACCATGGTAATTGTATACAATGTAAATTACCCAAAAGTGCCATTACCTGTGTTAAGTTTAAAACAGAATACCAACTGGACAGAACAACGATTTTCTTAGTGTGCAAAACAGCATAAATTCATGCTGAATATGCTCGTTACCGTAAAAATAATAATAATGATTAAAATAATAATTGGACCATATATCAGTACGTGTGGTTGGAATGCCATTTTCTAAATAAGAAACAAGTGAAATGCTGCAAATATGGATGGAAAAAGTTAAAGTGTATCACCAATATGACATATAGTAAACTTGGACCCACTGACAGTTGGCATGAATGTTGCTCCAATCGATATGCGAACAGATAGATGCATAAAGTGAGAGCAATATGTAATGAAAGGAATATGTGGGATATTGTAGGGCTGTACAAATAATCAGCTATACCGCTGGGACATCACATCATGTTCATATAAAGTAAATTTGGCCATCGGGCGGTTATAGCATACCTCAGCCCAAATATAGATGCAGATGATTATATGTAGTGGCTGGGAAAAAGTATAAGGGTGGAAACCTTATTTTGGAATTATAGCCTCAAACATGACTGCAAAGCAACCTATATCACAAGATAGAAGAGATAATGATAATAAGGACATGTAGCTCATATAAACAGTCCCCACATCAGAGATTTCTCCAAGTGGGTATAGTAGTATTCATATCCGCTTTAAGACTGGTGGTGCGTGTTTGAACAGTGGGTAATTGCACAGGGCAGACCAGGCTTCCACGGAGAAGATGGAGACAGATGTCCCTCCTGCTCCGTGCCGTTAGGTGCACAACACTTCCCCCTACAAATAGGGGCAAATGGAATGTGTACCAAAACGGAGCCACAATGTCCACCTGACATACCCCAAGTATGTAGCACCCCAATTGTTGATCACATAATGCCCTTAAAGTCCGGCATGGTATTCAAGCCGCCTGGTTGTATCGTGCCCAGTCTGAACATCCACTGGGCCTCACGTTTCAGAAGTTGCTTGTTCCGGTCGCCCCCCCCGATCCAATGGGGGTATGTGATCAATTAGAATGTAGCGGATGGAAGACACTGAATGTCCCTTTTTGGCGCAATGTCACGCCACTGGCTGCTCAGAATCACCTTGTTTAAGTGCAGTCCTTATGGCGTGGCGATGATTGGCCATACGCTCACGGAGTGTGCCAGATGTTTTCCCTATATAGAAACAGGAACATGGACAAAATAATAAATATATTACGTGAGTGGTAGTACACGTAATAGAGTGCCTGATAGAAAATGTTCGATTTGTGTATGGATGATGGAATACTTTGGTACCCACTAGGCCATTACATGTTGTGCAGCCCAAACAGCGATAGGATCCCTTGATATTCCTTTTGTTCCCGGTCAGATAACACTGCTTGGGGTCCGTTTTCACCAATAGATCCTTAAGATTAGTCCCCCTCTTGAAACCAACCATAGGTTGTAAATTATGAGTAAATGTGAGCTTAGGGTCTGAAGACATAATTGGCCAGTGCTGGCGAAGGATCTGGCCAACATTTTTTGTCACTGGAGTGAAAGTGGTGGACATAATGAGCTTATCACTTGTGTCCCTTTTGGGTTTAGGTAGAATCAAATCCGTCTGTGTTAATGTTGAAGCGGATTCCATGGCGTCCTGTATTACCGGGATCTTATATCCCCTGTTCTGGAACCTCTCACCCACTCCTTTCAATTGGGAGACCCCAGTTTCGGCATTAGAATTATTGCGCATTGTTCTTATGCATTGTGATTTTACTATGCCTTTTAGTAGGGCTGGGGGATGGCAACTATCTGCCCTTAGTATAGAGTTGCGGTCAGTGGGTTTATGGTATAATGTGGTTCCTAGATTATTGGAATCCTTGAAAACTGTTAAATCCAAGAAATGAATGGATTGAAAATCCACTGTCATCTTAAACTTGACATTATTGGTAGTGTTGTTATACACGTCAAACCATTTGTGGAGTTCCTCCAGGCCCCCTCGCCACACCAAGAAAATATCATCTATGTATCTGTAATAAAAAATGATGGATACATTCGGCGTGTTCCACAGATACATGTTTTCGAATTGTGACATGTAGATGTTGGCGTACGAGGGGGCCATGGAGGAACCCATGGAGGAACCCATGGCTGTGCCAGCGGTTTGCAAATAAAATTTATTTTCAAACCGAAAATAGTTTTTAAACAGACAGTATTCAATAAGGGACAGTAAGAATTCTACTGGGGGACCCTCATAAAGGGGGTTTCCCGTAAGATGTTCTTGTATGGCTTTAAGTCCATCAAGATGGGGTATAATAGTATACAGACTGTTGACATCCAGAGTGACGAGCAAATCGTCTGGCTGGATGTCAACAGTCCGTATCTTACGAATGAAATCATTCGTGTCCATAACGTAAGACCGTGTTTCCCTCACCACTGGCTGTAATAGTACATCCACATATTGTGCTACAGGCTGGGTGAGTGACTCCCTAGCCGACACAATAGGACGGCCCGGTGGGTGGTCCAATGTTTTATGGATTTTGGGGATTGAATACAAAATGGGTATCTTAGGATGTATAGTAGTGCAGAAATCACGAATGTGCTCAGTTAAGTACCCTTGTTCAAATCCCAAATCAATCAGTTTGTCAAGTTGTGTTTTGAATTGTGTAGTAGGGTCAGATGTTAACAGGTTATATGTCAGGGTATCAGCCAATTGTTCCAGGATGTCATCTCTATAATCTTTATAATCCAAAAGGACAATGGCCCCGCGGGCCTGATGACTATAGAGGAATCATTCTGGAGGGTTTTAATGGCTTTCAATTCATCTCTGGAGAGATTATGTTTCCATAATGTGTCTGTTCTTGCTGTGTCCAAATCTTGGGTTATCAGCCTCAAAAAGGTTTTAGTACTTGGACTGCTATTAATGGGTTCAAAAGAACTGGGTACTTTGCATTTAAGTTCAACGTGGGACTTCAGTGATGGCGAATCTTTATTTTGAAAAAATTCCCTAATCTTAAGGGATCTATTCAGTTTGTAAAGGTCTAGCTTAAGGTCAAATTCAGATACTGGAGTGCTCGGCACAAAAGATAAACCTTTGTTAAGAACTTTGCGCTCACTGTCAGTCAAGGTGTGTGTACTCAGATTAACAATTATGTCCTCTGTCGTGGTCGTCTGGGTGGTCTGTGTCTGATGCCCCGCCCTCCTGATATGGGGTCTGTGATGCCTCCCCCTCCCCGAGAGCGTGTTGTTACCCCTAAAAAATGACTAGGGGTTGAATGTGATCTGGGTTCATGTGAGGAAAATTGGTCCTGATGTCTATGTGGACCAGGTGGAGTGAACAAAGTACCAGAGGGATTCCTTTCGGTGTCAGTGGAGTCTTCCCCACTCGTATCTACCGTATCAAAGTGTACCCGTCTGGTTCTGTGTCTCCTCCTGGTCTGATTCCCCTGTGTGGTGGTCAGCCATTTATACACTTTTCCCTGCGTGTAATCACTGTTGACAGTCTCCAATTTTTTGTTTTTAAATGTAATTAAATCACTCTGGTATTTGTCAATTTGCAATTTGATTTTTGATAACAAATTTTCTTGGGTGTCACTGGTGAGTGTGATGTTATGTAAAGATTCAAAAGTTTGTATTTCTATCCTAACTTTACTTAGAATTACAGTGACCTCCTCTATAACCAATAGTATTAGGTCTAAAGAGCACTTGAGCTGCTGGTGCAATGCTGAATACGGAGAGTGTATTGCTCTCTGCATTCAGCGATGTCTGTTGGATCAGGTCCGACAGACATTTCATAAATAGGCCTCAAAGTGCTTTATTTATGAAAAGTATTAAAAAAAAATTAGCTCTCTCATTTTACTTTTTATCCATCTATCTTTAATATTTGGATCCTTTTTAAAAACAATGCTGGAATTATATTAAAAAATAAAATTAAGTATAGGAGTCTGCTCTTAAAACAGCCCAATGTTTACAAATATCTTTCTCCAAATTAGTCTGATCACTATGATTTAACTATGATTACTGGACCTACCTCATTCTTATTTTTAGCCATAATCAAAGGTGGTCAGTTGTCTCATTTTAAATGGAATTATATTTTTTTTTAAGCAACTGGTCCCATTATCCTGACAAAATGTAAAAATTAATGTGAAAATACACTTTAAAAAAAAAAAATAGTCTTGTGATGTCCCTTTTTCTTTACTTTTTCTTTGTCTGTTTGGGAATTTAAAGACAGAACTAAATTCTTGTACATGGTGATCCGTAAGCATATAGCGCTAGATTACGAGTGGAATGTTTGCGTGCATCAGTTTTTTGCTCGTATTACAAGTTGAAAATAAAAGCTATTGCTTGAGAGCAGTTGCAGTTAACACGTGTTGGGTTAGTACAACCTCAGAACTTTGGTTAACTGTTTCACAAAACAAAAAAAGTGTTAAAAAACCTATCAAACATACATTACAAAGCATATTTAAATTAATAATAAATAATTAGCATCTAATAAAAATATTCCAAAGAAATATTGCACAAAAAAAGGTATAAGGCTCAAACACAGGGCTGTTTCTAAGGGTGGGCGATACGGCAGCTGCCGGGGGCGCCTGGGTCGGGTAGAGACAGAGCTGGCATATTGGAAGAAAATAATTTTTTTTTTTCCATTTTGGATGCCCTGTGCAGTTCTATCATTTACACATACTTTAGTGAGAGTGCCCCTGTGCTTCCCCACCTCTGCTCTAAGCATAGTGACTGACTAGGTTAGAAGGGACTGTGAGGAACATCTCCCAATCATGCTGCAAACTCCGACACTGCTCTGGTGCCGTAAGGACAGGCAGGCAGTGTCTGACAACCAAGCACAGTTAGCTTAGCACACAGTGAGGGAGGCTGGCTTAGACAGTAAAAGATAAATATCAGCTACGTTACACCCGAGATCTAGGAGGCTGATGATTGGCTGTGTGCTGCCCTGGTGACCCCACTGTTACTGTTTTCTTCACAAACCATGTGTGGGCTAGGTGAGGGAGGATCAGGTCAGTAAAATGTTTACATTGAAGTAGACTACAGGAATACAGTGAGGCTGGCTGCAAAGACAAGTAAAGTGAGTATCACTAACCTATTTTAAAAGCTAGTCTCCCTCCCTCAGTGGGACTATAAATGTCAGTGCATAACCAGTCATGCATTTTGCTTCATCTTAACTAACTACACGGTCCTCCCCCTGTAAAATTTGTGTCAGTGGGCAGCAGTGCTTTGAAGATTAAGATAAATCAACTCTGTCTGCTTGTTTCAAAAGTCCCTTAAAGGGACATGAAACCCAATAAATCTCTTTCATGATTCAGATAGAGAATACAATTTTAAACAACTTTCCAATTTACTTCTATTATTTAATTTACTTCCTTCTCTTGTTATCCTTTGCTTAAAGGTTTATCTAGGTAAGCTCAGGAGCAGCAAAGAACCTAGGTTCTAGCTGCTGATTGGTGGTTGCATATATATACACCGGTTGTCATTGGCTCACCCATGTGTTCAGTTAGAAACCAGTAGTGCATTGCTGCTCATTCAATAAAATATACCAAGAGAATGAAACAAATTAGATAATAAAAGTAAATTAGAAAGTTGTTTAAAATTGTATTCTCTATCTGAATCATGGAAGACAATCTTTGGGTTTAATGTCCCTTAATCTCTGCCCTGTTCTTCACTACCCCTCTTTGTTATTTTACGTGGCTTTAATTGACAGCACTAAATGTGGGATATTGTGGAGGTGGGAGGGCAGGAAAAGGGAAGAAAGCATGTGTCAGGGGACAGCAGTAGGCACAAAGTTAATATCAAGATAAGGGGGGGGGGGGTTGCAGGGGGATTTCTAGATGGTTTTAGTCTGTGACCACTTACCATCAAAATAGTCCAGAACTGCAACAGTTAAAGGGACAGTATACACTCATTTTCATATAACTGCATGTAATAGATACTACTATAAAGAATAAGATGCACAGATACTGATATAAAAATCCAGAATAAAACTGTTTAAAAACTTACTTAGAAGCTCTCAGTTTACCTCTGTTGAAAAGATAGCTGGAAAGCCCACTGCAAATGGGAAATAAGACACTCCCCCCTCCCCCTTCTTTTGCATATGAAAAGACCCTTTACACAAACAGGAGCAAGCTGGAGAAGGTAGCTGACGGTATTCACATAAAACTTTGGGGCTTGGTTAGGAGTCTGAAAATCAGAGCAATGTTATTTAAAAATAAGCAAAACTATACATTTAAAAAAATAATAATAATAATGTATGGCCTATATAAATAGATCTTCTACAAAACATTTATGCAAAGAAAAAATGAGTGTATATTGGCCCTTTAAGCATCCTCCAGTGTACATGCAGACAGGGGTCTCTCCTATCTCCCTAACATTCAGCAAATGGTATTAATGTCCACAGCACCTCTGATTAAAATATCCACTTAATTTAGACCTTTAGGCATATAAAGTCTTTATATGGCAAAAGATCCAAATAAAGTGTATATTTTAAACAGAGGTGGTGTGTACAATAGTACCATTTGCTGACCACTTACTATATTCTGCAAGTTAGACTTCCACACTGTGCAAATATGTGCAGATTGCAAAATGTCTCTTACAAGTAGGGCTGCCTGGTGTCCAATATTCAACTCGGACAATCCAGTGTTTAGCAGGCTGTCCAGTAAAATCTATACAAAAATACTGGACCAGTATTTTTAAAGTATTCGAGTATTTAGTGATAAAAGATAAAAGTAGTAATAAACAGGTTTTAAGTGTTAACTTGCTCTAGCTGGGTCCTTAACTTTATGTTTATGGGTTCTTATATGTGTGCATTATGAGGGGGTAAGTAAAACTTTAGAATTTGTAGGGTGGGGGGGCACATTTTGGAATTTAACCCTGGGAGCCAGATTCTCTAGAAACGGCCCTGCTGAAAGATAGGTGTTAGAAAATATGTATATGTAGAGAAAATAACTCATTGTGTAACCCATTTACAAATCTAGACAAGTCAGAAGACTTACTTTTCCCACAGAAACTCTCAGAATACATTGTTTCCAATGCAGCAAAGGATTCTGGGTAAGATATGCAAATGCAGTTCACGATTAGCCTGCATTTTAAGGCAGACTTCCCTTTACGCCATTGCATCGCTGTATTACACAGCTTTTAAGCTTAGCTAGGGTTAGTACAGTGATTCAAACCAATCCCAGGACAGCTGTTTCATGATTTTTGCAACTCATCAGCTAGGAGTAGTTTGAATCACTGCTGGGTAAAGTTGATTTCTGTGCAAAATACAACAACAATTAAAATTATGGGGAGGCGAAAAGTGAGTATAAAATCCTCCTTAAAAAGCAGGCATAGGGGCATATTTAACAATGTGAGAGCGGACATGATACGAAGTAGCATATCATGTCCGCTGCAAATCGCTGCACATCGATAAATGCCGAAAGAATACGCTGTCTGCATTTATCATTGCACTAGCAGTTATTGTGAACTGCAGGTGCAATGCCGCCCCCTGCAGATTTGCGGCCAATCGGCCGCTAGCAGGGGGTGTCAATCCGATCGTATTCGATCAGGGTTGATTTCTGTCCGTCGCCTCAGAGCAGACGGACAAGTTATGGAGCAGCAGTCTTTAGATCGCTGCTTCATAACTTCTGTTTCTGGCGAGCCTTGATATATATTCGGAGCTTGATAAATATGCCCCTAAAAGTAAAAAAGTGAGTCATTGTGACCCACATTTGCATATCTAACCTAGAATCCTTTGCTGCATGGGAAATAATGTATTTAGAGAGTTTCTGTGGTAAAAGCAAGTCTTCTGACTTATCTAGATTTGTAAAAGGGTTACACAATGAGTTCTTTTCTCTACATTTTGTATTTAGTGGAGGATTTTAAATCTCCCTATAATTTTAAGTAAGTTTGTGTGTGTGTGATTACAGACAAATATACACATATAAACACATAATTACATATGCACACACACACACACACACATATATATATATATATATATTATTTAAAAGTGTTATACTTTGTATTTAAAGTTAAATATTTGACATTCAAATGTTCTGCACGTACCAGAATATGTGCTAAGTATTTTTAAATAGATATTCCTATATATTTATACAGTATATATATATATATATATACACACACACACATATATACAGTATATATATATATACACACACACACATATATACTGTATATATATATTCAGTGTGTATATATATATATATATATAAATATATATATTGTACTAAATAACATGTATGAATACATAGAACATATTCTGTTATGTGAAGAATAAATGTGAAATATTCATATTTTCATGTCCTGTTAGTGCACTTGAGAATATTTGTTTGGGTTTGCACGTGAGTAGGGTGTTAAGTTTTTTTCCAAGTTTTTTTGCTTTATTGACTTCTATCGGGGAATAGGTTATTTTGCGTGCGATATTCTAAGTTCAGCTTATTACGCTCATTGGGTTAGCGTGCGAGCGCCAAATACTTGTTATCTTTTGTTGAAAAGCAGGGATGTTAGCTCAGGAGTGTGAATGTATCTGAAGAACTATATGGCAGGAGTTTTTCAAGAATTTATGTTATCCATAGACAAGAGCACTAGATGGCAGCACTTTTTATTGCCATGTAGTCCTCAAGAGACCTACCTAGGTATCTCTTCAATAAAGAATACCATGAGAAAAAAGCAAATTCAATAATAGAGGTCAATTGGAAATTTTTGTAAAATGGTATTCTCTGGCCTCTATTTATCAAAGGTCTTGCGGACCTGATCCGACAGTGCGGATCAGGTCCGCAAGACCTCGCTAAATGTGGAGAGCAATACGCTCTCCGCATTTAACTTTGCACCAGCAGCTCACAACGCTGCAACGCCACCCCCTGCTGACTCGCGGCCAATCAGCAGGGAGGTGTCAATCAACCCGATCGTACTCGATCGGGTTGATTTCTGGCGATTCCTGTCCGCCTGCTCAGAGCAGGCGGACAGGGTTATGGAGCAGCAGTCTTTAGACCGCTGCTTCATAACTTGTCTTTCTGGCGAGTCTGAAGACTCACCAGAAACACGGCCCTTCAAGCTCCGTACGGAACTTGATAAATATGGGCCTCTGTCTGAGTCACAAAAGAAAAAATTGGGGTTTCATCGCCCCCTATAATTTGATAATAAAAGACGTCTGAACCATGAAAGTTTAATTTTGATTTTCATCTCCTTTTTTAACTTTTGTATCTAAATTTTGAAACATTAATTTACTATATATTATTTAACTAGCTCAGTGACTACCTGATCCTCTTTGATGCCCCTTCTGAACCTATAAATTGTCCTTTTAGTATATTTTTCAGCAATAATGTTTGCTGACAGCTGTCAAATTTATTTTCTAATCTAATTCTAATTTTCCACATAAAAAAAAATCTTACTTTCTTGACTGCATTCACATATTACATTTCTTTTGAGAATCATTTTGATTTGTGTTCCAGATATTAATTTAAATTAATTTACTACACCCTCCCCAGAGAAAAAAGAGACAATCAATAAATCTCCTCTGTACAGGTTGGCTTAGAGTGCAAATCTGATCCCAATCACTTGACTATTGATTGGTAAGAAGTACTTAAAGGGACATAATACTCTTATGCTAAATTACTTGAAAGTGATGCAACATAACTGTAAAAAGATGACATGAAAATATCACCTGAGCATCTCTATGTAAAAAAGAAATATTTTTTACATCAAAATTTCTTTAGCTCACCAGATGATGATATTTGAATAGTTATCCTTCAGCTACTATCAATTGCATGTTGAAAAAAACAGCCATTCAGCTTCATCAGTTCACATTGGGATTTAATGAGATTTCACTGAAATCTCACAAGCAGGGGCAGACTGAGACCAACCAGGGCCCTGGGCAAAAATTAGGAAAGGGCCCCCGCTGTCCCACAGTGACCCACAATTATTCAAAATGTATGCAAATGAACATAGTTGCCTCCCTGCCCCCACCAGGCCTCCCAACCTCCAGGGCCAGACCCTACACTCCATGGCCCTCACAGCAACAGGTCCCCAACAGGGGCCCCCTACTCTAGGGCCCCGGAACAACAAACCCCACATCCAGGCACTCTGGGACCAAGGCCCCACTAAACCCACACTCTTAGTTACTGATAGGGCAGTTGTCAGCCCCAGCTTAAGCAGCCCACAAGGAGTCATTGAGATGATATTTGTGGGCTCCCCTACATGCTGGACCCTCGGTCCAGGTCCTATTTGCCCAGCTTATCAGTCCACCCCTGCTGTCAGGGTTTAGGGTGTACTGTTTCCTTAATTAGAGATCAGCCAATCACAACCTTTTCACTTCCATAAAACACCTGAACACTAAGCACACCTTGCTTAGTATTTTGTTATTCTCCTCAGAGTAACACTGAGCCTCGCAGTTCTCTGTAAGTTTCTACTTAGAACCATATCTCCTCTTCAACTGGATTTAACTCCTTACCAGAACATTTAACAAGGATTCTCCCAGAGTATTCCAGCCTGTTTACAACTTTCTCAAAGTCTCTTATCTAGAGTTTGGCAAGTATTCACTTTATCTCAAGCTGTCTGTTTATCTGTGGACTTTCGCATTCTGTATCATCTTATGTGCTCACATATTATTAAATCTCCCTTGTGGCTCCCATTAAGAATAACCGGTTTTTGAACTTCCAACAGTTATAATCTATATCTGTTCCGTTACCTTAACATTACTGTGTTTTCGGCTGCATCGGAGATTGGTGACGTCACACGCTGTCAGTCAGCCGGCTTCAGCGTGTCTCTACTCCTGCTGCACTCGCAGCGTACAGAACCCGGAAGTGATTGTCACTGCCTACCGCTCTCACAGATTGTAAGGTACAAAACCTTGATAAGCACTATAACATTTTTCCTGATTTTCTCCACATTGTGATTCAATCTAATACACTTGGATAAGACTTATTTGCAGAGTATTTAGTTTTTACATAATCCGGATGCAATAACAATTTTCTCCTTACTTATTCATTTGGAAAGTTTCACCTATTCCTTAACCTCTTATAATTTTTACAAGTCTGTTTTTCTAACATTTATTATGATATTGTTCCTAACATTGCACATTATACTGTAGTGCGTATTCTATGCAGGGAATAATCATTCTTAGATTAACTGCACATATATCTATTTGGGTTTACCTGGTAATAGTATTCTCATTTGATACTGTGCTACAAATTTATATCACATTTCATCCTCACTAAGCAGGCTTGATTCTTACATAATACTAAGCCATAAAACAAAATGGAACCTGCTGATATTCCCCAAGTAGTCTATAACCTGAGTCAAAAGGTAGACAAAATGGGGCAGGCTATCCTGGACTTACAGGTTGAAAATCAGGTTCTCAGAGAACTTATAAAGGAGGTAAAAGAACAACATTCCCCCAGTTCTGAACCACAGATAAGCTTGCCAGAATTATTTAATGGGGATAGAAAAACCTACAGGCAGTTTAAGAATGCTTGCTACTTGCTCTTTAATTTAAAACCAAAAACTTACCCCACTGACAGGGTAAGGGTTTTGTCCACAATATCATTTCTAAGATCCGAACCCAGAATTTGGGCAGATCATTTGTGTGAAACAAATGATCCTCTACTAAATTCACTAACAGATTTTTTTCAAGCTATGGATGAGCTATATAGAGATACTGATATACAACTAACGGCGGAACAGAACATGAGGAGCTTAAAACAAGGAAAAAAGACAGTGGAAGAATATACCACTGAATTTAAGCTGTACGCATCTGACTCAGCATGGAGCTTAGTTTCTCTCAGAAACCAATTCAGATTGGGATTGTCTGACCCCGTCAAGGATGAGCTAGCTCGTATAGAGCTTCCAAGTACCCTGGATGCCTTAATGAAAGTCGCAACCCAAATCGACCGTAGGCTCAGGGAACGCAAAGCGGAACGTGGTCATTTTGATCCAACATCTAAAGCCAACACCTCCACCTATGCACATACAAAATCCCCACCTACAGAGCAAGTTACCCCCATGGAAATAGGAGTTATACGTGGACCGTTATCTCCTGAAGAAAGGATAAGGAGAAGAACCAACCACCTCTGTATGTATTGTGCGAATCCCAGTCATACAGTTACGGACTGTCCTATACTACGAAAAAATAAAAAGAGTAAGTTTGTCCATATTAACAATACTCAAAGTTTAGATAAACAAATATCTTATTGCAAACTATCTCTCCTTTTACAGTGGGACCTTAGGAGATTGTCTACTTCTGCCATCGTTGACTCTGGAGCCTTTGGCAACTTTATAGATAAATCTACTGTATTGAAAAATAAAATACCTATTGTGTTGAAGAAAACACCAGTCTCACTCAAAGTTATTGACGGCTCAGTGATAGCAAATAGTCCTATAACACACAACACAATACCTATATTAGTCACTACTGAGGATGGACACACCGAATATATAACATTCGATGTAATTCCATCACCCCATTTTCCTATAGTATTAGGCTTATACTGGCTACAGACACACAATCCTCATATTGATTGGACTACTTTAACTGTTACCTTCCAATCAAAATTTTGTGAAAACACTTGTTATCCACATCATAAAGTACTTCACACAGAATTAGAACACATACAAATACCGGAACCATACCAAGACTTCATAGAGGTCTTTAGCAAAGTTGAGGCTGAAACTCTTCCTCCCCACCGAGTAT
Source organism: Bombina bombina (assembly GCF_027579735.1). Taxonomy (NCBI): domain Eukaryota; kingdom Metazoa; phylum Chordata; class Amphibia; order Anura; family Bombinatoridae; genus Bombina; species Bombina bombina. The sequence goes on from NC_069501.1 coordinate 570,640,485, forward strand.
ATGATTGCCCAATTGAATTAATTCCTGGTGCAACATTACCGGTTGGTCATTTATATCCATTGAGTCACCCAGAGTTGATACATTTAAAACAGTATTTGCAAGATAATTTACGGAAGGGTTTCATCAGACCCTCTTCTTCACCCGCAGCAGCCGGAATGTTCTTTGTAACCAACAAAGACACATCCCTTAGGCCGATAATAGATTATCGAGAGCTTAATAAACGGACGGTAAAAAACCGTTATCCGTTACCTCTCATCCCGGAATTAATTGAAAGATTAAGTAATGCTACCATTTTTACTAAGTTGGACTTGCGTGGGGCATACAATCTCATACGTATAAGGGAAGGCGACGAATGGCTCACAGCATTCAGAACTCGGTATGGACTTTATGAATACCTTGTGATGCCATTCGGTCTTTGTAATGCCCCCGCAACGTTCCAACACTTCATCAATGATATTTTCCGGGATTTACTAGACATATGTCTAGTAGTATACTTAGACGACATTTTAATCTACTCCAACAACTTAACAGAACATATAAAACATGTCCGTTGGGTATTAGCCCGTTTACAAATGCATAAACTATATGCCAAATTAGAGAAGTGTTCTTTCCATAATACCACTATCTCATTCCTAGGCTACACTATATCACCTGACGGTATCCAAATGCAAACCGAGAAGGTTGAATCAGTAAAAAATTGGCCAATACCTAAGGACAAAAAGTCTCTCCAAAGGTTCTTAGGATTTGCCAATTATTACAGAAAATGTATAAAGAATTTTTCTTCTATTGTGAGACCACTCACACAACTTACTGGTTCTACTCAACAATTTCATTGGAATCAAACTCATTCCAGAGTATTTGATTTCCTGAAACAAACTTTCACAGAAGCACCCATACTTAAATTCCCGAATGTTGATTTACAATATGTACTGGAAGTTGATTCTTCAGACTTTGCGATTGGAGCAGTACTTTCACAACAGAAAACATCCAAAGATCCTTTACATCCAATCTCCTATTTTTCAAAGAGTATGACATCAGCAGAGAGGAATTACGCCATAGGAGACAAAGAATTACTCGCCATCCGCAAATCGTTAGAATTCTGGAGACACTTACTAGAAGGTGCGAAGATGCCCTTTATAATTTACACGGACCACAAAAATCTCCAATACCTGCAAAATAACAAAACTCTATCGGCTAGACAGGTAAGGTGGAGTCTTTACTTCGCAAGATTTGACTTCCAAATTCTATATCGCCCTGCAAACAAAAATGGAAAAGCGGATGCTCTCTCACGACAATTTTCTGAACCCATTCCTAATGAAAATCCTAGATCTATAATTCCTTCTGAACGCTTCATCGGATTAACTTCAGACTTCCTTACTGATATAAAGAACTCCTCGAATAATTCACCCACTGACACTAAGGTTCCTTTGGAACTGAAAGACGGATTATACTACTTCAAGAACATGATCTATGTTCCTAAAGATTTGAGACATCACATCCTACAACACCACCATGATTCACCCTTAGCTGGACATCCAGGTGAATCACGCACCATCGAACTTATAACAAGGACATACTGGTGGCCTCAGTTGAGGGAAACTGTCTCAAGTTACATAAAGAGTTGTGTTACTTGTCAAGTATGCAAAACAGAACGGAAACTACCATACGGGCTTTTAATATCCATCCCAACTTCTGACAGACCCTGGAAGCAAGTAGGAGTTGACTTCATTGTGGATCTACCTCCATCAAAAAATTATACCACTATCATGGTAGTAGTTGACAGTTTCACCAAAATGTCGCATTTTATCCCATATCATAAACTTCCCACTTCAGCAGAAACAGCTAAACTCTTCATACAACATGTGATTCGGCTTCATGGAGTTCCAACAGTTCTGATATCTGACAGGGGATCCCAGTTCACATCTAAATTTTGGAAAAGTCTCTGTCAATCTCTTAACATAACCCATCAATATACAACAGCTTTCCATCCTCAAGCAAACGGACAGGTTGAAAGAATCAACCAATGGTTAGATGAGTACTTACACTGTTTTTGTTCTTATCAGCAAGACAACTGGATAACATACCTACCCTTCGCCGAATTCTCCTACAATAACCTGACCAACTCATCCACAAAATTATCTCCGTTCTTTGCAAATTATGGGTACCATCCAACCATCACTTCAGTTAGTACTACTCCTTCCAATTCTCCTTTGGTTGATGAATGGAATAATGCACTTCTAGACAATTTTCGGGTTATCAAAGAAAATATTTCTAAAGCTCAGAACTCCCAAAAGCACTATTATGATTTGCGGCACAGACAACCACCTTCATACCAAATTGGAGACCAGGTATGGTTGTCAACGAAAAATCTGAAGCTACATCTCCATAGTAGGAAAATGACGCAAAAATTCTGCGGACCTTTCCCCATTACTAGGATAATAAATCAGAACGCAGTTACCTTAGATTTACCATCATCTATGAGAATACATCCAACTTTCCATGTTTCCCTTCTCAAACCCTACGTTCCTACAAGAAACATTACACCCCAATTGCTGCCGATTACTTCCATCCAAGACTCAGATGTCTACGAGGTGAAAGATGTACTCGATTCAAGGTTTTCTAAGGGAATTCTGGAATATTTAGTTAGGTGGAAGGGATATTCGGAGGATGATGATACCTGGGAACCCGCATCCAATCTTAATGCACCTCGACTTGTTTCCCAGTTTCACAGGAGATATCCAGATCGCCCCAGACTCCAAGCTGAGGATCAGCTTGTTTGAGGGGGGAGTCATGTCAGGGTTTAGGGTGTACTGTTTCCTTAATTAGAGATCAGCCAATCACAACCTTTTCACTTCCATAAAACACCTGAACACTAAGCACACCTTGCTTAGTATTTTGTTATTCTCCTCAGAGTAACACTGAGCCTCGCAGTTCTCTGTAAGTTTCTACTTAGAACCATATCTCCTCTTCAACTGGATTTAACTCCTTACCAGAACATTTAACAAGGATTCTCCCAGAGTATTCCAGCCTGTTTACAACTTTCTCAAAGTCTCTTATCTAGAGTTTGGCAAGTATTCACGTTATCTCAAGCTGTCTGTTTATCTGTGGACTTTCGCATTCTGTATCATCTTATGTGCTCACATATTATTAAATCTCCCTTGTGGCTCCCATTAAGAATAACCGGTTTTTGAACTTCCAACAGTTATAATCTATATCTGTTCCGTTACCTTAACATTACTGTGTTTTCGGCTGCATCGGAGATTGGTGACGTCACACGCTGTCAGTCAGCCGGCTTCAGCGTGTCTCTACTCCTGCTGCACTCGCAGCGTACAGAACCCGGAAGTGATTGTCACTGCCTACCGCTCTCACAGATTGTAAGGTACAAAACCTTGATAAGCACTATAACATTTTTCCTGATTTTCTCCACATTGTGATTCAATCTAATACACTTGGATAAGACTTATTTGCAGAGTATTTAGTTTTTACATAATCCGGATGCAATAACAATTTTCTCCTTACTTATTCATTTGGAAAGTTTCACCTATTCCTTAACCTCTTATAATTTTTACAAGTCTGTTTTTCTAACATTTATTATGATATTGTTCCTAACATTGCACATTATACTGTAGTGCGTATTCTATGCAGGGAATAATCATTCTTAGATTAACTGCACATATATCTATTTGGGTTTACCTGGTAATAGTATTCTCATTTGATACTGTGCTACAAATTTATATCACATTTCATCCTCACTAAGCAGGCTTGATTCTTACACCTGCTCACAAGAATTTATAGTAAACATAAACTAAGGAGGGAAATAACATGACAGATGCAGGCTCCCTTGCAATCCCAGGAGTAGCATCTTGATTGGCAAGAATGTGTCTATGGAAGAAATTTTGAGGTAACATACCTTCCTTTTTTTACAGATATATTCAATATTTGGGTATCATGTCCCTTTAAAATCAATTAAAAAATGTAATCGTTGTAATTCTGATAAGGTTTCACCATTTTTTAAATCGATCTACAGTTTTTTCAGTATTAATTATTTTATAAAGTTAAAAGACATCAGTCAAGACAACCAATACTCTACCTTCATTTGATACACACTCTAGTAACCTATTTATAACTGTCCCTAATTGGCCACAACAAAGAAAGTAACCTAAGTTACAACATGGCAGCTCCCATTGTTTTATAGAAACTAAAACGTTACACTTATTTTGTCAGTATTTAAACAGCTAATGAAACTTTTAAAAATACATCTACATGTTATTCTCAGACTAAAGGGACAGTCAAGTCCAAAAAAACTTTCATGATTTAAATAGGGCATGTAATTTTAAACAACTTCTCTATTTACTTTTATCACTAATTTTGCTTTATTCTCTTGGTATTCCTAGTTTAAAGCTAAAATTAGGAGGTTCATATGCTAATTTCTTAGACCTTGAAAACTGCCTCTAATTTGAATGCATTTTGACCACTAGAGGGCATTAGTTCATGTGTTTCATATAGATAACATTGAGCTCACTTTCGTGAAGTGACCTAGGAGTGAGCACTGATTGGATAAAATGCAAGTCTGTCAAAAGAACTGAAATAAGGGGGCAGTCAACAGAAGCTTAGATACAAGTTAATAACAGAGGTAAAACATATATTATTATAACTGTGTCGGTTATGCAAAACTTGGGAATGGGTAATAAAGGGATTATCTTTCTTTTTAAACAACAACAATTCTGATGTTAACTGTCCATTAATCTTTTATTTGAATGCATCAATCTATCTAGCATTTATTTACTGTTTTAATTTCCCTTTAACATATGATTTTGTTTATACAACATATGGTTACACAAATTTAACAATATACATTGACATATTGCAAATTAAGGATTCCACCCTGATGGCAGTTGGTCTCCAGGGTCGATTTCTTGATTATTTATAGATTTTTGGCAATACAGTAAAAGTTGCTGTCTTTGAAAATGTAATATTTACAAAAATCATGCTCTCTTTTATTTTATCAATTGCTAAACCTTCATGTAAATATTAAGTTAATCATTTTAATAGTCACTTATACTTTCCCTTAAGGCTCTTTATCAGAATTTTATGTTTCTTTGCTATTAAGTATTGTATTGTATTGTATTGTATTGTATTGTATTACAACTTCTCAATGGTTTCCTTGTAGTTTCTTTAATTGTAATAGTTTTACCTTTTCCCACACTTACCACCTCACAATTACATTATCTTTGTTTGTCTTTCTCTTCCATTCTAGCCAGTTTTCTTCAGATTTGTTAAGTCCTAAATTTGTTAAAGACTGTACTGCAATCCATGTGACAAGATACCCCAAACCTCTCTGCAACCTCAACCTATAGACTGTAAGCTCTTGGGAGCATATTGTGCACTTTACTTGGAACTATTGTAACTCTTCTTGGTGTAATTCCTTGATATGTTTAGAGAAAGGGAATGAACAATGATTCAGTAGCTTGTTTTATGACAAGTCACCAACTTGTAGCTGCCTCATTTAGTTCAATTGTGAGTTTCACAGAGGAGAACATAAGAAACTAAACAAAACAAGTTAGTAGAGCAGGAGGAGGTATCTGCTCCAAAGAGCTTACAGTCCACAGGTGGATAGTGCATAGCCCCCTTCTTATGGAGACATTTCCAAGGGTAAAAATACACATGCTTATAGAAAGAGAAACCCTCAACCAGGAACAAACAATGGATTGTTAATTTGCTCTATTGTAAGTAAGTTAAGTTTTCCAGAAGTATATTAATCTTATACCATCTAAAAAGAATGGGCCAAGCACAGAATACCAAACAATTCTCCACTGAACTGGAAACATGGAAATCCCAGATAATCACTTCTGTGGGCCTTGACAGTGAGGTGCAGTTATATCCATCTAGTATGTTAAACAAGAAATTCATATTTTGCCATCCCATCACCCATTGGGAAACATTTCCCAGGGTGAAGGTGATAATATACATATTTACAGAGAGAGAAGTTCTCAACCACAAATGAAAAACCTCTCAGTAACTTGTTTATGGATAGTCACTAGCTAAGAGCAATATTTTTTAGCCAGCTGTATATTTTTTAATATACAAGCTGTGCGGTATGGCTATTCCACTAGAGTTATAGCCTATACCACAAAGATACATTCCACAAACAAAAATCGGTAGTTATGGATTTTGCAAAAAAAAGTTTCGCAAAACTAATAAAAAATATGTTACAAAGTACACTATCACCCATAAATGACACTATTAACCCCTAAACCGTCACCCCCACATCGCAAATACTAAAATAAACATATTAACCCCTAATCTGCCGCTTTTATATTTGGGTACCTTGCATTCCTATTGGTTGAAAATTTCAAATCAGACAATAAGATGAGAGCTGCTTAAATCCTATCGGCTGTTCAAATCACCCAATAGGATTTAAGCAGCTCTCATCCTATTGGCTGATTTGAATTTTTCAGCCAATAGGAATGCAAGGTACCCCAATATAAAAGGGGTACCTTGAATTCAATCTTCAGTGTGCGGGGAACGATCGCATGAAGAGGATCCTCCATGTTTGGATGACCGTGCCGCTGCTGATCTGCCTCTGCTCTGCACCGTCTTCGCTCCGCTACACCGGGATGAAGATTATAGATGGTCCCCGTGCTGAATAAAGATGGAGCTGCCTGGAAGAAAACGTTCACCACTGGACTTCAGGAATGGTTAGTACCTATTTTGGGGTTAGTGTTGGGGTTAGTGTTAGGTTTATTTTTGTATTTTTATTTTAGATTAGGGATTTTTTTAATTTCATGGGCACTAAAAGAGCTGATTGCCCTTTTAAGGGTAATGCCCATACAAATGCCCCTTTAGGAGCAATGGGAAGATTAGTTTTTTAAGTTAGGTCTTTTTATTTTGGGAGGTTGGGTGGGTGGGGGGGGGTAGGTATGGGCGAATGTGTTTATATATGAATTTGAATGTTAGAACAAATGTTATTGTAGAAATTCGATTTACATAACAGAATGTTGATAAGAACGAATATTCTTAAAAATTCTATTATCGAATGTTATTTACAGTTTTTCGAATGTCACTTTCAAATTTGAATGTGACATTCGAATTCGAATATTACATTTATAAAAGAGTTGTAGACTTGAAATACTATTTCGAATTCGAATGTCACATTCAAATTTGAATATTACATTTATAGAACACAGTATAGGACTAGAAATACTATTTTGAATTTGAATGTGACATTCGAATTCGATTGTCACATTCAAATTTGAATATTACATTTATAAAACACAGTATTAGACTAGAAATACTATTTCAAATTTGAATGTGACATTCGAGTTCAAATGTGACATTTGAATTCGAATGTCACATTCGAATTCGAATGTCACATTCGAATTCGAATGTCACATTCAAATTCGATTACATTTATAAAACACAGTATTGGACTTTTAAAATACTATTTCTAATTTGAATGTCACATTGAAATTAGAATGTCACATTCTAATTTGATTATTACATTTATAAAACACAGTATTAGACTAGAAATACTATTTTGAATTCGAATGTGACATTCAAATTTAGCATTCAAATTTGAATATTATATTTATTAAACGCAGTTGTAGACTAGAAATACTATTTTGAATTTGAATGTTACATTCGAATTTGAATGTAGCATTCAAATTCAAATATTACATTTAAAAAAAACATAATTTATGTAAGAACTTACCTGATAAATTCATTTCTTTCATATTAGCAAGAGTCCATGAGCTAGTGACGTATGGGATATACATTCCTATCAGGAGGGGCAAAGTTTCCCAAACCTCAAAATGCCTATAAATACACCCCTCACCACACCCATAATTCAGTTTAACGAATAGCCAAGAAGTGGGGTGATAAAAAAGTGCGAAAGCATATAAAATAAGGAATTGGAATAATTGTGCTTTATACAAAAATCATAACCACCACAAAAAAAGGGCGGGCCTCATGGACTCTTGCTAATATGAAAGAAATGAATTTATCAGGTAAGTTCTTACATAAATTATGTTTTCTTTCATGTAATTAGCAAGAGTCCATGAGCTAGTGACGTATGGGATAATGACTACCCAAGATGTGGATCTTTCCACACAAGAGTCACTAGAGAGGGAGGGATAAAATAAAGACAGCCAATTCCTGCTGAAAATAATCCACACCCAAAAATAAAGTTTAACGAAAAACATAAGCAGAAGATTCAAACTGAAACCGCTGCCTGAAGTACTTTTCTACCAAAAACTGCTTCAGAAGAAGAAAATACATCAAAATGGTAGAATTTAGTAAAAGTATGCAAAGAGGACCAAGTTGCTGCTTTGCAAATCTGGTCAACCGAAGCTTCATTCCTAAACGCCCAGGAAGTAGAAACTGACCTAGTAGAATGAGCTGTAATTCTTTGAGGCGGAGTTTTACCCAACTCAACATAGGCAAGATGAATTAAAGATTTCAACCAAGATGCCAAAGAAATGGCAGAAGCTTTCTGGCCTTTTCTAGAACCGGAAAAGATAACAAATAAACTAGAAGTCTTACGGAAAGATTTCGTAGCTTCAACATAATATTTCAAAGCTCTAACAACATCCAAAGAATGCAACGATTTCTCCTTAGAATTCTTAGGATTAGGACATAATGAAGGAACCACAATTTCTCTACTAATGTTGTTGGAATTCACAACTTTAGGTAAAAATTCAAAAGAAGTTCGCAACACCGCCTTATCCTGATGAAAAATCAGAAAAGGAGACTCACAAGAAAGAGCAGATAATTCAGAAACTCTTCTGGCAGAAGAGATGGCCAAAAGGAACAAAACTTTCCAAGAAAGTAATTTAATGTCCAATGAATGCATAGGTTCAAACGGAGGAGCTTGAAGAGCTCCCAGAACCAAATTCAAACTCCAAGGAGGAGAAATTGACTTAATAACAGGTTTTATACGAACCAAAGCTTGTACAAAACAATGAATATCAGGAAGAATAGCAATCTTTCTGTGAAAAAGAACAGAAAGAGCAGAGATTTGTCCTTTCAAAGAACTTGCGGACAAACCCTTATCTAAACCATCCTGAAGAAACTGTAAAATTCTCGGTATTCTAAAAGAATGCCAAGAAAAATTATGAGAAAGACACCAAGAAATATAAGTCTTCCAGACTCTATAATATATCTCTCGAGATACAGATTTACGAGCCTGTAACATAGTATTAATCACAGAGTCAGAGAAACCTCTTTGACCAAGAATCAAGCGTTCAATCTCCATACCTTTAAATTTAAGGATTTCAGATCCTGATGGAAAAAAGGACCTTGTGACAGAAGGTCTGGTCTTAACGGAAGAGTCCACGGTTGGTAAGAGGCCATCCGGACAAGATCCGCATACCAAAACCTGTGAGGCCATGCCGGAGCTACCAGCAGAACAAACGAGCATTCCTTCAGAATCTTGGAGATTACTCTTGGAAGAAGAACTAGAGGCGGAAAGATATAGGCAGGATGATACTTCCAAGGAAGTGATAATGCATCCACTGCCTCCGCCTGAGGATCCCGGGATCTGGACAGATACCTGGGAAGTTTCTTGTTTAGATGGGACGCCATCAGATCTATTTCTGGAAGTTCCCACATTTGAACAATCTGAAGAAATACCTCTGGGTGAAGAGACCATTCGCCCGGATGCAACGTTTGGCGACTGAGATAATCCGCTTCCCAATTGTCTATACCTGGGATATGAACCGCAGAGATTAGACAGGAGCTGGATTCCGCCCAAACCAAAATTCGAGATACTTCTTTCATAGCCAGAGGACTGTGAGTCCCTCCTTGATGATTGATGTATGCCACAGTTGTGACATTGTCTGTTTGAAAACAAATGAACGATTCTCTCTTCAGAAGAGGCCAAAACTGAAGAGCTCTGAAAATTGCACGGAGTTCCAAAATATTGATCGGTAATCTCACCTCCTGAGATTCCCAAACTCCTTGTGCCGTCAGAGATCCCCACACAGCTCCCCAACCTGTGAGACTTGCATCTGTTGAAATTACAGTCCAGGTCGGAAGCACAAAAGAAGCCCCCTGAATTAAACGATGGTGATCTGTCCACCATGTTAGAGAGTGTCGAACAATCGGTTTTAAAGATATTAATTGAGATATCTTCGTGTAATCCTTGCACCATTGCTTCAGCATACAGAGCTGAAGAGGTCGCATGTGAAAACGAGCAAAGGGGATCGCGTCCGATGCAGCAGTCATAAGACCTAGAATTTCCATGCATAAGGCTACCGAAGGGAATGATTGTGACTGAAGGTTTCGACAAGCTGCAATCAATTTTAGACGTCTCTTGTCTGTTAAAGACAGAGTCATGGACACTGAATCCATCTGGAAACCCAGAAAGGTTACCCTTGTCTGAGGAATCAAAGAACTTTTTGGTAAATTGATCCTCCAACCATGATCTTGAAGAAACAACACAAGTCGATTCGTATGAGATTCTGCTAAATGTAAAGACTGAGCAAGTACCAAGATATCGTCCAAATAAGGAAATACCACAATACCCTGTTCTCTGATTACAGACAGAAGGGCACCGAGAACCTTTGTAAAAATTCTTGGAGCTGTAGCTAGGCCAAACGGCAGAGCCACAAACTGGTAATGCTTGTCCAGAAAAGAGAATCTCAGGAACTGATAATGATCTGGATGAATCGGAATATGCAGATATGCATCCTGTAAATCTATTGTGGACATATAATTCCCTTGCTGAACAAAAGGCAAGATAGTCCTTACAGTTACCATCTTGAACGTTGGTATTCTTACATAACGATTCAATATTTTTAGATCCTGAACTGGTCTGAAGGAATTCTCCTTCTTTGGTACAATGAAGAGATTTGAATAAAACCCCATCCCCTGTTCCGGAACTGGAACTGGCATAATTACTCCAGTCAACTCTAGATCTGAAACACATTTCAGAAATGCTTGAGCTTTTACTGGATTTACTGGGACACGGGAAAGAAAAAATCTCTTTGCAGGAGGTCTCATCTTGAAACCAATTCTGTACCCTTCTGAAACAATGCTCTGAATCCAAAGATTGTGAACAGAATTGATCCAAATTTCCTTGAAAAAATGTAACCTGCCCCCTACCAGCTGAGCTGGAATGAGGGCTGCACCTTCATGTGGACTTAGAAGCAGGCTTTGCCTTTCTAGCTGGCTTGGATTTATTCCAGACTGGAGATGGTTTCCAAACTGAAACTGCTCCTGAGGATGAAGGATCAGGCTTTTGTTCTTTGTTGAAACGAAAGGAACGAAAATGATTATTAGCCCTGCTTTTACCTTTAGATTTTTTATCCTGTGGTAAAAAAGTTCCTTTCCCACCAGTAACAGTTGAAATAATGGAATCAAACTGAGAACCAAATAATTTGTTACCCTGGAAAGAAATGGAAAGTAAAGTTGATTTAGAAGCCATATCAGCATTCCAAGTTTTAAGCCATAAAGCTCTTCTAGCTAAAATAGCTAGAGACATAAACCTGACATCAACTCTGATAATATCAAAAATGGCATCACAGATAAAATTATTAGCATGCTGTAGAAGAATAATAATATCATGAGAATCATGATGTGTTACTTGTTGCGCTAAAGTTTCCAACCAGAAAGTTGAAAGTGCAGCAACATCAGCCAAAGATATAGCAGGTCTAAGAAGATTACCTGAACACAGATAAGCTTTTCTTAGAAAGGATTCAATTTTCCTATCTAAAGGATCCTTAAACGAAGTACCATCTGACATAGGAATAGTAGTACGTTTAGCAAGGGTAGAAATAGCCCCATCAACTTTAGGGATTTTGTCCCAAAATTCTAATCTGTCAGACGGCACAGGATATAATCGCTTAAAACGTTTAGAAGGAGTAAATTAATTACCCAATTTATCCCATTCTTTGGAAATTACTGCAGAAATAGCATTAGGAACAGGAAAAACTTCTGGAATAACCACAGGAGCTTTAAATACCTTATCCAAACGTTTAGAATTAGTATCAAGAGGACCAGAATCCTCTATTTCTAAAGCAATTAGTACTTCTTTAAGTAAAGAACAAATAAATTCCATTTTAAATAAATATGAAGATTTATCAGCATCAACCTCTGAGACAGAATCCTCTGAACCAGAAGAGTCATCAGAATCAGAATGATGATGTTCATTTAAAAATTCATCTGTAGGGAGAGAAGTTTTAAAAGATTTTTTACGTTTACTAGAAGGAGAAATAACAGACATAGCCTTCTTTATGGATTCAGAAACAAAATCTCTTATATTATCAGGAACATTCTGCACCTTAGATGTTGAAGGAACTGCAACAGGCAATGGTACTTTACTAAAGGAAATAATATCTGCTTTAACAAGTTTGTCATGACAATCAATACAAACAACAGCTGGAGGAATAGCTACCAAAAGTTTACAGCAGATACACTTAGCTTTGGTAGATCCAGCACTAGACAGCGATTTTCCTGTAGTATCTTCTGACTCAGATGCAACGTGAGACATCTTGCAATATGTAAGAGAAAAAACAACATATATATATAAAGCAAAATTGATCAAATTCCTTAAATGACAGTTTCAGGAATGGGAAAAAATGCCAAAGAACAAGCTTCTAGCAACCAGAAGCAATGAAAAATGAGACTTAAATAATGTGGAGACAAAAGCGACGCCCATATTTTTCGCGCCAATAAGACGCCCACATTATTTGGCGCCTAAATGCTTTTTGGCGCCAAAATGACGCCACATCCGGAACGCCGACATTTTTGGCGCAAAATAACGTCAAAAAATGACGCAACTTCCGGCGACACGTATGACGCCGGAAACGGAAACGAATTTTTTGCGCCAAAAAAGTCCGCGCCAAGAATGACGCAATAAAATGAAGCATTTTCAGCCCCCGCGAGCCTAACAGCCCACAGGGAAGAGTCAAATTTTTGAAGGTAAGAAAAAATGATTAAATCAAATGCATTATCCCAAATATGAAACTGACTGTCTGAAAATAAGGAAAGTTGAACATTCTGAGTCAAGGCAAATAAATGTTTGAATACATATATTTAGAACTTTATAAACAAAGTGCCCAACCATAGCTTAGAGTGTCACAGAAAATAAGATTTACTTACCCCAGGACACTCATCTACATGTTTGTAGAAAGCCAAACCAGTACTGAAACGAGAATCAGCAGAGGTAATGGTATATATAAGAGTATATCGTCGATCTGAAAAGGGAGGTAAGAGATGAATCTCTACGACCGATAACAGAGAACCTATGAAATAGACCCCGTAGAAGGAGATCACTGCATTCAAATAGGCAATACTCTCCTCACATCCCTCTGACATTCACTGCACGCTGAGAGGAAAACCAGGCTCCAACTTGCTGTGGAGCGCATATCAACGTAGAATCTAGCACAAACTTACTTCACCACCTCCATCGGAGGCAAAGTTTGTAAAACTGAATTGTGGGTGTGGTGAGGGGTGTATTTATAGGCATTTTGAGGTTTGGGAAACTTTGCCCCTCCTGGTAGGAATGTATATCCCATACGTCACTAGCTCATGGACTCTTGCTAATTACATGAAAGAAACAGTATTAGACTAGAAATACTATTTAGAATTTGAATGTGACATTCAAATTCGAATGTAGCATTCGAAATTCGAATATTACATTTATTAAACACAGTTGTAGACTAGAAATACTATTTTGAATTCAAATGTTACATTCGAATTTGAATGTCACATTCAAATTTGAATATTACATTTCGAAATTGAATGAATACATAGCTAAACATTCTCTTATTCAAACAAATATTTTCAAATTGTATTGAAAAATTTGAAAATGAAAATTCAAAAATAAAATGTTAGAATGTTAGATAAACATTAAAAATTTGATTCCAAAGAATGAACGAATGTATCAAAATTCGTTTTAAATTTCGAATTTTTAGAAACATTCGCCCATCCCTAGTGGGGGTTGTACTGTTAGAAGGAACTTTGTATTTTTTTTGTGTAAAAGAGCTGATTTCTTTAGGGCATTGCCCTGCAAAAGACCTTTTTAAAGGCTATTGGTAGTTCATTGTTAGATTAGGGGGTGTTTTTATTTTGGGGTGGCTTTTTTATTTTAAACGGGGTATTAGATTAGGAATATCTTTTTTTATTTTGGATAATTTTGTTTGTCATTTTCTGTAATGCTAGATTTTGTTATTTTGTGTAATTTTAGAGTTTGATATTTTTTGCAATGTTAGTTTTTTTCCGTAGTGTTAGGAGTGTTACATTTTTGTAATTTAGGTGTTTTATTTTTTCACTTTTATTTTTTTTAAATAGTAATGTTAGGTTTATTTATAGTTTAAGCTTAGGCAAGTTTTTATTTATTTTAAGGTAGATATATTGCAACTTTAATTTAAATTAAGGTGTGTTAGGTTTAGGGGTTAATAGTTTAATTTAGTGTTGGCGATGTGGGGGGACGACGGTTTAGAGGTTAATAGCTTTATTTAGTGTTGGCGATGTGGGGGGACAATGTTTAGGGGTTAATTGCTTTATTTAGTGTTGGCGATGTTGGGGACAGCGTTTTAGAGGTTAATAGCTTAATTTAGTGTTGGAGATGTGGGGGGACAGCGGTTTAGGGGTTAATAGCTTTATTTAGTGTTGGAGATGTGGGGGGATGGCAGTTTAGGGGTTATTAGAATAGGGGTTTATGTTAGGGTGTGTGTTAGGATTTTACAAAACCTTCTTTTCTCTATAGACTTCAATGGGAATGCGTTAATGTGATAGCCATTTCACAATCGCAGGTGTCAGGTTTTTGTCCTACATTTTTTCTCCATTGATCTCTATGAGGGAATACGTGCACGAGCACGGCAAGTCAAAACTTTGTTCTTGTGCGGTATGCGGCTTACCGCGCCATAACGCACAACAAAAGAAAGTTTTAGATTTACTGTATAGAAATAGGGGTACAGCACCATTTTGTGTGGTGTGTATGCTACGACTATACTGCATAACTTGTAATCTCGGTCATTGTTACTTATTCAAAAAATTTGATTTCCCCTTCTATTAGAAATAAATGGCATGCTTTTCTCAAAGCATTCCTAATATGCTCCACAAAGTAATGGAACAATTATATTTATTCAACATATTTGGTTCATATATAAATAAAGACAAGGCCATAATAAATTATATGCTGTTTGTATTGCTTTATTGTGCCAGTGTTCAATGGGTGCCATTTGTGTTCTACAAAGTGAGATGTGAGGCCATTAATTTCAATTTAAAAGTGCATTAAATTGTACCAATAAGTATGAATAAATGCATGCACTGTTTTTTTTTTCTTATTGAACATAGGGGCATAAGGGAAGAAAAAGCATTTTTATTTGGGAACTTGCAAAGCATTAAATACTCAATTTGGAACTTAATACAACAAGCCACAGGATTGGTGAATTTTTCCGAACCACGGATTGGAAGGTTTTGAACTAACCTATATGGAAACTTGCAAAGCATGTACTACTCGATTTGGAACTTTATATAATACAGTCAGGATTGCTGAATTTTTGATGAATACAATTGGCTTCTTTTTGTTTTAACAATGTTTTTATGGGTTCATTTCCATCTTCATCTAGCAATGATACGTAATTTATATCTTTATTTTATTTTATCCTAAGAATATTTCTCAGATGTTTTGGTCTAGATTTTCATGACATCGCAAAATGAAATTAATTTCTAATGTATTTAATAGAGTATTTTTCTTATGTCAAATGGGTGTAAATCTATGACGTCACAGATGGCGTGAAAATGTATGTATATAAACTGCCTTTGGAGAAGAAGTAAACATGATCGCTTTGTATCAAGCATTGATTTTAAAAGCTCTTGAAAAAGTCGGTTCAATCCGTCAAAATGCATTGAGGAAGAATAAATTCACTTTTATATGTTTGAAAAGCTGTATCCGAGTTTTAATAAAGAAGCCGAATTACAGATTTCAATCCTGTGAGTATCTTTCTTTTTGATGTTCACGATGCCTGGATGTACTACCCTATTGTGAAATCTTCCTGCAGTATTTTGAGAGAAGCTGTTCCCTGGAGTTATAACCATTTTATTCCAGTGAGCTTCCACTCCTTTGTGCACACAATCCATGGAATGAGATGCTGATACTGAAATAATTTCAAGTATTATTATTTGAGTTTGAGTACATGACAAATCGCTGACCCTTGCACAAAACATGATCATGCGTGACCAGCACACTTCAAGAGGCATGAGTAGTTTAACATCCCTAGACCAATCGGCAGAGCAAAAGTACATTTTATGGAAAAGCACAAAAACATTAAGTTCATTAAAGTAATTATAATATTAAAAAATACAACTAAACGATGAAGTGAACATATTCACACAGATTAAATAGATAGACGGATAGATAGGCAGAAAAATACAAACACTTAGGGCTTAAAAATATCACTGAGAAGTCTGAGGCTAGTGGTCTAGAAAACATTTACATTACAATATATGTATGTGACTGAGAGCTTTAGAATGAATATATGGTTTAATAATTAAAATTTACTCTGGATGGTTAAGGGCTTGTTGTGAACTGTGACATAACAAGTGTTCTGGGGTACACTGGGGTACACTTTATTCAAGGTTACATATTGTGAGTTATATATCCTGAAACCAGGTCAAGTGAATTATTAGGGACAAATGTGTGTTGTGACATCTGGGATTAGCTCTCCCAATAGGTCTGCAACCAATTAATGGCTCCAAAAAAAGAAGAGCCTAGAAGGGTGATTAATCTAGAAGGGACCTTATTCCATGCTTGTGGTTTAATGGAAACACGACCAGTAAAATTGTGTTGCTACAGACAGTTGTCATTCAGGGGAGAGCATACATTTACTATTGAGAATGGCACTTAATTGCTAGAATGCTGACTCATATATGAGACTCCACTGGATGCGTTTGAACAGTGTTTCACTGGTGTTTGATGCTTGGCTAAAGTACTGTGAAAAAAAACACATTACCTGTCTGTACCAGAGAAGGTAAGGACTTGCTTCAGCATATACAGAACCTTCTAGAACATCAGCACTTCCATCTTAGACAGTTGTTTAGAACTCTTCACACCATGTGGTGTGTGATTGTTGGACAAGAGAATGATCAGAAAAGCTGTAGTTCTCAAAAAGTAAAGAAGGTCCCAATAGAGGAGGCTCTGCATATTTTCACCACCCTTCTAGTGCATATGGCCTGTATGTTTTGACCTATAGATTACAGCTTGCTTAGTATGCTAAGAGACTAACTAATCAGGAAACAAGCATTCGTGAAACAAGAATCCTCAGTAACTAAACTTTGTTTGGGAGAAAACTGGGTAATATACAGCCAGGTTTTATTATCTGTAATGAAGATATAATCACATTTCTAGAATATAGTCAAGGGATCAATTAGCATTTTGTATGTATTGCCCCTTACGTTTAGTTATCTGATACTCTGTGGCTAATTGGAGTGAACCTAGTATACTTGAAGTCCTAATGAATATGAAGACATAATTATTTCTCTAATTTTTTTGAGCCCCTTGAGAGGTTTTCACTAGCAAGGCTGAAAAAGGGCTGTTAAAAAATATTATAAAGCGACATGGTTTTATTCTATCATTTATAAAAAAATATTGCATTTTGCCTAACCAAATGTGAGATAAAAGCTGTTTAAATGTTATCTGAAACTAACTCAGCAGCATCAGTTGTACGCTAATTGCTAAGGTTGTTAGGTACAAATTCTGATGGTTAGCCAAATAAATATTAGCAGCAAGTATCAATCATTCAATGAATATTTGCTGGAAGTACCTATTAGTCAATGAGTATTTGCAAGAATTATCTATCAGCCAGGGAGTGAAAAAGATGTAAACTGTAGTGCATTTTAACTTGTATTTGCTTCTGCTTTTATATGTATGTTAGCATGTATTTCTGGTATTTGGAGATACATTTCCTGCCTACAGAGCTTCTAGCTATCCATATAAATGTCACAGTTTTACAAAGTGAAACCAAGGACAGACCAGTCAGACCCTGCTCATACTGGAAACTGACTCTGTGTTGTAAACCTGCCTACAAGTTGCCTTCTCTCCGAACACCACTTCCCCTGATACTGGACAGGGAATATTGAGTGGTATGTGTATCTGATGTATGGTGAGCTAAAGCAGTTTACTCTGAGAGGTGCAATTCTTATTGTATTCCACCCAGTGCTGCCAAGGGATGTAAAAACACCTTACAGCACATCCTATTTAACCCGCTCTCTTAGACTGAGGGACCTATTTATCATAATTGAATCAAGGATATTTAAATTAATTTCCCACATACCATATTAAAAATAAAAAAACAATGTCCCTAACTTACCATATTGCATGCAGACAATGTTCTCAAAAAAACCTGTCCTCACGCCTTTGTATAGGATTTGTCAGTCATACCGGACAGTGAGTCTGGGTTGTCTGACATCGGCAACCTCTGAGGTTGTGGACACACTTTAAGAAGATGGAGTCATAATAAATGGCCCTGAAGCGGATTAGACAGCTACATAAACTATTGCTAAAATCTAATGTGTATTGTATTTAATAACACTGTATTCAGGAAACAAATGTATGCAGTCATAATTGGGAGGCCCTACAATAAAAATAAAAATAAATAAAGGGAGAGGGAGTGATGGGGCGCTACTCTACAGAAAAAAGGTTGGGTGGGGATGTGGGGGGCTCTAACTAATGATTACAGAAGGGGGGAGTTGTGGGGACCACTACACAACAGAAAAAAAAAATTGTTATTAAGGTGTTTTATAGGTACTGGCAGACAGCTGTCTGTACCTAAGATGGTGGACAATAATTAGAAGGGGGAGGGTTAGAGAGCTGTTCGGGTGGGATCAGGGAGGTTGAAGGGTAAGGGGGAATCCTACACTGCAGGAAAAAAATAATAATAATAAAAAAAACTTAAATATTCATATTGTCAACCTGGCTGCCAGTACCTAAGATGGGGCTTACCAGTGAAGGAGGGAAGAGAGCTGTTTGGTAGGGATCAGGTAGGGATCAGGGAGTGAGAAGTGTCAGGTGGGTGGGTGATCTCTACACTAAAGCTAAAAAAAAAAACTTTCAAGCTACCTAATTAACCCATTCACTACCAGGAATAATAGAAGTGTGGTGCCCAGCTGCCATTAGCGGCTTTCTAATTGCCAAAAAGTAATTCAAAGTCATATATGTCTGCTATTTTTGAACAAAGGGGAACCCAGAGAAGCTTTTATAATCATTGTTTGCCATAATTGCACAAGTGGTATGTAAATAATTACAGTGAGAAACCCAAAGGTTGTGAAAAAGTTAAAGGGACAGTCAAGTCCAAAAAAAACTTTCATGATTTAAATAGGGCATGCAATTTTAAACAACTTCCCAATTTACTTTTATCATCAATTTTGCTTTGTTCTCTTGGTATTCTTAGTTGAAAGCTAAACCTAGGAGGTTCATATGCTAATTTCTTAGACCTTGTAGACTGCCTCTAATCTGAATACATTTTGACCACTAGAGGGCATTAGTTCACATGTTTCATATAGATTTCATATAGATAACATTGAGCCCATGCACGTAAAGTGACCTAGGAGTGAGCACTGATTGGCTAAACTGCATGTCTGTCAAAAGAACTGAAATAAGGGGGCAGTCAGCAGAGGCTTAGATACAAGATAATTACAGAGGTAAAACGTGTATTATTATAACTGTGTTGGATATGCAAAACTGGGGAATGGGTAATAAAGGGATTATCTTTCTTTTTAAAAAACAAAAATTCTGGTGTTGACTGTCCCTTTAATGATTTTTTTTATTTGATCGCATTTGGCAGGGAAATGGTGGCATGAAATATACCAAAATGGGCCTAGATCAATACATTGGTTTTTTTTTTATATATATATATATATATATATATATATATATATATATATATATATATATATAGTTTTGACAGGTAAATAAAAAAACAAGGCTCTATTTCTGTTTAAATGGAGTAATAGCAAAAATGCTAAAAAATCTTCAGTATTTTGGGCGTTTTTCTCTGAAAGTCCGGTAGTGAAGGGGTTAAAATTTACAGTTAGACTCATATATACACTAGCTAATAAAAAATATTTATATAAATATTAATAAAAAAGTTATAAGGGTTAAGAGGTTTACTGCAAATATTTTTCAATCTAAGGACCAGGGAATTATATAATAATTTTCCTTTATTTTAGTGTTAAAGTGTTGTAGCTTTAGTTAATTAATAATATCAGTCGAGCATAGGCTGTGTTACTTTGTATTTATTTACATTATAGGGCAGCAGCCTTGAGGAAAGAAAAAAATAATCAAATTTCACCCTTTTTTATGTACAAAAATAGTAATTGCAGTGAGCTCAACTTAGCTGCAAGTTAACTTTTGCTGTGTGACCAACCATGGGCTGCGACTGTACTGGCCTGCTTGCTTTTTGGGGGGATGCAAAGAAATTACATTGAATCTTTAACCCTTCGTGCACAGAAAAACACTTCTAATTGCAGTCTGCTCAACTTTGATGGTATGCTTGCTTTTTTTGGGGTTGCGTTAGCTACGCGTGCTTTTTTCCCCCCGCACCTTTTAAATACCGCTGGTATTTAGAGTTCACAGAATGGCTGCGTTGTCAGTGCGTTAGGCTCCAAAAAGGGAGCGTAGAGCATAATTTAACGCCACTGCAACTCTCGATACCAGCGGTGCTTATGGACGCGGCCAGCTTCAAAAACGTGCTCGTGCACGATTCCCCCATAGAAAACAATTGGGCAGTTTGAGCTGAAAAAAAACCTAACACCTGCAAAAAAGCAGCGTTCAGCTCCTAACGCAGCCCCATTGTTTTCTATGGGGAAACACTTCCTACGTCTGCATCTAACACTCTAACATGTACCCCGAGTCTAAACACCCCTAACCTTACACTTATTAACCCCTAATCTGCCGCCCCCACTATCGCTGACCCCTGCATATTATTATTAACCCCTAATCTGCCGCTCCGTATACCGCCGCAACATACATTATAGTTATGTACCCCTAATCTGCCGCCCCTAACACCGCCGACCCCTCTATTATATTTATTAACCCCTAATATGCCCCCCACAACGTCGCCGCCAGCTACCTACAATAATTAACCCCTAATCTGCCAATCGGAGCTCACCGCTACTATAATAAATGTATTAACCCCTAAAGCTAAGTCTAACCCTAACACTAACACCCCCCTAAGTTAAATATAATTTTTATCTAACGAAATAAATTAACTCTTATTAAATAAATTATTCCTATTTAAAGCTAAATACTTACCTGTAAAATAAACCCTAATATAGCTACAATAAAAATTATATTATAGCTATTTTAGGATTAATATTTATTTTACAGGCAACTTTGTATTTATTTTAACCAGGTACAATAGCTATTAAATAGTTAATAACTATTTAATAGCTACCTAGTTAAAATAATTACAAAATTACCTGTAAAATAAATCCTAACCTAAGTTACAATTAAACCTAACACTACACTATCAATAAATAAATTAAATAAACTACCTACAATTACCTACAATTAAACCTAACACTACACTATCAATAAATTAATTAAATAAAATACCTACAAATAACTACAATTAAATAAACTAACTAAAGTACAAAAAATAAAAAAGAACTAAGTTACAAAAAAGAAAAAAATATTTACAAACATTAGAAAAACATTACAACAATTTTAAACTAATTACACCTACTCTAAGCCCCTAATAAAATAACAAAGACCCCCAAAATAAAAAAATGCCCTACCCTATTCTAAATTAAAAAAGTTCAAAGCTCTTTTACCTTACCAGACTTGAAAAGGGCCATTTGCGGGGCATGCCCCAAAGAATTCAGCTCTTTTGCCTGTAAAAAAAACATACAATACCCCCCCCCCCAACATTACAACCCACCACCCACATACCCCTAATCTAACCCAAACCCCCTTAAATAAACCTAACACTAAGCCCCTGAAGATCTTCCTACCTTATCTTCACCATGCCAGGTTCACTGATTCGTCCTCGGAAGTCTTGATCCAAGCCTCGGAAGTGTTGATCCAAGCCCAAGCGGGGGCTGAAGAGTGACGTCCATCCTCCGGCTGAAGTCTTGATCCAAGCGGGCAGAAGAGGACATCCGGACCGGCAAACATCTTCTTCCAAGCCGCATCTTCTATGTTCTTCAATCCGATGACGACCGGCTGATCTTCCAGACCTCCAGCGCGGATCCATCCATCTTCACTGACGACTTCCCGACGAATGACGGTTCCTTTAAGGGACGTCATCCAAGATGGCGTCCCTCGAATGCCGATTGGCTGATAGGATTCTATCAGCCAATCGGAATTAAGGTAGGAAAATTCTGATTGGCTGATGGAATCAGCCAATCAGAATCAAGTTCAATCCGATTGGCTGATCCAATCAGCCAATCAGATTGAGCTCGCATTCTATTGGCTGTTCCGATCAGCCAATAGAATGTGAGCTCAATCTGATTGGCTGATTGGATTGAACTTGATTCTGATTGGCTGATTCCATCAGCCAATCAGAATTTTCCTACCTTAATTCCGATTGGCTGATAGAATCCTATCAGCCAATCGGAATTCAAGGGATGCCATCTTGGATGAAGTCCCTTAAAGAAACCGTCATTCGTCGGGAAGTCGTCGGTGAAGATGGATGGATCCGCGCTGGAGGTCTTGAAGATCAGCAGGTCGTCATCGGATTGAAGAACATAGAAGATGCGGCTTGGAAGAAGATGTTTGCCGGTCCGGATGACCTCTTCTGCCCGCTTGGATCAAGAGCCGGAGGATGGACGTCACTCTTCAGCCCCCGCTTGGGCTTGGATCAACACTTCCGAGGCTTGGATCAAGACTTCTGAGGACGGATCGGTGAACCTGGCATGGTGAAGATAAGGTAGGAAGATCTTCAGGGGCTTAGTGTTAGGTTTATTTAAGGGGGGTTTGGGTTAGATTAGGGGTATGTGGGTGGTGGGTTGTAATGTTGGGGGGGGGGGCTATTGTATGTTTTTTTTTACGGGCAAAAGAGCTGAATTCTTTGGGGCATGCCCCGCAAATGGCCCTTTTCAGGGCTGGTAAGGTAAAAGAGCTTTGAACTTTTTTAATTTAGAATAGGGTAGGGCATTTTTTTATTTTGGGGGTCTTTGTTATTTTATTAGGGGCTTAGAGTAGGTGTAATTAGTTTAAAATTGTTGTAATATTTTTCTAATGTTTGTAAATATTTTTTTATTTTTTGTAACTTAGTTCTTTTTAATTTTTTGTACTTTAGTTAGTTTATTTAATTGTAGTTATTTGTAGGTATTTTATTTAATTAATTTATTGATAGTGTAGTGTTAGGTTTAATTGTAGGTAATTGTAGGTAGTTTATTTAATTTATTTATTGATAGTGTAGTGTTAGGTTTAATTGTAACTTAGGTTAGGATTTATTTTACAGGTAATTTTGTAATTATTTTAACTAGGTAACTATTAAATAGTTATTAACTATTTAATAGCTATTGTACCTGGTTAAAATAATTACAAAGTTGCCTGTAAAATAAATATTAAACCTAAAATAGCTACAATATAATTATAATTTATATTGTAGCTATATTAGGGTTTATTTTACAGGTAAGTATTTAGTTTTAAATAATTTATATAATAAGAGTTAATTTATTTCGTTAGATTTAAATTATATTTAATTTAGAGGGGTGTTAGGGTTAGGGTTAGACTTAGCTTTAGGGGTTAAAAAATTTAGTAGAATAGCGGTGAGCTCCGGTCGGCAGATTAGGGGTTAATGTTTGAAGTTAGGTGTCGGCGATGTTAGGGAGGGTAGATTAGTGGTTAATACTATTTATTATAGGGTTATTGAGGCGGAAGTGAGGCGGATTAGGGGTTAATAACTTTATTATAGTAGCGGTGCGGTCCGCTCGGCAGATTAGGGGTTAATAAGTGTAGGTAGGTGTCAGCGACATTGGGGGGGGGGGCAGATTAGGGGTTAATAAATATAATATAGGGGTCGGCGGTATTAGGGGCAGCAGATTAGGGGTACATAGGGATAATTTAGCTGGCGGCAGTGTACAGAGCGGCAGATTAGGGGTTACAAAATTTAATAGAGTGGCGGCGATGTGGGGGGACCTCGGTTTAGGGGTACATAGGTAGTTTATGGGTGTTAGTGTACTTTAGAGCACAGTAGTTAAGAGCTTTATAAACCGGCGTTAGCCCAGAAAGCTCTTAACTACTGTTTTTTTTCTGCAGCTGGAGTTTTGTCGTTAGATTTCTAACGCTCACTTCAGCCAGGACTCTAAATACCGGCGTTAGAAAGATCCCATTGAAAAGATAGGATACGCAAATGGCGTAGGGGTATCTGCGGTATGGAAAAGTCGCGGCTGTAAAGTGAGCGTTAGACCCTTTCCTGACTGACTCCAAATACCAGAGGGCGGTAAAAACCAGCGTTAGGAGCCTCTAACGCTGGTTTTGACGGCTACCGCCCAACTCTAAATCTAGCCGTTTGTGTGCAGAAAAACACTTCTATCTTATCACTTATTTACAAGTGGAGTCTTGCTCGCATGCTAACTCCGCTAGAAGTAATCTTTTTGCGTGCATATTACAAGCTTAAGTAGGAGTTTTTGCTTTTGCGGTAACCTTATGTGCACAAAAAGCCGAACTTCAAATATTGCAATCGCTTTAATGTATTCCCCCCCTAGACATCAATAGAACAAAAAAGTGGAAAAAAACTTACACCCTACTTGCATGCAAACCTGATCACATATTTCCAACTGCACTAACCCAACATGAAAATATGAATATTTCACATTCAAATGTTCTTTACATAGCACAGTATTTTCTATTTATTCATAAATACATATTTTTACATATATCATTTTTTTCTGGTACAATATACTGTATATCTATACATATATATATACATGATTATATATATAGGTATAGATATATGTGCAGAAGATTGGAATGTGGAATATTTACAGTAAATACACACTATAACACTTATATAAATATTGAATAAATATTCTTTTTTCATATTTTTATCTACTTAACTGTAAAGGGCTCCAAATTCCAATACACTTATATATATATATATATATATATATATATATATATATATATATATATATATATATATATGTGTGTGTACATATGTATTTATGTGTTTATATGTGTATATATGTCTGTAAATGCATATATACACATATAAATAAATACATTGGCACACACATATATACATATACATCTTTAGACATGTATAAGTATATATCTCTATGTTAAAGCCCTTTCCCTGCCTTTTATTTTCTAACCCGTAGATGTTACAACTTTCTTGTGTAATATTTTTTTTTAATAATTAGTATTATATGCTTTTATTATGAGTGTAACTGTTCTTTGTAATGTATTTTTGCAAAACAGTTAAGCAGAGCTTTAAAGATGCAATATCCAGACGAGTATTAGCTTCAACTGTACTCAAGCTATAACGTTTACTTTCCAATTGTATTAAAAGCTCAACACCCAACACGCGGAGGTCACTAAGGCCCGCGGAATGCGTTTCCCTGCTTTCCCTCTGTCTAACTCCATGTCTGGTTGTGCATTATTTTTAATATGCTCAATAAAGTGTGAATTGTACTTATACACACTTAGTAGTGCCTGCTTATTTGTCCTCATATGAAGATTTTAGTGGTTTTGATCCACCGCTGCTACAGCCCTCAGTGTGTTTGGACTGGGCGACCTTTAAGGTTTCACTTACGGTATCTCAGCTGCTGATTACTGCTAGCCGTGAAATTTGTGTCTTTGGCAAAGAAAATGCATAACTTCAAATGGTGGTACACACAAAGATAACTCTGCCTGATGCATGAGTCAAGCCACATACAAGGTAATCAAGGATGAAAACTTGCTTCCTTCTGCTCTGACAATGTTCCCAACTCTGAGATTTGTTTTTTTTCGGGGAGGAAAATGCTCCATGCCACACAGCCAGGTCAATCAAGGTGTGGATGGAGGATCATCAAGTCAAAACCCTGTCACAGCCTGCCAAATATCTGAACCTGAACCCCATTAAAAACCTCTGGAATGTGATCAAGAGGATGATGGATGGTTAGAAGCCATTAATCAAAGCCGAGCTGCTTGAATTTTTGTGCCAGGAGTGGCATAAAGTTACCAAAAAGCAATGTGAAAGTCTGGCAAGGAACATGCCAAGACGCATGAAAGCTCTGAATGAAAATCAGAGTTATTCCACCAAATATTTATTTTTAACTTTTATTAAGTTGAAGCATTAGTATTGTGTTGTTTAAAAATGAATATGAACTTAATTTTTTTGCATTATTTGAGGTCATCTTTTTTGTTATTTGGACCATTTGTCATTTTCTACAAATAAATGCTCTAAATGACAATATTTTTATTTGGAATGTGGGAGAAATGATGTGAGTAGTTTTTTAGAGCTATCTACACACACACACACACACATATATATATATATATATATATATATATACATATA
The DNA here is from genome assembly GCF_027579735.1 of Bombina bombina. Classification (NCBI taxonomy): domain Eukaryota; kingdom Metazoa; phylum Chordata; class Amphibia; order Anura; family Bombinatoridae; genus Bombina; species Bombina bombina. Next base: position 570,666,941 of record NC_069501.1, read on the forward strand.
TATATATACATATATATATGTTATGGATAAAGTCAGATATTGGGTACTCCTAGGACTACCCAGGTAAAATGGACATTACAAAGCCTGATGTATGATCAAAATCCCCCACAGAGTGCAGAGTCACCACATTAAACATATATAGCATGCACTATAATTCCCCCATCTTCACTATCTTTTTTGCCTCCGCCTGAGGGTTCACCTTATTCCCCAAGAGGATCATTCCCCAAGTGCATGCCAGAGGATCGGCAGGCGCCTTCCTTGAACACCCCAGGCAGAGGGAAAAAAAATAGTGTAGATGGGAGAATTACAGTACACGAGGCTTTACCCACAGCTGCTTGGGTAATGTCCATTTTACCCGGGTAATCCTTGGCTTACCCGGATTTCTTACTTTACCTGTAACATATATATATGTATATATATACATATATATATACTGCAAAAAAGTGAACCAGCACTCAATATTCAAAACAGCCTCCGGGGTTGTCTGTGGATGGGGGAGACCCCGAAAAACGTTTACCTTAACAAATAAATGAAGTTAAAAAATGGAGAGTGCCTTCTTTGCTATTGTGTATATATATATATATATATATATATATATATATATATATATATATATATATATATATAAGAGAAGGATAGAATATACCACTAACCAGTAGGGGTATAAGCTCTGGAACTAGTGAAGCGCACAGTAAAAAAGTTCAGCCAAACATGCAATGAGTTACAATAAAATAAAATATAAGATTATGTATAAGGATATGGACACCCTAATAAAAGCTGCTAGAAACACAGTCCCCCAAGTGGGCGAAATATCTTTTCCAAATATTTCTAAAATTAAAGAGAATTATAGGAGGGATATGGGAGATATGTTAGAAGCGCTAATATATAGAGGTCCTGACAATATATAAATAAATAAATAAATATTGTGAGGTCTAAAAATTAATTCATATGTAATAATACTATACCCATGAAATATAAATAAAACACTATTAAATAAAATATGTGAAAAACTCACTTATATGCATATATCCTCATACAGCCAGGAATACAGCAATAACATAATAACAATCAGAATAATAAAATGTGTAAAACTGTATAAAACCAAATAGGTGTATACAAATAAAAACACACTTTAATTAAAAACACATTTAAAATGATAAGAGGAAAGGAAAAAGTCCCAATATATGGAGATATCCCAATTTGTGTCAAAAGGTTGTGAAGTACAAACAATAAATCGTATGTGTTCCTTTCTGCACCCTTCGAATGGTGAACACTACTCCAAACGAACGCCTTAGGGTATACAGGTGGCCCTCGGTTTACGACGGTTTAATTTGCGCCGTTTCAGAATAACGCCCTTTTTTTTTGCTATTGAAAAGCATTGACTACTATTGAAAGCATTAGCACATGCATACATTAAAATAGCCAGTAGGTGGAGCTGTCCACTTGTGTTGCAGCAAACACATGCAAAGAAAAGCAAGCCAGACATGATCAATGGATCAGCTTTCAAAGGAACAAGATCTAGCAGCCACTTCCCTTAGCTGCAGAATCAATGCAGAGAAATGTTCGCAGAAAAAGGCAAGTAAAAAAGGTTTTTGTTCATTAAACTTAGTTTGATGATGATACAGTCTGTTGTGTGATTAAACACAGGCAGGCTGAAATCAGTGTATAACCAGACCTGAGCAATGGAGCAGTTTTTAAAGGAACAAGATCTAGCAGCCACTTCCCTTACCTGCAGAAAAATGCAAGTAAAAAAATGTTTTTCTTCATTAAACTTAGTTTGATGATGATACAGTCTGTTGTGTGATTATTTTGTTTTTGTTCATTAAACTTAGATTGATGATGATACAGTCTGTGTTTGTGTGATAATTTTATTAGGTGCGGTTTAGCAAATGTTTTTGTTCATTAAACTTAGTTTGATGATGATACAATCTATTTTATTAGGTTAATAATGCTGTTTCACATTTAAAGTCTTCATTTCAAAGCTTTAAAAATAATGTATTAGGTGTTACTTATGTCAATTTTGAGAGGGGCCTGGAACCTTACTCCCTCACTTCCCATTGACTTACATTATAAACTGGGTTTCAATTTACAATGGTTTCGATTTACAACCATTCCTTCTGGAACCTAACCCCGGCATAAACTGAGGGCTACCTGTATACTCACAGGAACTACCCTCAATCACTATGAGGTAAGATACAGATGTTAGTCCTCTATACAGCTCTTTGCCATTCAGTCAGTGTCACTTTTCTCACATAGATGTCCTGGAAGTCTCGTGCAATGCAGGTGATAGGTGAAAGACAAAAGTAATGCAAAAACTAGTGCAATATTGTCTAACACCAGTTTATTGTAGTATAAATTTACAAGGCAAGCGTTTACACTCACATTTGCAAACCTCAATGATATGAGGTAACTAAAAGCATGACATACATCAATGGATATACAGATGAATGAATCAATAAGGTGGTCTGAGGTGTACTGGTCTCAAAGTAATATTCTATCAAGCCTTACGCGTTTCAAAGGTGAATTATAGAACATTCCTTCTCCTTTCTTCCTCAGAGGCTAGAAAATTATGATCAAGATTCAACTCACCGCAAATGTTTAAACAAAACCGGAGCCGAACGCCGTCCCTCCCACTAGCACAACTACCGCACTCATTGGTTCACCATTGGGGTGTGTGTCAGGACCGGAAGTAGTTCAACGTCCTCTGAAACAAAGTTAGGATTGACAGACCACGTTACCCGATCTACTCACACAGGAGTGGAACACGCCCCCAATCTTATGTAGAGTGTGTGGGGGACTGAAAAACTCGCATCTGACAGTTTCTAAACGTGATAACGAAAACCACTATGTAATTAGCAAGAAAACTAAATACACACAAATCCCAAGTGTGTGAAACTCCATAGTCCTAAATATATGAGCTGTATGTCCGATATAAAACATTCCTAACATACATTGTAATGTTTATATTAAAAATATATATATGGAATATTCAATTTTTAAAAAGAATACCCACTGTGCTGTCAATATGTACAGAAATAAACAATATAAATTAAGGCTACAAAAATAGGGGTAAAAGTCCTTAGGTGTACACGGATAAAAATAAATAGATGAATAGATAATATGTATACACTAAGGTTGCCTATAAAAAAGTATCAATACAATTTTATTATAGAAAATAATGGTATGTTAAAAACAAGAATTAATAACTAAAAATATGTGTACCACAAAAAAACTTTTTAGCAAGTATTTGACTGGTAGTAACATATTAAAAACTAATAACCAGTATATGGGATAATATATTATAGTCCATTAAAATATATATAAAAACTGACACTCACGCAGACCACCTTTTACAGTATGAAATGTACCATGTAATATATGCGTATTAATACATCTTAACATCCATATAAAGTTGATTTCAAATATACTCTAATTAAAGAGTTCAAAAACAGATACAAAAATTACAAAAATTATTATGAGAAACTACTCATTCCTTGAATGAAAAGACCTACCTCCCTAACACTCAAAATATCTCATATGCTTATTATCCTAAGCTATTAAAGTAGATAAAAATTAATAGTAAAAAGAAATAATAATAAGAATGAAATTATCTATTCTGGAACCTAGGCTTAACTTAGAGTAAGAAAGCAACTAAGTCCACATCTTTGCTAAGTCCCAGTGGTACTAAAGTCCCCATTTTATGGATCCAAAAGGTCTCCCTTTTGCGAAGATCCAGGGTTCAACTTCCTCCCCTTTTGTTTTGTTTTACTATTTCTAGAATACATCCTTTCAGCCCTTTTGGATCTTTATTATGGAAATGGGAAAAGTGCACCGGAACATTGTGTGTGGTCAGACCTGCTTTTATATTATTGATAAGCTCAAGAAGTCTAACCTTAAAGGGACGGGTTGTGCACCCTATGTATTGAAAACCGCAATCACACTGCAGAAGATAAACTGCATATGTTGATTTGCAGTTACAGAAGGTTTCAATTACGCACACCGATTTGTTACTGGTTGACATAACTTGTTTTGTGGGTTTCCTGTCATAATGATGTTCACACGCCACACAATTGGCTCTATTGCACTTAAAGTATCCAATAGACTGTGAGTTTAGCCATTGTCAGGACCTCTATATATTAGCGCTTCTAACATATCTCCCATATCCCTCCTATAATATATATATATATATACACACACAAACATATACATATATATATATTATATATATGACTGTATAATCATCATATATTATTAGTACACTTTATTTACCCTCGTCTGAAGGGGATCCCATAAATATATAACTTTCGGTCTAGGACATAATGAAATATAATTCATTGCAGCAATAATCCAATTGTAAAGCAGACTCTGCAAAGCACACAAATAACTGTTAGAGGCAAAGGGGTTACATGTCTACGAGCCCTAAGTTCCATCCATCTAATCTGTGACAGGCAGCGTATTGATTTTACATTTACTTGCCCATGAAGTGGCTGTGTACATTCAGAACCAATAAAGAGGAAGTTATTAAAATACCCACAGAGAATGTTTATCCCAGAAAGAAACTGAGAGGAAGGTTATTAAATCAATCTCTGCGGCTAACTCAGTGAATCTTGCAGGGAAAATAGAAACAGCTTCAGCATTTGAGTAGATGGATCCCAAAAGCAAAATATTTGTGATGTTAATATTACTTTTGAAAAATAAAATTTGATAAATTTATTTGATAACCGATTCTATGAATTAAGAAAACTGATTCTGTAAACAGTTAAAATGTCTATGGAAAGTACTTTTGCAAGCTGTTTCTAAGATTGCCTTGCAATGCTATATATGAATACTGATCATTTTTATGCTATATACAAAATAACTGTTTAGTAATTCAACATCCAAAACCTGGTTTCGTTATGGTGACATATTATCGAAGTTTTTGTTTTTATTAAGCAATATTAATTTGCTTCTATAATGACATTTTTGTAATGTGGATCAGATTAAGAGTGGAGCGATATTTAATGCTACTGCTTGAAAGTTAGCTTTTTACGCACGTTGGGTATAGTTCACATTCCAATCTTCTTCACATAGAAGAATACGTTCTATTTATTCATAAATACATATTTCTGCATATATATGATGTGTTTTTGCACAACTATATATTTATACCTACACATACATAAATACATATGTACACATATAAAGACATATATAAATATAAATATATATATATATATATATATATATATATATATATGCATACATATACAGTACATCTTTAGACATGTATATATATATATATATATATGTTTCTCAATGTTAAAGAACTTTGCCTGCATTGAGCCTTAACTTTTTTTGTGCAATTTTGTTGTAATAATTTTTATTAGATAGTGTTATTATGAGTGTAACTGTACTTTTTAATGTATTTGTATATGTGTTTTGTGACACTTTTTTGTTTTGTGAAACAGTGACTCACACACTCGGCACTCTTCATGCAAACCAATAATACATAACCAAAGTTGGGGTAACAAAAGGCTGCAGCCCGCATTTATTAACACAAACAAATGTTTACAAATAAAACAACCACTTAACCAATGTGGTTACAAACCCTGGGGTGCCGCCCATCATCCACCACACGTGCCTTCCACTGGCTGCTGCCAGGCATGCCCCCTTTTCTTAAACTCTCACCCATCGTCCGATGAGGTACCATTACAACATAAAACTCGCCTGATAAGGCCAGCACCCGCCCCACAGCTGCGACAACCTCAAATCCCTAAAACAAAGGGATGGAGGGAGCTTTTCCCGCTTCAACAGGGAAACTGATGCTAGCTTCCGCCTCACAACCCCTCTAACACTTTCCCAGCTCCTCCTCCCCCAAACTCTGCCTAGCAACCCACTGCTATTGGCCTGCAGTGTGGTCACATGCCCCTGCCCTCAATTCATTCCTTCCGGGGCTTCTTTTAACCAGAGTTCTGAGGATACCTAATCATTCTAGCGTAAATTGCGACTGTGCTCAAGCGATCATGTTTGCTTACAACTTATAATAGGCGAGAAAACCCAACGTGCACAAACACCCGCAATATGCCCCTTATCACTTGCCCGTAACTGTTAACCCACCACTCGTAATCCGGTCCTAAATAAGTAATCATATGTACATGATTGTTCTTCTGCACAAGCATACGCTTGAAAAGGCAATTCAGGTAAAACTACAAATGAAATGAGATTTGCTAAATTATCTACATCTTGGTAATACATTACAGCTGCTTTATATATTGTTGCTTTTTTATAAATATAAATATTTTCTTTTTTGATATATGCTTCCTTGTTCATTGCAGCTTAATACAAGCTGGAATTCATATGAACAACATTACCAGAAATTCTCTGTCAAGTACAACATTTTCTAAAGCTTTTATAAAATAATTACGCTTTCCTGTTTTTCTGTTTCACATATTCCTGTTCTGTTTGAGTCCAATTCATTTTTTAAAAGGAAGTAAAGCTCAGCTTATTTCTGGTCTCATAATTAAGTGTATATATATCTATCTATCTATATACTTAAATTCTTTTTATATTTATATATATAAATAAATATATATATAATGTGTATCCATTTGCTTCTGTTTGCTCTAATTCTAAGGGAAACATTAAAGGGACATAAAACCCCCCAAAATGTTCACGATTCAGAAAGAGAATACAATTTTAAACAACATTCCAATTTTCTTCTATTATCTAACTTGCTTCAATCTTTAGATATCCTTTGTTGAAGAAATAGAATTGCACATGGGTATACCAATCACACAAGGCATCTTTGTGCCACCACCTATCAGCAGCTACTGAGCCTATTTAGATTTGCTTTAAAACAAAGGATATCAAGAGAATGAAGCAAATTAGCTAATAAAAGTAAATTGAAAAGTTGTTTAAAATTGCATGTTCTTTTTTAAATCATAACAGAAAAAAATGTGGATTTCATGTCCCTTTAAGCAGTATAGAACAAGAAAAGGAATGATACATTGGTGGAAGAAACAGAATATTAGTAGTTACGTTGAAAAGCCTGGTAAAGAAGTCACATATAATTTTAATCTGGAATGTGGTTCCCTGTGTAAGCCCCTCAAGATGCCAGCGCTAGACAGCCCTATCAGATTTTTTTTTACATATTACGATCTGTGCAAGGAGCATGGACAACTCACTGCTTTCAAAACATTACATAGAAAGGCATTTTTTTTCATGCAATATAGAATTATTTACTTGTATATATTTTAATGGATTGCCTCAGAAATAAGCAGTTTCATGTTCCTTTAATATTTGCTAACTAAACAGTTTTTACATGTTTTTTTAGCAGAGTGAGCTACAATTTCTATCACTTCATACATTATGCAGTGAGGTTTTCCTAAGCACACAGAGAACATAGGAAGAAAAAAAATATACAATATTCGGCTAGATTACAAGTGTTGCGGTATGGCTATTAACGCAAAAAAATTAGCCATTATGCTGGAATGGCAAGTAACACATATTACGAGTCGCAGCGGTATAGCCCGTAACGCAACGTCCATTCCGCACTCAAACAATTACGCTTGAGTGCAGTATTTTCCATAGCGCCATATTACAGGTCTGGCTAAAATTCTTGCGTTACAGCCTATACCGACATGATCCATACCGCCATCTGAGACCAGTAGTTATGGATTTTGTGTAACAAAAATGTTTCACAAAACTCATAACTAAAATGTTACAAAGTACACAAACACCCATAAACTACCTATTAACCCCTAAACTGCCACCCTCCCGCATCACAAGCACTATATTTAACTTATTAACCCCTAATCTGCCACCCACCCACATTACGACTATTAAATAAACCTATTAACCCCTAATTCACCCCCCCCAACATAGCCAACACTTAATAAACCTAGTAACCCCTAAACGGGCGGCCTCCACATCGCAACTAATAAACTAAACCTATTAACTCCTAAATCTCCAGCCCCCCCCCACATTGTAACTATTAAACTAAACCTATTAACCCCTAAATCGCTGCCCCCCCACATTGCAAAACTCTATATTAAACTATTAACCCCTAAACCTAACACCCCCTAACTTTAAATTAAAATTACAATATAACTATCTTTAAATAAATAAAAACTTATCTGTGAAATAAAAAAAAAAGTTTAAACTATAAATTAACCAACATAACTATACTAATAAAATAAAAAACTACCAATTAAAAAATCTAAATTACACATTTTAAAAATTTAAAAAAAAAACACTACTAAAAAATGTACAAAAAATAATAAACATTAAATTACAAAAAATAAAAAACTCTAAGATTACAAAAAAATAATAAACGAAATTATCAAAAATAAAAACAATTACACCTAATCTAATAGCCCTATAAAAATAAAAAAGCCCCCCAAAATAAAAACATTCCCTAACCTACAATAAACTACCAATAGTCCTTAAAAGGGTCTTTTGTAGGGCATTGCCCTAAGTTAAACAGCTTTTACCTTAAAAAATTACTAAGTCCCCTCATAAAAGTAAACCCCCCCCTAAGATATCCATTGCCCCTAAAGGGGCATTTGTATGGGTATTGCCTTTAAAAGGGAATTAAGCTCTTTTACTGCCCATAAAAGGGCATTCAGCTCTTTAAACAAGTGCCCATCCTTAAACTAAAAAAAAAAAAAAACGACCCCAAAAAATAAAAAAAAAACTAACACTAACCCCATTAAACCTACTCACGGTTCCTAAAGTACGGACATCCATCTTCATCCTGGCGGCGAAAAGTCTTCATCCAGGCGGCAACACCTTCATCCATCTCGGGGATGTCTTATATCTTCATCCCGGTGGCGCGGAGCGGAGCTGCCCTGGAGGTCGATGACATCCTGCGTGGACTGCCCTCTTCATATGATCACTGGCGTACACTGAAGTTGAATGCAAGGTACCCATTTAAAAATGGCGTACCTTGCATTCCTATTGGCTGATTTAATTCTTCAAATTCAAATCAGCCAATAGGATGAGAGCTTCTGAAATCCTATTGGCTGTTCAAATCAGCCTATTGGATTTCAGTAGCTCTCATCCTATTGGTTGTTTTGATTAGCCAATAGGATTTCAGAAGCTCTCATCCTATTGGCTGATTTGAATTTGAAGAATCAAATCAGCCAATAAGATTGCAAGGTACGCCATTTTGAAATGGGTACCTTGCATTCAACTTCAGTGTACGGCGGTGATCGTATGAAAAGGATACTCCACCCAGGATGTCATCACACTCCAGGATAGTTTCGCGCTGCCGGATGAAGTCAGAAGACGTCCCTGAGATGGATGAAGGTGTAACCGTCTGGATGAAGATGGATGTCCGGACTTCAGGAACCATGAGTAGATTTTATGGGGTTAGTGTTAGTTTTTTTTTACATTTTTGGGTGGTTTTTTTTTAGATTAGGGATGGGCACTTGTAAAACATTTTTGGTTGTGAACCTTGGTTATGCTTGCTTATTGGTGAATTAATGTCGGCCTCCAATAAGCAAACACTATCCATGGTGCTGAACCTAAAATGGGCTGGCTGCTAAGATTTACATTCATGATTTTCAAATAAATATAGCAAGAGAACAAAGAAAAATTGATAATAGGAGTAAATTAGAAAGTTGATTAAAATTGAATGCTTTATCTGAATCATGAAATAAAAAAAAAATGGGTTCAGTGTCACTGTAAAAGAGCTGTTTAACTTAGGGCAATTGTAATGCTCGTGGGATATTTCCCTATCAGACCAAACTCAGCCAGTAGTCGTTTTATCCCGGCGTCAAGTGGAAGGATAAGGAAATATCCCAGAACAAAGTGAGTGTAAGAAATGATGTAAGCAGTACTCATGGTAGACAGGGTAGTCCTTCACAGCAATAAGATTAAGGCAGACAATGGTCAGAGACAGGCAGAGTTCAGCAACAGAAATGCAATACAGCAGTTTAGCAGTTCAGGGGAAAACCCATAGAATGGTCAGGAACAGACAGAGGTCAGCAGCAAATGGTAATCCAGCAGTTTAGCAGTTCAGGGGTAAACCAGTAGAATGGTCAGGAACAGGGAGATGTCAGCAGCAAAAGGTAATCCAACAGTTTAGCAGTTCAGAGGTAAACCAGGCAGAGTAGTTAGACAGGCAGAGTTCAGCAATGATAAGGCAATCCAGCAATTCAAGGGTTAAACAGGCAGAGTAGTCAGACAGGCAAAGTTCAGCAATGATATGGAAATCCAGCAATTCAAGGGTTAAACAGGCAGAGTAGTCAGGCAGGCAGAGTTCAGCAATGATAAGGCAATACAGCAATTCAAGGGTTAAACAGGCAGAGTAGTCAGACAGGCAGAGTTCAGCAATGATAAGACAATCCAGCAATTCAAGGGTTAAACAGGCAGAGTAGTCAGACAGGCAGAGTTCAGCAATGATAAGGTAATCCAGCAATTTAAGTAATAAAGCACCTAGGAGCACACACAGTAACACCTATACTTGGGCAGTAAATGTAAGTTGTGCAGGTACTTACATAGCCGCCAATTCGCGCCAACGAGGACGTCAAAGGATCCGGCTTGAGAGGGGAACAGATGTGTGGTGATGACGTCATTGCCGCATGCTCACAGCAAACGCCACATCGCTGGCAACAGCCAGAGCGGCGCAAGGAGAGCACGAAGCAGCGTGACATAGTCCCGCTGGGCAAGCAGCATGTAATTTGGAAACCAAAGATGGAGCATGCACATTACAGGCAGGAACCCAGGAATGCTCCTCCACAGAATATCCCTTCCAGTGTCTGAGGTATTAGAGCTGCCTGTGCCCAATTCTGGAATCCTGGATTTTGGCAACCTCATACTCTGGTTCGCCATGAATCAGGAGTGGAGGAGGAGGATATCTTAGTCAAGTATACTTGGCTCGATGATGATCAGCATACCTCTTATATCTGGAGGGAGTTAAGTGTAACTGAGAGCGTATTCGTTGCCAATGGGTAGTGAGGTCAGTAAAGCGACGTTCTGCAGCAGGGACTCCTGTGGATTGAGCAGAAAGAGGAAAAACACAAGGTTGATAACCAGCTGTGGCCTGGAAAGGAGAGCATCATAGAGAAGAATGTCAATGAGTGTTCTTTGCAAGTTCAGCTAGGGGTAACAACCCAGACCAATTAGTATGTTGTGAATTGACATATGCTCTGAGATAAGCTTCAAGATCCTGATTGGTTCTCTCCGTCTGCCCGTTAGTCTTGGTGTGATAACCAGAGGACAAAGAAACAGTGGTTCCAAGCACTTTGCAAAAGCTTCTCCAAAAGGTAGAAATAAATTGAGGTCCTCTGTCAGAGACGATATTTACAGGTATACCATGTAGTCGTACCACGTGTAACAGAAAAAGAGTGGACAATTCTTGGGCTGTAGGTAACTTCGTTACTGGTACAAAATGAGCATGTTTGGAGAACCGATCCACCACCACCCATATGACTGTATGATTGTCAGAAGGAGAATGGTCTACAACAAAATCCATGGCTATGTTTGTCCATGGTTGTTTAGGTATGGACAATGGTTGAAGTAGGCCATGTGGTAGGGAACGAGGAGTCTTATTAACAGCACAAGTCTGACAAGCCTTGACATAATCCTGAGAGTCAGACTTCATGGTAGGCCACCACACATGTTGGGAAAGGAGTTTAAAGGTTCTTGTCAAACCTGTCATGAGCCCAGGATAATACAGGAGAGTGAAGGTTTGGAGGAACATAAAGGATCTCAAGAGACGCAGGGGCTTCAGAAGGCTTTCTTGACTGGGCTTGTTGCAGTCTTTGAAGAAGAGTGGTGTTGAGCTGAGCAACAACACATGAGGGGGGGGGAATGTTGTGTTCGATAGGAGCTTCAAAAGGAGTCATTAGGAAATTGACGGGAAAGGGCATCAGCCTTTTTATTTCTGGTCCCAGGAAGGTAAGAGACTATAAAGTTAAAACAAGAAAATAGAAGGGCTCACCTGGCCTGTTGAGGATTGAGTTGATGAGAAGTCTCTAAGTGCGTCAGATTCTTGTGGTCCATTAGAATCTGAACGGGGTTGGGGGTACCCTCTAGTCAATGACGCCATTCAGTCAGGGCCATCTTATGCTAAGAGTTCACGATTACCCACATCATAATTTATTTCTGCAGGAGTGAAGCATTTGGAGAAAACGGCTACAGGGAGTACCTTGGAGGTTAAAGGGTCCCTTTGGGTTAAGACTGCACCATCTCCTATCTCGGAGGCAGGACCAGGATGGAGGATCACAGGAGCAGAACAAAATACTTTTTTCAGATGAGCGAAAGCATCCACAGCCACAGGAGGCCAATTCTTGCAGTCTCTGTTTTGTTTAGTCAGCTCAGTGAATGGAACAACAATTTGGGAGAAGTTCTTTATAAACTTGTGATAATAATTGGAGAATCCCAAAAATCTCTGTAGTTCCTTCAATGAGGTGAGTTGAGCCCATTCCAGAACTGTGCTTAGCTTTGTAGGATCCATGGCAAAACCTTCCTTCGAGATGACATAGCCAAGGAACTGGATCTGAACTTGATCAAACTAACATTTCTTCAGTTTGGCTACTAGAGAATTGTTTCTGAGCTGAAGAAGTACCTGTTTGTTTTACATGCTCATGATGTTCCTCAAGGGTGGAGGAGAATATGAGGATGTCATCCAAATAGATGATGACAGTGCGATTAAGGAGGTCACTGAAGACATCATTGACAAACGCTTGGAAGACAGCAGGGGCATTACACAGCCCAAAAGAAATTATGAGGTATTCATAATGCCCTGAGCTTGTGTTGAAGGCAGTCTTCCATTCATGTCCTGGGAAGATACGAATGAGATTGTATGCCCCACGTAGGTCCAACTTTGTAAAGTAGCAAGCTTCTTGGAGTGAATTATATAGTTCAGTGATCAAAGGAATAGGACAACAATTCTTAATAGTAATGTTGTTTAGGGCTCTGTAATCAATACTGGGTTGATCCTTTTTACTGACAAAAAAGAAGCCAGCCCCGGCAGGAGAGGAGGAAGGGCGAGTAAAGCCTTTAGCTAGGTATTCCTCCATGGCCTTGGTTTCAGCTTTGGAGAGCGGATAAGTCCTCTCTTTTGGAAGTGGGGCTCCAGGAAAACGGTCTATTTTGCAGTTGTAAGGACAATGAGGTGGCAACATATCAGCTGCTTTCTTTTCAAAAACAACTGTAAATTCTGCATATACAGAGGGAAGATTAGAAGGGGTCTGAAGGCTGGCTATAGGGATGTGATGCAGCAGAGTAACTTTAGCCAGGCAGGAATGAAAACAGAATTTGCCCCAGGAGGCCAACTGTCCCTCTGTCAAGTCGAACTGAGGATTGTGTATACGTAGCCAAGGAAGACCAAGGACAACTGGTTGTGCATGAGAATGAATGTCATCGAACTGCAATTGTTGAGTATGTAGGACTCCCACAGTCATGGTTAGGGATGCTGATTCAAAATGGATTAACCCCTTAATGACAACTGACGTACCAGGTACGTCATGCATTAACAAGCAGTTAATGACAATGGACGTACCTGGTACGTCAGTTGTCTAACAGAGGGCTGGAAGCGATCGCAATCGCTTCCAGCAGCTCTCAGGGTATTGCAGTGATGCCTCCATATGGAGGCATCCTGCAATACCTTTTTAGAAGACTCCGATGCAGAGAGAGCCACTCTGTGGCCCTCTCTGCACCGGTAGCGATGGTGCCGGTTCGTTGGTGGGTGGGAGCGTAACAGGGAGGCGGGTGGGCGGCCCATCGCTACCCGGCATCCGGTTCCTAGAAGTGCAATGTGCACGCCGGGTGCCGGGAGCGTGCGGGGGGGGGCGCGCGTGCGGGTGCATGTGCGCGTGTGCGCGCGCATTAGCTGCCCACTGACACCAATGAGGAGGGAAGAGGGGGGGGGAAAGATTTAAAAAAAAAAATAATATAAAAGGATCTGGGAGGGGGAGGGGGATAGGGGTATTGTGGGGGGCTGCTACACTACAGAAAACAAAAAAAAATCCAAAAGAGGAAAAAATACTTTTGTTTTTGGTGCAAATTGGGTACTGGCAGAAAGCTGCCAGTACCCAAGATGGCCGCAATTAGATAGGGGAGAGGGTTAGAGAGCTGGGGGGGGGGGGATCATGGAGGTTGGGGCTAAGGCAGGAGTCCATCACAGCTAAAATATTTTATTTTTTTTATAAAAAAAAACAAAAAACTCCTTTTATTTAGTACTGGCAGACTTTCTGCCAGTACTTAAGATGGTGGGGACATTTGTGGGGTGGGGGAGGGAAGAGAGCTGTTTGGGAGGGATCAGGGGGTGGGATGTGTCAGGTGGGAGGCTGATCTCTACCCTAAAGCTAAAATTAACCCTGCAAGCTCCCTACAACCTACCTAATTAACCCCTTCACTGCTGGGCATAATTTACGTGTGGTGCGCAGCAGCATTTAGCGGCCTTCTAATTACCAAAAAGCAATGCCAAAGCCATATAAGTCTGCTATTTCTGAACAAAGGGGATCCCAAAGAAGCTTTTACAACAATTTGTGCCATAATAGCACAAGCTGTTTGTAAATAATTTCAGTGAGAAACCTAAAATTGTGAAAAATGTAAAGTTTTTTTTTTATTTGCTCGCATTTGGCGGTGAAATGGTGGCATAAAATATACCAAAATGTGCCTAGATCAATACTTTGGGTTGTCTTCTAACAAAAAATATATACATGTCAAGGGATATTCAGGTATTCCTGACAGATATCAGGGTTCCAATGTAACTAGCGCTAATTTTGAAAAAAAAGTGGTTTGGAAATAGCGAAGTGCTACTTGTATTTATGGCCCTATAACTTGCAAAAAAGCTAAGAACATGTAAACATTGGGTATTTCTAAACTCAGGACAAAATTTAGAAACTATTTAGCATGGGTGTTTTTTGGTGATTGTAGATGTATAACAGATTTTGGGGGTCAAAGTTAGAAAAATTGTGTTTTTTTCCATTTTTTCCTCATATTTTTTTTTTTTTTTTGTAGTAAATTATAAGACATGATGAAAATAATGGTATCTTTAGAAAGTCAATTTAATGGCGAGAAAAACGGTATATAATATGTGTGGGTACAGTAAATGAGTAAGAGGAAAATTACAGCTAAACACAAACACCGCAGAAATGTAAAAATAGCCATTGTCATTAAGGGTAAGAAAATTGAAAAATGGTCCGGTCATTAAGGGGTTAAACCTGATTCAAGGGAAGTGCCATCCAGAGTAGTTATTTTAAGACATTGTTTTTTCTGAAGAAGAGGCAACCCTGCACGAATCATGAAACGGTGATCCAGAAAATTTCCAGCTGCCCCATAATCAATAAAGGCTTGAGTGAGAACAGAATTCCGAAGAAAGGTAAGGGTAACAGGTACCAGGATCCGAAAATAGTGAGGGGGCTAAATAGTAGTGGCTACGCTTAGAGGTACCCCACTGTTATCCTCTAAGCGTTTTCTTTTCCCGGCAGTATATCACAATGCTTGAGTTGGTGTGAATTAAAATCACAATAGAAACACAGTCTCAACCTCCTTCTTCTCTATCTTTCAGATTCAGAGGGCTTAAGAGAAGAGAGAGCCATGGGTTCCTCTTCAGAGGTAACTGTAGGTGCTGAAGGGGTAGAGGATATTCTATAGACTGGATGAGCAGGAGGATGAAAGGGAAGGATTCTGCAAGTTCTTTCTCTCTCAGCTTGTCTCTCCTGAAAGCGAGAATCCAAACTGATACAAAGTATTATGAAGTCATCCAAGGAAGATGGAACATCACGATAAGTGAGCTTGTCCTTGACATGCTCATGCAGGCCTCTCCTGAAGGCTGCTTTGAGAGCACTGCCATCACAACAGGTCTCATGTGCCAAGGTGCGGAACTCAATGGCGTATTGTGCCACAGATCTATTGTTCTGGTGGAGATCCAAGAGAGAATACTCTGCAGCAGAAGTGCAGTTGAAGGTATTAAATACAGAAGATAATGCAGAAATTAAAGCATCAGCATCATTCAGGAGTTGAGTGCTCTGTTTCAAAAGGGGAGAGAACCAGGTTAGGGCCTTGTCTTTCAATAAAGAAATTATAAAAGTGACCTTTGACTGATGAGACTGGAAGGTGTGAGGATCATTGCGGATGTGTTGCCTGCACTGGTTGAGAAAACCCCTACAGTCTGTAGTACCATCATATTTGTCAGGCAACGGTATCCGGGGTATACATCAAATAACAGGGGGGAGTTGCAGCACCAGCAGCAGGAGCCGACTGTGTAACAACAGGAATAGTGTTCTTTTCTGCAACCAGTGAGGAGAGCATAGCCGATATAGCCTCAAGTTTAGAATCCAAATTCTGTGTGTATGGAGTGGGGTTCCCAGGGTCTGTCCCTGAAGAGAGACTGCTCTTACTACCTCATTTGGGTCCATGGCCCAAGTATAATGTAATGATCGAGGGATATTTCCCTATCAGACCAAACTTGGCCAGTAGTCTTCTTATCCTTGCATCAAGTGGAAGGATATGGAAAAATCCCAGAACAAATTCAGCAGTTTAGCAGTTCACGGGTAAACCAATAGAATGGTCAGGAACAGGCAGAGGTCAGCAGCAAAAGGTAATCCAGCAGTTTAGCAGTTCAAAGGTAAACCAGGCTGAGTAGTCAGGCAGGCAGAGTTCAGCAATGATAAGACAATCCAGCTATTGAAGGCTTAAACAGGCAGATTAGTCAGACAGGCAAAGTTCAGCAATGATAAGGCATTCCAGCAATCCCTGGCAACAGCTAGAGTGGTGCAAGGAGAGCACGAACCAGCGTGACATAGCCCCACAGAGCAAGCGGCATGGAATTTGGAAACCAAAGATGGAGCATGCCCATTACAGGCAGGAACCCAGGAATGCTCCTCCACAGAATATCCCTTCCAGTGTATGAGGTATTGGAGCTGCCTGTGCCCGATTCTGGAATCCTGGATTTTGGCAACATCATACTCTGATTCACCATGAATCAGGAGTGGAGGAGGAGGATATCTTAGTCGAGTATACCTATTTGTGATGAAGGGTTTGAGCAAGGAGATGTGAAAGACTGGGTGAATGCGCAAGGTCTTAGGCAAGGCCACTCTGTAAGCAACAGGAGCAAGTCTTTTGAGGACTTTTATAAGGACCAATATACAGAGGTCCTAATTTGTGACAAGGTTGACGTAAGCAGAATATTGTCTTGAATATTGGCTCAATGATGATCATCAAACCTCTTATATCTGGAGGGAGTTAAGTGTAACTGAGAGCGTATTCATTGCCAATGGGTAGTGAGATCAGTAAAGCGACGTTCTGCAGCAGGGACTCCTGTGGATTGAGCAGAAAGAGGAAAAACACGAGGTGATAACCAGCTGCGGCCTGGAAAGGAGAGCATTGTAGAGAAGAATGTCAATGAGTGTTCTTTGCAAGTTCAGCTAGGGGTAACAACCCAGACCAATAAGTATGTTGTGAATTGACATATGCTCTGAGATAAGCTTCAAGATCCTGATTGGCTCTCTCCGTCTGCCCGTTAGTCTGGGGGTGATAACCAGAGAACAAAGAAATAGTGGTTCCAAGCAATTAGCAAAAGTTTCTCCAAAAGGCATCAAAAGTGAACTGCAGGTCAGGACCAGGATGGGGGAGCACAGGAGCAGAACAAAATACTTTTTTCAAATGAGAGAACGCATCCACAGCCACAGGAGGCCAATTCTTGCAGTCTCTGTTTTGTTTAGTCAGCTCAGTTAGTGGAACAACAATTTGGGAGAAGTTCTTTATGAACATGCAATAATAGTTGGAGAATCCCAAAAATCTCTGTAGTTCCTTCAATGAGGTGGGTTGAGCCCATTCCAGAACTGCGGTTTGCTTTGCAGGATCCATGGCAAAACCTTCCTTCGAGATGACATAGCCAAGGAACTGGATCTGAAATTGATCAAACTAATATTTTTCCAGTTTGGCTACTAGAGAATTCTTTCTGAGCTGAAGAAGAACCTGTTTGTTTTACATGCTCATGATGTTCCTCAAGGGTGGAGGAGAATATGAGGATGTCACCCAAATAGACGATGACAGTGAGATTAAGGAGGTCACTGAAGACATAATTGACAAACGCTTGGAAGACAGCAGGGGCATTACACAGCCCAAATGAAATTATGAGGTATTCATAATGCCCTGAGCTTGTGTTGAAGGCAATCTTCCTTTCATGTCCCGGGAAGATACGAATGAGATTGTATGCCCCACGTAGGTCCAACTTTGTAAAGTAGCAAGCTTCTTGGAGTGAATTATATAGTTCAGTGATCAAAGGAATAGGACAACAATTCTTAATAGTAATGTTGTTTAGGGCTCTGTAATCAATACTGGGTCTGTGACCACCATCCTTTTTACTGACAAAAAAGAAGCCAGCCCCGGCAGGAGAGGAGGAAGGGCAAATAAAGCCTTTAGCTAGGTATTCCTCCATAGCCTTGGTTTCAGCTTTGGAGAACGGATAAGTCCTCTCTTTTGGAAGTGGGGCTCAAGGAAAACGGTCTATTTTGCAATTGTAAGGACAATGAGGTGGCAACACATCAGCTGCTTTCTTTTCAAAAACATCTGTAAATTCTGCATATACAGAGGGAAGATTAGAAGGGGTCTGAAGGCTGGCTATAGGGATGTGATGCAGCAGAGTAACTTTAGCCAGGAAGGAATGAAAACAGGATTTACCCCAGGAGGCCAACTGTCCCTCTGTCCAGTCGAACTGAGGATTGTGTATACATAGCCAAGGAAGACCAAGGACAACTGGTTGTGCAGGAGAATGAATGACATTGAACTGCAATTGTTCGGTATGTAGGACTCCCACAGTCATGGTTAGGGATGCTGATTCAAAATGGATTAAACCTGATACAAGGGGAGTGCCATCCAGAGTAGTTATTTTAAGACATTGTTTTTTCTGAAGAAGAGGCAGCCCTGCACGAATCATGAAACAGTGATCCAGAAAATTTCCAGCTGCCCCATAATTAATAAAGGCTTGAATGAGAACAGAATTCTGAAGAAAGGTAAGGATAACAGGTACCAGGATCCGAGAATAGTGAGGGGGATTAGTAGTGGCTATGCTTAGAGGTACCCCACTGTTATCCAAAAAGCTTTGGCTTTTCCCGGCAGTATATCACAATACTTGAGTTGGTGTGAATTAAAACCATAATAGAAACACAGTCTCAACCTCCTTCTTCTCTATCTTTCAGATTCAGAGGGCTTTAGGGAAGAGAGAGCCGGGGGTTCCTCTTCAGCGGTAACTGGAGGTGCTGAAGGGGTAGAGGATAATCTAGAGACTGGATGAGTAGGAGGATGAGAGGGAAGGATTCTGCAAGTTCTTTCTCTCTCAGTTTGTCTCTCCTGAAAGCGAGAATCCAGACTGATACAAAGTATTATGAAGTCATCCAAGGAAGATGGAAAATCTCGATAAGTGAGCTTGTCCTTGATACGCTCATGCAGGCCTCTCCTGAAGGCCGCTTTGAGAGCACTGCCATCACAACAGGTCTCATGTGCCAAGGTGTGGAACTCAATGGCGTATTGTGCCACAGATCTATTGTTCTGGCAGAGATCCAAGAGAGAGTACTTTGCAGCAGAAGTGCGGACAGAGGTATTAAATACAGAAGATAATGCAGAAATGAAAGCATCGGCATCGCTCAGGAGTTGAGTGCTCTGTTTCAAAAGGGGAGAAAACCAGGTTGGGGCCTTGTCTTTCAATAAAGAAATAATAAAAGTGACCTTTGACTGATGATACTGGAAGGTGTGAGGATCATTGCGGAAGTGTAGCCTGCACTGGTTGAGAAAACCCCTACAGTCTGTAGTACCATCGTATCTGTCAGGCAACGGTATCCGGGGTATACTTCCAATAACAGGGAGGGGGGAGTTGCAGCACTAGCAGCAGGAGCCGGCTGTGTAACAACAGGAGTAGTGTTCTTTTTTGAAACCAGTGAGGAGAGCATAGCGTGGGGTTCCCAGGGTCTGGCCCTGAAGAGAGACTGCTCTTACTACCTCATTTGGGTCCATGGCCCAAGTATAATGTAATGATCGAGGGTAATTTCCCTATCAGACCAAACTTGGCCAGTAGTCTTCTTATCCTTGCGTCAAGTGGAAGGATATGGAAATATCCCAGAACAAAGTGAGTGTAAGAAATGAGGTAAGCAGTACTCACGGTAGACAGGGTAGTCCTTCACAGCAATACAATTAAGGCAGGTAATGGTCAGAGACAGGCAAAGTTTGACAACAGAAAGGCAATCCAGCAGTTTAGCAGTTCACAGGTAAACCAATAGAATGGTCAGGAACAGGCAGAGGTCAGCAGCAAAAGGTAATCCAGCAGTTTAGCAGTTCAGGGGTAAACCAACAGAATGGTCAGGAACAGGCATAGGTAAACCAGGCTTAGTAGTCAGACAGGCAGAGTTCAGCAATGATAAGACAATCCAGCAATTCAAGGGTTAAACAGGCAGAGTAGTCAGACAGGCAGACTTCAGCAATGATAAGGCAATCCAGCAATTCAAGGGTTGAACAGGCAGAGAAGTCAGACAGGAGGGGTTCAGCAATGATAAGGTAAACCAGCAATTCAAGTAATAAAGCACCTAGGAGCACACACCGTAACACCTATACTTGGGCAGTGAATGTAAGTTGTGCAGGTACTTACAAAGGTGCTGATTTGCGCCAAGGCGAGGAATAGACGTGCGCTGATGACATCATTGCCGCATGCTCACAGCAACTGCCGCGTCCCTGGCAACAGCCAGAGCGGCGCAAGGAGAGCACGGAGCGGCGTGACAGCAAAGCCCTACAAAAAGCCCTATTAAGGGCTATTGGTAATTTATTGTAGGTTAGGGGGTGTTTTTATTTTGGGGGGCTTTTTTATTTTTATCGGACTATTAGATTAGGTGTAATTGGTTTTATTTTTGGTAATTTTGTTTATTATTTTTTGTAATCTTAGGTTTTTGTTGTAATTTAGTGTTGATTATTTTTTTTAATTTTAGATTTTTAAAATTTATTCGTAGTGTTTTTTTAAATTTGTCATTTAGATTTTTTAATTAGTAGTTTTTTAATTTTATTTGAATAGTTATGTTAGGTTAATTTATAGTTTAAACTTAGGGGTTTTTTTATGTCACAGGTAAGATTTTTTTTTTTTAAGATAGTTATATTGTAATTTTAATTTAAAGTTAGGGGGGTGTTAGGTTTAGGGGTTAATAGTTTAATTTAGTGTTTTGCGATGTGGGGGGGGCTGCGGTTTAGGTGTTAATAGGTTTAGTAGTTACGATGTGGGGGGGCTGGAGGTTTGGGGTTAATATTATAGTGTTGGCGATGTAAGGGGCCGGCGGTTAAAGGGTTAATAGGTTTATTAAGGTGTCAGCAATGTCGGGGGGGGCGGCTTAGGGGTTAATGATTATATTTAGTGTTGACAATGTCAGTGAGTGGCGGATTAGGGGTTAATAATTATATTTATTGTCGGGGAGCGACGTATTAGGGGTTAATCACTTTATTTAGTGTTGGGGTGGTGGATTAGGGGTGTTTAGACTAGGGGTTTATGTTTTCTTTCCCCCATAGACATCAATGGGGTTGCATTACAGCGATTTGCCATTCCGCGATCGCAGGTGTTAGTTTTTTTCTAACACCTTCTCCCCATTGATGTCTATGGGGGAAAGCGTGCATGAGCACGTAAACTCAGCCCTTGGCTTTTGTGCGGTATGGAGCTTAATGCACCATAACGCACAGCACAAGGAGGCTTTTCAGTAACTCGCAATGGCAGCGCTATGGAAAATGCAATAACGCTATTTTCTTGGTGTTATTTTCGCACCCTGTTTAGCGCAAAACTAATCTAGGTGATAGTTAAAAAAAAAAATCATAATTATGTTTTTTTACTTTTATTAACTCATATACCTCTATAGAAAAAGTGGCTCTTCAGCAAAGCAGCAGACAACCCTGTAGTTATTTCTCTTATTTTTCCTTTAAATGGGCTAGATTACAAGTGGTGTGCTATTTATAGATCCAGCTCGCGGGTTAACTCAACTAGAAGTAAACTTTTCACGTATCGGGTAGCGTGCATATTACAAGTTGAAAGTAAAAAGCACGAGTGCTAACCCAACGCTCACAAAAAGCCGAACTTTAAATATCGCATGTGCATTAACTTATTCACCCATAGGGGTATATTTATTAATGTGCAAGCGGACATGATACGATGTAGCGTATCATGTCCACCGCACATCGATAAATGCCGACAGCATACGCTGTCACCATTTATCATTGCACCAGCAGTTCTTGTGAACTGCTGGTGCAATGCTGCCTCCTGCAGATTCACGGCCAATCCGCCGCTAGCAGGGGCTTTCAATCAATCTTATCATATTCGATCGGGTTGATTTCTGTCCGCGGCCTCAGAGCAGGCGGACAAGTTATGGAGCAGCGGTCTCAGAGCAGGCGGACAAGTTATGGAGCAGCTGTTTTGTATTTACAATGGGGAGGTTACAAAAGCCGTTGTCACCCTGGGAGGTTCCCAGTTGGTTTGTTTGGAAGTATGCATTGCGTGGGTGCTGGTTTAGGGTCCCAGGAAGGGGGAGACCTTGTCGTGGTCCTGGGCTTGATCCTTTGACGCCAAATGTAACTGACTTCCCCCAGTTTTGCTTTTAAACATTACTGTGAATCTGCTGGTGAGTGCCAGGTTTTCTGTGTGTTGTGTTGATAATGTTTGTAATGCTTCCCTGTGACCTGTCACCCAGACTTCTCTGTTGTTAACTGCCTGGGTTGCTGGGAACTTTACAGCTGTCTGTCAGTGTTCAGGGCTGTGGAGTTTGCTGTGGCTTAGGATGTGTACCCAGTCCAGTCTGTGAGTGCGGTCCATTCCTGTGTTTTATATCTATCTATATATATAGATAGTGTAACAGTAAAACAACCATTTGTTTTAAGACAGGGTACGACTACCAATTTTTTTCAAGTACTCGCCAATACAATTACCAATAATTTACTCCCTCCCCATAGCTGTTTCTCCCCCTCCCCATAGCTGTCTCTTTCTTCCTCTCTACCCATAGCTGACTCTCCCTCCCTCCCCATAGCTGTCTCTTCCTCCCTTCTCATAGCTGTCTCTCAGTCCC
Organism: Bombina bombina; assembly: GCF_027579735.1. NCBI lineage: Eukaryota > Metazoa > Chordata > Amphibia > Anura > Bombinatoridae > Bombina > Bombina bombina. The sequence continues at coordinate 570,689,956 of NC_069501.1, forward strand.
ATAGCTGTCTCTTTCTTCCTCCCTCCCCATAGATGTCTCTTCCTCCTTCCCCATAGCTGTCTCTTCCTTCCTCCCTCCCTCCCCATAGCTGTCTCTGCCTCCTCCCTCCCCATAGCTGTCTCTTCTTCCTCCCTCCCCATAGCTGTCTCTCCCTCCCATAGCTGTCTCTTTCTTCCTCCCTCCATATAGCTGTCTCTTTCTTCCTCCCTCCCCATAGATATCTCTTCCTCCTTCCCCATAGCTGTCTCTTCCTTCCTCCCTCCCTCCCTCCCCATAGCTGTCTCTTTCTCCTCCATCCCCATAGCTGCCTCTTCTTCCTCCCTCCCCATAGCTGTCTCTCCCTCCCATAGCTGTCTATTTCTTCCTCCCTCCATAAAGCTGTCTCTTTCCTCCTCCCTCCATATAGCTGTCTCTTATTTCCTCCCTCCCCATAGCTGTCTCTTCCTCCCTCCCTCCTCATAGCTGTCCCTTCTACACTCCCCATAGCTGTCCCTTCCACCCTCTCCATAGCTGTGTCTTCCTCCTTCCCCATAGCTATCTCTTTCTTCCTCCCTCCACATAGCTTTTTCTTCCTCCCACCCTCCCTATAGCTGTCTCTTCCTCCCTTCCCATAGCTGTCTCTCCCTCCCATAGCTGTTTATTTCTTCCTCCCTCCCCATAGCTGTCTCTTTCTTCCTCCCTCCCCATAGCTGTCTCTTTCTTACTCCCTCCCCATAGCTGTCTCTCCCTTCCTCCCCATAGCTGTCTCTCTCTCCCTTCCTCCCCATAGCTGTCTCTCTCTCCCTTTCTCCCTCCCTCCCTTCCTCCCCATAGCTGTCTCTCCCTCAATCCCTATCTCCCTCCCTCCCCATAGCTGTCTCTCTCCTTCCCTCCCTCCCCAAAGCCATATTTAGTGAGGGTATCTGCTCTCATTTCCGGCTCCCGGTATAATTAATCGTACAAGGGAGCAGTGTGCTGGAAGCGCACTAAAGGGCAGAAGCTCCCTCACGTAACATTGCTCCTTCCTAACAGCCTCCCTCACAGCACTGTAACAGTGCAGAGTAGGCACCTGCACTTTTGGGCAGGTGTCTACTCTGTATTACAGTATCGGTTTAGGTATCAGAGCATTTTGCATTATGCTCAGCATCAGTTACGGTGCATTTCTACTTTAAACCATAGTCTTCTAGGGCACAAATGAAGCACAGGACAGTCTACTTTCGTTTCCAGGATTTTATTGAAACAACAACAGCCAACATACAGTTTTAAGGGACAGTAAAGTCAAAATTAAACTTTCCTGATTCAGATGGGGCATGCTATTTTAAACAACTTTCCAATTTACTTTTATAATTCAAAAACGCTTTGTTCTCTTGGTATTCTTTGTCAAAAGCTTAACCTAGGTAGGCTCATATGCTAATTTCTAAGCCCTTGAAGGCTGTCTCTTATCTCAGTGCATGTTGACAGTTTTTCACAGCTATTTAGCGCTAGTTCATGTGTGCCACATAAATAACATTGTGCTCACTCCTGTGGAGTTATCTATGAGTCAGCAATGATTGGCTAAAATGCAAATCTGTCAAAAGAACTGAGATAAGGGGCCAGTCTGCAGAGGCTTGGATTCAAGGTAATCACAGAGGTACAAAGTGTATTAATGTAACCGAGTTGGTTGTGCAAAACTGAGGAATGGGTAATAAAGGGATTATCCTTTTAAGCAATAAAAATTCTGGAGTAGACTGTCCCTTTAACATTCTGGGGGTCGATCCGATATAAAGCGTCGCCCGCAAAAGCCGGCGACGCCAATATTTGCGCGGATTTGGTATCACATATACGGCGTAACCTAGAAATTACGCCCGTATATTTCTGCCGTCGCCCGCAGTTTTTTGGGCCATAGGCAGGTATACCAAACCCGCGCAGTTTGGTATCCAATATGCAGCGTAAGGACTTACGTGGCGAAAATGGAGAAAACTTACTCCATTTTCACCTCGCCACAAAAAGCAGCCGTAAGAAGCCTTACGCTGACTATTGGAGCCCCGTAACTCCCTAAACTAACTAGAAAATAAACCTAACACCTAACGCATGCGCAATGTCTATCTCCCTGTCAACCGCGATCTGCTAAAATAAACCTAACACCTAACGCATGCGCAATGTCTATCTCCCTGTCAACCGCGATCCCCCCCCCCCCCCGAAATCCCTAATAAAGTTATTACCCCCTAAACCGCCGCTCCCGGACCCCGCCGCCATCTACATAAACTAACCCCCTACTGTGAGCCTCTAAAACCGCCGCCATCTACCTTATCTATCCCCTAATCTGACCCCTTACACCGCCGCCACCTATATAAAAATTATTAACCCCTAATGTAAGCCCCTTACACCGCCGCCATCTCTATTAAAATGATTAACCCCTAATTTAATCTACCTACCCCCGCCGCCAGCTATATTATCTATATTAACCCTAAGTATATTATAGTTAATATAGGTATTACATTATATATATTAACTATATTAACCCTAATTATATTAGGGTTAATATAGTTAATATAGTTACTATAGTATTTATATTAACTATATTAACTCTATCTAACCCTAACTAAATTTATATTAAATTAATCTAATTCATTTATAAACTAAAATATTCCTATTTAAATCTAAATACTTACCTATAAAATAAACCCTAAGATAGCTACAATATAATTAATAATTACATTGTAGCTATGTTAGGGTTAATATTTATTTTACAGGTAAATTGTTAATTATTTTAACTAGGTATAATAGATATTAAATAGTTATTAACTATTTAATATCTACCTAGTTAAAATAATTACCCAATTACCTGTAAAATAAATCCTAACCTAAGTTACAAATACACCTACACTATCAATAAATTTAATAAACTACTAACATCTATCTAAAAATACAATTAAATTAACTAAACTAAATTACAAAAAAAAACAAACACTAAATTACAAAAAATAAAAAAAAGATTACAAGATATTTAAGCTAATTACACCTATTCTAAGCCCCCTAATAAAATAATAAACCCCCAAAATAAAAAAAATTCCCTGCCCTATTCTAAATTCAACAAATTTCAAAGCTCTTTACCTTACCAGCCCTTAAAAGGGCCTTTTGTGGGGCATGCCCCAAAGAATTCAGCTCTTTTGCATACAACAAATACAATACCCCCCCCCCCATTACAACCCACCACCCACATACCCCTATTCTAAACCCACCCAAACCCCCCTTAAAAAAGCCTAACACTACCCCCCTGAAGATCTCCCTACCTTGTCTTCACCACACCGGGCCGAACTCCTGATCCGATCCGGGCGATGTCTTCCTCCAAGCGGCAAAGAAGAATTCTTCCTCCGGCGATGTCTTCCTCCAAGCGGCAAAGAAGAATTCTTCCTCCGGCGACGTCTTCCTCCAAGCGGCAGCAAAGTCTTCATTCTTCCGGCGGCATCTTCAATCTTCTTTCTTCGCTCCGCCGCCGCGGAGCATCCATCCCGGCCGACTGCTGAACTTGGAATGAGGTACCTTTAAATGACGTCATCCAAGATGGCGTCCGCCAAATTCCGATTGGCTGATAGGATTCTATCAGCCAATCGGAATTAAGTTAAAAAAATCTGATTGGCTGATTGAATCAGCCAATCAGATTCAAGTTCAATCCGATTGGCTGATCCAATCAGCCAATCAGATTGAGCTCGCATTCTATTGGCTGATCGGAACAGCCAATAGAATGCGAGCTCAATCTGATTGGCTGATTGGATCAGCCAATCGGATTGAACTTGAATCTGATTGGCTGATTCAATCAGCCAATCAGATTTTTTTAACTTAATTCCGATTGGCTGATAGAATCCTATCAGCCAATCGGAATTCGGCGGACGCCATCTTGGATGACGTCATTTAAAGGTACCTCATTCCAAGTTCAGCAGTCGGCCGGGATGGATGCTCCGCGGCGGCGGAGCGAAGAAAGAAGATTGAAGATGCCGCCGGAAGAATGAAGACTTTGCTGCCGCTTGGAGGAAGACGTCGCCGGAGGAAGAATTCTTCTTTGCCGCTTGGAGGAAGACATCGCCGGAGGAAGAATTCTTCTTTGCCGCTTGGAGGAAGACATCGCCCGGATCGGATCAGGAGTTCGGCCCGGTGTGGTGAAGACAAGGTAGGGAGATCTTCAGGGGGGTAGTGTTAGGCTTTTTTAAGGGGGGTTTGGGTGGGTTTAGAATAGGGGTATGTGGGTGGTGGGTTGTAATGGGGGGGGGGGGTATTGTATTTGTTGTATGCAAAATAGCTGAATTCTTTGGGGCATGCCCCACAAAAGGCCCTTTTAAGGGCTGGTAAGGTAAAGAGCTTTGAAATTTGTTGAATTTAGAATAGGGCAGGGAATTTTTTTTATTTTGGGGGTTTATTATTTTATTAGGGGGCTTAGAATAGGTGTAATTAGCTTAAATATCTTGTAATCTTTTTTTTATTTTTTGTAATTTAGTGTTTGTTTTTTTTTGTAATTTAGTTTAGTTAATTTAATTGTATTTTTAGATAGATGTTAGTAGTTTATTAAATTTATTGATAGTGTAGGTGTATTTGTAACTTAGGTTAGGATTTATTTTACAGGTAATTGGGTAATTATTTTAACTAGGTAGATATTAAATAGTTAATAACTATTTAATATCTATTATACCTAGTTAAAATAATTAACAATTTACCTGTAAAATAAATATTAACCCTAACATAGCTACAATGTAATTATTAATTATATTGTAGCTATCTTAGGGTTTATGTTATAGGTAAGTATTTAGATTTAAATAGGAATATTTTAGTTTATAAATGAATTAGATTAATTTAATATAAATTTAGTTAGGGTTAGATAGAGTTAATATAGTTAATATAAATACTATAGTAACTATATTAACTATATTAACCCTAATATAATTAGGGTTAATATAGTTAATATATATAATGTAATACCTATATTAACTATAATATACTTAGGGTTAATATAGATAATATAGCTGGCGGCGGGGGTAGGTAGATTAAATTAGGGGTTAATCATTTTAATAGAGATGGCGGCGGTGTAAGGGGCTTACATTAGGGGTTAATAATTTTAATATAGATGGCGGCGGTGTTAGGGGCTCACTTTAGGGGGTTATAGATATAATATAGCTGGCGGCGGGGTACGGGAGCGGCGGTTTAGGGGTTAATAATTTTATTAGGTTGCGGCGGGGTAAAGGAGCGGCGGTTTAGGGGTTAATAGCATTTTTATTGTTAGGCTAGTGAGGGGGGATAGCGGATAGAGGGTTAGACAGTGCGGGCTATGTTAGGGAGGCGTGTTAGACAGTGCGGGCTATGTTAGGGAGGCGTGTTAGACAGTGCGGGTGTTTTAAACTTTAGTCAGGTTTTATAGGCGCCGGCAGTTTCTAACGTGGCGCAAGTCACTGGCGACGCCAGAAATTTGTACTTACGCAGATTTCTGGACATCGCTGGTTTGTGAGACTTACGGCACGTTAGCATCTGACGGCGACCTATATGGGATGGCTCGAGTTGCGAGCTGAAACTGCGGGCGACGCCGGTTCCCTCGCTTGCGCCGCAAACTGCGATCGATATCGGATCGCGCCCCAGGAGGGAAAATCCATTCTCTTCATCACTTGCCAGTAATGTCCTATTTACAAATTATCCACAGTAAAAAAGTCATTTTAACACTCCAGCCCTCCTGGTTGGGTAACAGTCTTATAAGCATAACCACCCCCAAATTTGAAAGGGGTCATCAGTCATACATTTGCAAGATAGTCCTTTTCTTAACATGGCAAGACAGACAGAAAATTAAATAATACCAACCCAAAGAGCTTAGCAAGCACCCACAGCAGTTGGACATTCAAAAGAACTTTCAAATAAAAATGACTTCATTAAACATGGAATCAATTAATTTCAAATTGTAAATCACTTTTTTTTAATGGCTTTTTCTGTAACTCTTAGAAGTTGCCTCTGGTTTCTATAGGTTTTGTAACAAAAATGTGAAGGTGTATTCAAATTATCTACAAAAACATTTATAAAAAGTCTGCTGCCTCATTTTCCCCTCTGCAATTGTCTGTCATTTACACATGAAGCATCTTTAGACAATTTTAGATAATGAGACAATTTTAGCAAATGAAGACAGATGATTTGTATAAACTGAATATCTAAAACAATCACATTTGCAAGTTGTTATAAAAAAAAGTGAATGCAAATCATTTTCAAATTGAATATGCCCCAATTTTGTAGTGATTTTTTTTCTAGCGACCAAGCTATTGATTGTTACTACTGCCCATAAATATTTGAAATTATTATAAAATATTAACTGCTCTATAGCAGCTGTTCCTAAAGCAGTGATTTACCATACTCACTAGCAAAGCAGCATTACTGTGCCTGGCTGCTTAGTAAATGAAGCAATGACTCTTTCTTAAATGAATCCATTATCTGCATAATATATGATAAATAAAAATAGATTGGCAAATAAAACATAGCTGCGCTGTACGCAGCCTTCCCATTTTACAGGCGAATACATAGTTTATATAAAAGCTAGATGGGAAAGAGTTAACACAGTGATTACTGTTATGAAGGGTCTGGACTTAAAATCAATTGCTATAAAAAATAGAAAACAATAAATACAAAATATAATTTAATAAAGGAGAGGTAGAAGCATTGATTTACAGATAAAAGTGACACCTGCCTGACACAGACTGAGATAGCAGAGGAGGAGTATATACACTGGAGCTGTGTATCTTCCAATAATATGCTTCAATGATATTAGAGAATACCACAATGTTTCATCAACTGCAGATCATAACAGCCCAAAGAACCTTGCTCAATATAAATCTCTGTTCTGTAATGTAGTTGGAAATTAAATCCCTGTGTTATTGACAAATTCTCTACCATTCCTAGCAAATAGCACAAACTGAATAAGTTGAAGACAGCAGGGGTCGTTCTTCTATAATTTCTAATACAGAGTGCTGTATTTGTTATATTAATATATTTGTCATGAATATGGAAGTAATTTGTGCTGTATAACTGCATTTTTTATGCTTTAGTATTACTGTACTAATGCACTCCAACTGAGAGCAAAGGACTATACCCTAGATTGTTATTAGGGGCTATGTGGTTGAGTTGCTGAGATGTACAGTATGGCTGAATGGCACACTGCTGCTATGTCTTATTGGTCTTCACATGTATGCAGGCTCCATATGTCCCTCCAGATGTCAGCCATCTCCAAACCTCATCTTTAAGATTCTAATTAAAAAGGACATCCTGTTTTCTCTGTGGGGGTTTCTGCAACAACATCTGGAGATGACCACTAAGGCTGGGTGAAGGGTCGGTAACATTCTGGTTTAAGACTCATTAGATATCAGAATAATCAAGTCACACTAAAACTGACAAGGGAGAAATGCTGGGTCATATCCAAGTCGTGGGAAATCACAAATATTCAACTCATTGTGACTCTTTAGAAAATTAAATCAACAAACATTGCAAATCGAATGCTAGAAAGTAAACATTGTGTTTGTCATAGAAACCATTTTATCTTCTAACAAATTCATCTATGTGTGTATAAACATAAGTAGTATAATGTTTAAGAGACAAACATCAGATAAGTTCTTATCCCGAATTCCAGTAATTACTGAAGCTGTTATTGATTATTAATATGATAAATATTTTTTTAGAACAAATAATGAAAGTTGTGAGTTAAAACTAATAATCTAGTTCATTTTAAAAACATTTTAAGTTTAAATTATAATTTTAAATTATTCTTAGCAATTTCTTTTCACCTATGCAGACAATCATTTTTACAGAAAATCAAAATATAAAAATGTATTCTTCAAACCAAAGTATATGAACATTAAGTTAAGTCAACGTTTAACATGTGATTGCTATTTTTAGAAGATAGTATAAAAATGATAATATTAAATGCATAGCTATATTGTTATTTCTTCATATATTTGCTGCAATACAAATTGTGTTTTTTAATTTTTTACTGAATAACATGTTCTCGATTTCTCCTTTTGCAATGTGGGCTTCTGATTAGGGCACATTCCTGTTGGATACACTGTGCTGTGCAGCATTGATAAACAGGGCTTCCACTAGAATTTTTAGGGCCCTTTACTGAACCATTGATTGCCCCCCCCCCCGGCCTGTGCAATATTTGGCCAATCTTGGGTGTAAAATGATGTAAAGGTAGTAACAAACATACACCTAGATTACGACTTTTGCGTTCGTGTTTTAACGCTGAAAATTTACATTTTCAACGTCAGTCCCGCACTTGAAAAAATTACGTTTTTGCGTGGGATTTCCATAATGCTGCCATTACCAGTAGTTATGAGTTTTACACAACAAATCTGTTACACAAAACTAATAACTAAAGTGTTGCACTGTACACTAGCACCCATAAACTACCTATTAACCCTTAAACCGAGGCCCTCCCACATCACAAACACTAAATTAAATTTATTAACCCCTAATCTGCCACTCCCGACATCGCCGCCACTAATACAATTTATTAACCCCTATTCCGCCACTCCCCATCATCGCTCACACTATAATAAAGATATTAACCCCTATTCCACCACTCCCAGACATCGCTGCCACTAAATAAAGTTATTAACCCCTAAACCTCTGGCCTCCCACATCACCACCACAAAATAAACCTATTAACCCCTAAACCGCCAGCCCCCCACATCGCCAAAAACTAAATTAAACTATTAACCCCTAAACCTAACAACACCCTAACTTTAAATTTAATTTACTATACCCCTATCTTAAAATAAATAAAAACCTACCTGGGAAATTAAAAAAAAAATTAAACTATAAATTAAACTAACATTACTATTATACTAAAATTAAAATAACTACAAATTAAATAAATTAAATTACACATTAAAAAAACCTAACCCTACTAAATAAAATGAAATCTACAATTATAAAAAAAGACCAAAAAATAAAAAAATACTAATGTACAAAAAATTATCCAAAATAAAAAAAATTACACCTTATCTAATAGCCCTATAAAAATGAAAAAGCCCCTCCAAAATAATAAAAAAAACCTAGCCTACAATAAACTACCAATAGCCCTTAAAAGGGCCTTTTGTAGTACATTGCCCTAAAGAAATCAGTTATTTTCCCTGTAAAAATATACAAAGACCCCCCAACAGTAAAACCCACCACCCAATCAACCCCCCAAATTAAAAAACCTTACTCTAAATAAAACCTAAGCTACCCATTGCCCTAAAAAGGGCATTTGTATGGGCATTTCCCTTAAAAGGGCATTCAGCTCTTTTCATTGCCCTTTGGCATTTAGCTCTTTTAAGAAAGCCCAAACCCTAATCTTAAAAAAATCCCACCTAAAAAAAGTTTAAAAAACCCCACTAACCCCCGATGATACACTTACAGTTTTTGAAGTTCGGACATCCAGTCGGCAGGAAGTCTTCATCTAGACGGCGAGGTCTTCATCCATCCAGGCGGTGTCTTCTATTTTCATCCCATCAGGACGGAGCGGCTCCATCCTGAAGACATCCGGCGTGGAGCATCCTCTTCATACAGTTGCTGCCATATACTGAATCTTTAATGCAAGGGGGCATTTTCAAAATTGCGTCCCTTGCATTCCTATTGGCTGATTTGATTTTGGAAATTCAAATCAGCCAATAGGATGAGAGCTACTGAAATCCTATTGACTGTTGAAATCAGCAAATAGGATGAGAGCTACTGAAATTCTTTTGGCTATTTTATTGGCTGATTTTAATTTTAATTTAAAATTAGGGGGTTGTTAGGTTTAGAGGTTAATAGTTTAATTTAGTGTTTTGCGATGTGGGTGCCCGGTGGTTTAGGGGTTAATAGATTTATTTAGTGGCGGTGATGTGGAAGGCCAGAGGTTTAGGGGTTAATAACTTTATTGAGTGGCAGCAATGTCAGGGAGCGGCAGAATAGGGGTTAATACCTTTATTGGGGTGCGGGGGAATAGGGGCTAATTACTTTATTATAGTGGCAGCGATTTTGGGAGCAGCAGATTAGGGGTTAATAACGTTATTTTGGTGACGGCGATGTCGGGAGCGGCAGATTAGGGGTTAATAACTTTATGTAGGTGTCAGTAATGTCGGGCCGGCAGATTAGAGGTGTTTAGACGTGGGGTTTATGTTAGGGTGTTAGGTTTAAATGTAACTTTTTTTCCCCATAGACATCAATGGGGTTGCGTTATGGAGCTTTTCATTCCGCGATCGCAGGTGTTAGTTTTTTTTCTAACACACTCTCCCCATTAATGTCTATGGGGAAAGCGTGCACAAGCATGTCAAAGCAGCGCTTGTATTTTGTGCGATATGGAGCTCAACACAACCATATCACATGCACAAGGCGGCTTTTCCAAAACCTGTAATGGCAGCGCTATGGAGGGTGAAATAACGCAACTTTTGTTGTGTTCGATTCGCACCCTCTATAGTGCAAAGCTTGTAATCTAGGTTATACACAATTACAGAAACACTCATACACACAGACACAAACACCCAGACAGACTCACACAGAAACACACTTACAGGCACCCACAGAAACACTCACACAGACACAAACAGAAACACTCATACAGCTACAAAAAACACACATTGTCAACTCTTGTTTAGACTGACCTAACAAGCAACAAGGTAGACTATATTTTGTCAAAAAAAGGGAATATTAAAAAACAAAATATGGAGTTCTGTTTCTATTTTTGTCAATGAAGATGCCAACTATATGAAGCTAATGATATTCAGTGCCTGGAGGGTTGGTGACTTCCCGAAAGGTCTCATTCGTCTCTGTCAGGGAATACACTGTCCCTTTAAGGATTTGCTTTCCACCTCTTGTTTCTGATTGGAGATTTCTCCTTTAAATCAGGTGTTCAATTTAGACACCTTGCTCAGTATTGAACAAATCTAACCTAAGATAGGTGATATACAAGCCTACTCTAAAACTATAACTAAAACTATTCATTGATGTTTTGTTTCTTCCTATTCTAGCTGAATTGCTGCTGAACAAAGGATGTGCTAAAATCATTGGGACTCAGTTGCCAGTGGAGATTTCTGAGATTCACCAGACTTCCACCATAACCAACCTGGATTACAAAATCAAGCTAATTCAATAGATATACTTACTCAAAGGAATATCCATGCAAGTAAGCTTTTTCATCTCTGTTTACTAAACAAACTTCACTGAACTCGGACTCCCCTCACAATCCTGTGAGCTGGGACTGAAAGGAGAATAACGCAGCACTAGCAACACAAGAATCACAGGTACTATTTGGATTATTTGGGGATACAGTTTCCACTTCTTTGAATACTTGTTCGGGGATACAAATGTGATGAACTCTGTAATGTTAATTTAGGACTTAAGTATGAACATTGCTCTGAATCATAGGAATTACACATCCTCCATTACAACTCTCATGTGATGCAAACATAATTCCTAAGAAAAGTTCTAGTTCTGACACAAACCCAATTAATCACTGCACTGATTTGCAGCAAGTACTTAACCGCCAACAATTACTTTTCCTCTGAGTAAACTTATATTCTCATTCACCAGAATACTTAACCAGTGTTACATATACTGGGATATAGTATAAATCGAATAACCCTCACCACCAAACTCAGGTTTCTCTCTCTCTATAGAGGAATCCATTCAAGTGGTGAATACAAACACAAATTTATAACTGAACTGCAGTTGTGTTCCACTCACAGTTGTTAGTGAACTGTTACATAATACTGAGCCTTAAAAACATGGAACCAGCAGATTTGCCACAAGTTGTATTCAATTTAACACAGAAAGTGGATCAGTTAGCACAAGGGTTACATGATATGCAAGTGGAGAATATTGCTTTAAGAACTGTAATCAGGGACTCTGTTGCTGTTAGGGCTCATCAAGCAGAAATACTACCAGAACCTAAAATATCTATGCCAGATACTTTCTCTGGAAACAGGAAAAATTACAGACAATTCAAAAACGCTTGCCATCTGTTATTCCAAATGAAACCGCGCTCTTATCCCACTGAGAGAGTGAAAGTACTAACAACAATTTCTTTCCTCAGAGGAGAACCCAGGAATTGGGCCATTTTAGGTTCAATTGACGCTTTCTTTTCAGCAATGGATGAACTTTTTCAGGACACTGATATTCAACTCACTGCCGAAACTTCCATGAGAGGCCTCAAACAAGGCAAAAGGCCTGTGGAGGAATACATCTCCGATTTCAAACAATTTGCCTCTGATACACTCTGGAGTCCCATAGCTCTAAGGAACCAGTTTCATTTAGGCTTGTCTGAGGCCTTGAAAGACGAATTCGCCAGGATTGAGTTGCCCAAAACTCTTGATGATTTCATGAGAACTGCTACTCAGATTGATCGCCGCTTAAGAGAAAGAAAGGCAGAACGTTATACCGCAGATTTAAAGATAAAGAGTAATACTCTTACTTACCAGAGCAGTTCCAAAGAGAAGAAATCACTTAGCGCCTACTACTAATTTAGCCCTTAGCTTTGATAGGTGACCCCTAGTGGTCTGGTAAGTTATGAGAAAAGTCGGAAAGTATCAAAGCGCCAGCGAACCGGCTGGGTTCAGAATGTAAAACCAATTCCTTTACAATATGGGTTAAGACAAATAATTTATTACAGATTAAAAACAATTTCACAAAACATAAATTCTTTGCAATACTTCTGAGATAGCTTGATGATCTAGAACATTCGTATCTAAACTTAATGTTAAGTAATAGACAGAGTGGATTGATTACGAGTCCACACAGTGTTTTACAATGTTTCACAATGGGTAAGAATACAAATCCAAATTTAAAAAACCTCAATATCTGAACCATTCAGTTGTGCTTATTCTGAGATGGCTTTGAGGATTTAGGCATCCGTATCTAAACTTTATGCATATGCGATAAACAGAGTGGATTGATTACAAATCCGTACAATGTTTTCCAATTATAAAAGTCCAAATGTAAAAACCTGAAATATTCGGTTATACTTCTTAGGAAATCCTTGCAAAATGCTGATTATAAAAATAAAAAGTGATATATATAAAAAAATATTAATAAAACATTCTGGAAACAAATACCTTAAGTATTGTTACTAGCTATAACAATTCTACCGGATAGGTATATATCACAAAGAATATAGAGGTACAGGCTGATCTTGTAGTAGCGCTACCCACTGTAATTGTCAGATCAATCTGCGATAATATTAATTGGAGTTATGACAGGATGTTAAGGTTATATGTCACTGTTAGCTTCTAAATATGTCTGTATAATGTTTGTTAGACACTTATACCGGGTCCCTTAGGTTGTGTGTGACCAGAGTGGAACCGATCAGCTGCTCCTGTAAAGGATCAGTGACCGTTTCCGCTAGCGGAAAAAATGAGGATGCGTGTTCTGTTTAAGGTGATTCTGTGACAGGTTAATGTGAATTTTCAAATAAAGGCTGAATAATTACAAGAGATTTAGGGCCTAATTTAAGCCTTATGAACCACTAATGTCTAAGAGATATTAAAGTGAATGGAAGCTAGACCTAAGGCTGCAATAATAATAAAATATAAAAAGAGGTTAAAATGACCCCTAAACTGATATACGTTGTATTCAAATATCCCTATATTATTCTTAGAAAACAGAAGAAAATTGGATCCCCTGAAAAATCGGAAAATATGTCAAATTTCAATATTGAATCCTCAAACTTGAATTTAACTTCACACAAAAAATATGTTGAATGTTAAAAAAAACCATTAATTTGGCCATCTACTCTGGCAATGGGTTCTTAATGGAAACCAAATTTCAAGAATAGCAATGAACAAAAGTTACAAAGACTAAATTAGTGATAGAAATAATCACACAGGGTAATATAAATTAAGAATTACGATTGTGTAAAAGTAATCAGAAAGCTACAAATCTGTTCCCCTTTTGTCCTCAAATAACATAGAAAAACAGTAAGCTACATATCCCTCCCCCCGGTCCTCAAATAACACAGTACATATTAGGCAGGCAGGTACTAACGATCCTAACATAAAAAAGGAGAAATATATAGTAATCATATAGAGGAAATACGAAACATCAAACTGATAGTTAACATCACAGTTCACCAAACTGATGATGTCACAATTAATATATATAACAATTGAAATGGTGTAAATCAATAGAACACCACGAATAGCATATAACTACATGAGTATATTAACAAAAGATGCGTAAGTGCAGTAACGCAACACTAGACTAAATCGAAAGCTGTTGTTACAATGAGAATGGAATCAGGAATATAAATAAATAGTACTCCTACATACGAAACTACAAATATTCTAATGAACTATTTTTCTTTAGAAATATGAGCCAACAAAGCTAAACACAATGTACATACGTGTCATACAGAATAATGAACCAATAAGGTTCAACACACCTCACACACCTCCAAAGTTTGAGCCAATTAGAAAGGAGCAAAACACTAACCAATAAGATTAGGGGATTATCGGCTAAACATAACATATCTACCTTCGCATACAGAACAATGAACCAATAAGGTTCAACATCTCCTACACACCTCTAAAGTCTGAGCGAATCAGAAGGGAGCAAAATGTTAACCAATAAGATCAGGGGAATATCGGACTAATACATCTAAAGCCATAAGAATAATAGAATTGTATAAAGTGCTAATAAAATTTGAAAATTATGGCAATATAATACAAGCAGATAAGATCGAAAAAACAAATTAACAGTATAAACCGTATGACCCGGAATCACTATGGAAACCAATTCCGGGATCAACATACGGGTAGTATTGGAAAGGGTATTTAAAGACCCTCAGATTAACATTAAACCAGTCTTGAAAAAGGTCTATGTTGGACCGAAACGCGTCGACTGGTGAGTAGCAATCCAATCATTTATCTATTAGAAAAACAATCTGCACTATTATTATTTCTTTTGGCAGAAGGAAGTAATAACCTGAGTGACGCTGGAGCTGAAAATAGTCTATTGACGCTGAAGCCCATACTCCACTGCAGGCAACTATATACTCTATATAGACTGATAGAGCACATAGAAGACAGGAATCACCCACATTGGGAAACACATAAACTCTGACTTTCAACAAAAGTTGTTTTTGGTTACACATTTGTATTTTTACATTTTTTCGATTTTTGACTTTTTAATTTTTATATTTTATATTTTTTATTTTTTATTGCTCACAAATTTTGGCGGTTGCAATCATGTTGGTCACTAGTGACAATTGAGGTTTAAAATTTGAACACACATTGGAATATTTTTGCACCCATCACGGAAACACTGATTTGTTATTTACACTTCTTTTTGGAATATGGACTGCATATTTTGAAGTTGTTTATTGTTTTTATTGTGTTATAAAGTTTCTATGTATATTTGAAAATTCACATTAACCTGTCACAGAATCACCTTAAACAGAACACGCATCCTCATTTTTTCCGCTAGCGGAAACGGTCACTGATCCTTTACAGGAGCAGCTGATCGGTTCCACTCTGGTCACACACAACCTAAGGGACCCGGTATAAGTGTCTAACAAACATTATACAGACATATTTAGAAGCTAACAGTGACATATAACCTTAACATCCTGTCATAACTCCAATTAATATTATCGCAGATTGATCTGACAATTACAGTGGGTAGCGCTACTACAAGATCAGCCTGTACCTCTATATTCTTTGTGATATATACCTATCCGGTAGAATTGTTATAGCTAGTAACAATACTTAAGGTATTTGTTTCCAGAATGTTTTATTAATATTTTTTTATATATATCACTTTTTATTTTTATAATCAGCATTTTGCAAGGATTTCCTAAGAAGTATAACCGAATATTTCAGGTTTTTACATTTGGACTTTTATAATTGGAAAACATTGTACGGATTTGTAATCAATCCACTCTGTTTTACCAGAGCAGTTCATCAATTCACAGCAAACCTCAAAGTGAGCCAATGGAGATAGGCATTCTAAGAGGTCCTCTCAGTTCAGAAGAAAGACACAGAAGAAAAATAAAAAACCTATGTATGTACTGTGCATATCTATCACATACTGTCCAGGACTGTACAGTACTGATGAGAACAAAGAAATGTAAGTCTGCAGACTTTTTTACCTCTTTACTATCTTTACCAAGATCTAATGAATCTTACTGTACCTTGTCTCTCTCCTTACAGCTGGAGCAAAACAGGCTGATGATTGATAACGCCATAATTGATTCCGGGGCATCAGGGAATTACATTGATGAACATTATTGTCTATCTAACAAGATACCCCTGGTAACGAAGAGAGTACCCATACCTATCAGAGTCATTGATGGATCTTCAATGGTTTCAGGACCCATTACCCATGAAACTGTACCTATGTTTGTTAATGTTTTTGGTCATACCGAAAAATTATCTTTTGATGTTTTACCCTCACCCCATTTTACTTTGGTACTAGGTTTGAAGTGGCTGAAACTTCACAACCCCTCTATTGTGTGGTCCGCATTCAAAATAAATTTCCTTTCTGATTATTGCAGACAAACATGTTTCCATAGTCACTCATTATTACACCTTCATTCCCAACCTGATGTTATTCCTACTGAATACATAGATTTCCTGGATGTTTTTAGCAAAACAGAAGCTGAGAACTTGCCTCCACACAGGGTATATGACTGCCCCATTGAATTGCAACCAGGTGCCAGAATTCCCTATGGACACCTTTATCCCTTAAGCAATCCCGAATTGGAACATCTAAAGGAATTTTTACAGGAAAATCTTAGGAAGGGCTTTATCAGAAGTTCAACATCACCTGCTGGAGCTGGCATTTTCTTTGTTCGTAACAAAGACTCCACTCTTAGACCCATAATTGACTACCGCGAGCTTAATAAAGTTACAATTAAAAATCGCTATCCGTTGTCTCTCATCCCTGAGATGATAGAGAGACTTTCCAAAGCAACCATCTTCTCCAAATTGGACTTCAGGGGGGCGTACAACCTCATCCGCATCAAGGAAGGGCAGGAGTGGCTAACGGCATCCAGGACTAGGTACAGACTTTTTGAGTACCTAGTAATGCCGTTTGGGCTATGTAATGCCCCCGCCACGTTCCAACATTTCATAAATGATGTATTCCGTGATTTGTTGGACGTGTGCGTAGTCATTTATTTGGATGATATTCTTATTTATTCCAATAACAAGCAAGATCACATAAAGCATGTAAGATGGGTGATATCCCGTCTTAGAGTTCATAATTTATACGCTAAGCCCGAGAAGTGTAAGTTTCATACAAATCAAGTTTCCTTCTTGGGGTATAACATCTCCCCTCAAGGTATTCAAATGCAAATGGAAAAAGTCACTTCTGTGCAAGATTGGCCAGAACCGAAATCAAAGAAAGAATTACAGAGATTCCTGGGGTTTTCCAACTATTATAGAAAATTCATAAAGAACTTCTCCACGGTGGTTAAAACTTTAACGAGATTAACTGGATCGACTTCTTCCTTTCTTTGGGGTTCTGAAGCTAAAAAGGCATTCGATTTACTAAAGAAACGTTTTACTACAGCTCCCATTCTACGCTTCCCTAACCCTCAACTTCAATATACTTTGGAAGTTGACTCATCGGACTATGCAATAGGGGCGGTTCTCTCTCAACAAACTTCCCTAAATGAACCTCTCCATCCTATTTCATATTATTCCAAAACAATGTCTCCCGCTGAAAAGAATTATGCCATAGGTGACAAGGAGCTGTTGGCCATCCGTCGATCTTTAGAACATTGGCGACATCTTCTCGAAGGTACTAAATTCCCAATCAATATTTATACTGATCATAAAAATTTGCAATACCTCCAGACTAACAAAACCCTTTCCGCTCGTCAGGTTCGTTGGAGTCTATATTTTGACCGTTTCAACTTCAACATTATCTATAGACCTGCAGCAAAGAACGGGAAAGCCGACGCTTTATCACGCTGTCCTGACAGACCTGTGGATAATCCCACCAGATCCTCAATCCTCCCTCCAGAATGTTTCATTGGAGTAACTACTTCTATACTCGCAGAACTTAGAACATATTATAAGGAACACCCTCAACCTCCCGAAGCAAATCTTTTGAAAACTTCAGGTTTATTCTATCATGGTGAAAAACTCTACTTACCTGACCATTTAAGAATGCAGGTAATTAAGTTTGCCCATGATTCTCCTCTATCCGGGCATCCTGGTATTCAACGAACCTTGGAACACTTGAAACGCACTTTTTGGTGGCCAGACATGAAAACTTCTATTCACGATTATGTGATCACATGTAAGGTATGTGCTACATCAAAACCCGAAAGAAAAGCTCCATACGGGTTGTTAATGCCACTTCCAGTCCCACAAAGACCTTGGCAACATGTGTCAATGGACTTCATTGTAGATCTACCTCCTTCCAATAATCAGACCACCATTTTTGTTGTCATTGACATATTTACTAAAATGGTTCATTTCGTACCATATCACAACACTCCCACTTCATCAGAAACTGCTCACCTTTTTATTGACAACATAGTCAAACTCCACGGCATACCCCCAATTTTAACAACAGATAGGGGTACTCAATTTACTTCTCAATTCTGGACTAAATTATGTGAATTAACCCAAATAGATCACAGTCTCATATATGGTAAAGATATATAGTTATATATTTTGCCAAAAAATCATTATCTATATATATATATATATATATATATATATATATTTATTTAAGTATAAAAAGAACATATTCTTCTATGCTTAGAACATTGGAATGTTTTTCATGTTGGGTTTAGCATACTTGAATAAACGAGTTGGTTGGCGCACGAGTATGGGCGTTAGTTTGTTCTTTTTTGCAGTCCTCACGTTTCCTTGAAGTCTAAGGGAGAATAACATGTTCGCAATATTCAAAGTTCCACCTTTTACGCATCAGGTTTTTGCTCTCACGCTAACTTTTTACTTTTCACTCATAATACAAGCACAACCCAATGCGTGCAAAAATTCTCTGTCTATCAAAGTTAATGCGTGAGCGAGTGTGCTAAATAGCGATCCACTATTATTCTAGTCCATAATCATTTAATATTGTGCATCTTACTTTAAAAAACTAAAACAAAAAACTGGAAAATACAGTCTATCAGAATAGAATTATAGCAGTAATATACATCACTTTACTTTATGTGGCACATTTGGGTAAAGTACCTAGCTCTGTTCACTATGGCCCTTATTACTTGTGATTTTTCTCTGTGACACTTTATATTATCTCCCACACTTTTCCTTGCATGTTCACTGTGGTTTACATTATAGCATACCTCCTAGCCATCCTGGATCTCATGGGATTATCCCAGGTGTGGAAGTCTGCTCACTGTCCTAACTGCAGCTTACCCTGTCAAAGCAAATATCTCTGTTTCCAGGGGCTGCCTTAATTTAATTCCCATAAATATTCAGTTATATATATGTATTTCTCCAATAGCCATTTTATATACCTCCCAACATTTTAAAATAAAGATCTGTAGCTGTGTTGAAGTGGTGGAGCTTAAGGGTTAAGTGTGGGCAGATCAGAGGTGGGGTTATTGATCTGAGGGAGGGGCTTGTGCAGACTATGTTCTTAGGCTAGTGTTGTTTAGTTGGAAAGCATGACCCCCCCCTCCATAGATTCCAGTTGTGAAAAATACATGAGGCAAATAAATGCTTATTCTTAAATTAAATGTGAATTTTTGTTTAATTTACATTTCACTTTTTTACTATATAACAACAACCAATTAAATAATCACCTTATACATGTGAGTTTAGAGGTATGGTTAAATAACAAAAAGAGTAGAGCAGTAGGCTGCTCTGCTTTAAAATGCCCCAGGCCTATGTTTGTTCCCAGTCCGTCCCTATATCCCACCATCTTAAAGTTATTTGTATATTGTAAAAACATGAAAGGTGTGTTCTGCCATATTGTAACCAGTATGCTTGTCTGTCTGTCAATCAATCAAATGAACAAGACAGGCCACATCCACTGCACTCATTGTCACGACCCTTGCACTCAGTCCCTTGTATTACAAGTTGAAAGTAAATGCGATCGCTTGAGCACAATTGAAGTTAACGTGCATCTGGTTAGTGTGACCTCAAAACTGGCTGTTTCGCAAAACAAAAAAGTGTCACAAAACACATAAAAAATACATGTAAAAGTACACTTACACTCATAATAAAACCATCTAATAAAATTATTAAAAAAAAAAATATTGCACAGGGGGGGCGTGTCCGGCCAGCGACTGAGATGGCTGCCTTTTAAGTACAGTGGAGCATTGGAGCCGATAAATCTGCTGTTTATCCCTCCTTAGAACAGAAAATTTTACTACCATCCAAGAGATAAGAGAACAGAAACACTTATGGAACGGATTTATGTGTCTTTTGCATATTACTAAGAAGTGGCAGACCTTTTAGAGGAGGTGCGCAGCAGAGGCCTAGTAACAGCCTGGACCTTCTCTACCCCCCCCCCTATATTCTGAATTATTTGTGCTGCAGAATTTATAAAAACTTGGAGCACCGGAAGAATATACCCTGTTCCTCGTCTATCTACTAATTAGGGCTACTTTGTGGAACTTTCCTTACTATCCATTATGGAGGATATCACCCTTGTGATACAATCCCTCTTTATTGAGTTTGAGGAGGCAATGAAACAGGACTTTGTCCGCTTAATAAGATGTGCCAAGTCTAAGGAGATGTATTTTGACTACCCGCAAGTACTCTCAGCTGTGCCGACACTCATGGAACCACCGGGCCTAGTTGTTCAGTATACGGAGCTACCTAGGAGCGCCCGGACCTCGAGGGATACGGCCGATCCTGAGGTGCAGGCCACAGTTCATTTCACTCCCACCTTTGTAAAGCCCCTGGATGTTCATAGCGCTCCGCAAGAAAAGATATCACAGGGCAGCCTTGTTTAGTAAAAGCGAGAGCGAGAGGTCTTAGTTACCGGAGTATGGATCAATACTCCTCTACCAGGAAAGGTGCTGTGGAGGTGGTCACTATAAGCCCCATAGGATTTGTCATATCGCCCTTGATGATAGAGCCCTATTTTGGAGAAGCTGGGCAGTTTGATGCGGCTGTGTTGGAGATGGCTGGATGCTTACCTGAAATGGAGAATTATGCCATATCACTTTGGGATACCTGCTTTCAAAAGATGGCGGGGCCGGTTCCACAGGATTGCCTAGTACTCTTTGATGTCTCTATGCGGCAGGGTGCCTGGAACATTGTGATCGAGTTGACTGTCTTGCGGGACACAAAGACCCTATATAATGCTCCCCTACAGCAAGACTTTTTAAGCACCGGTATAGGGTAGGCTCTTATATTCTGCCCCACTTTGAAGAGACTGTTTCACTCTGTTAGTGTGGCAACGCTCTGATTTTCTGGACAATTTTATTTAATGCCCGGAAATATCTGTATAGACATTTTGAACTAAAATCCTAGACTCTATGCTTCCAAGACCAGCTGCCTAGTTTGCAATTTAATCCCATTTTTAGTTTAATTTTTTTATTTTTATTTATAGTAATGGGTTGGGAATTCTGTATTGCAGGTTTACCATATGTATGTAGCTCAATCCACTAACCTCTTCTTCTGTCATTTGCGGGCTTTTATTTAAGTGTATATATGTTATGTATTACCATGTTTATATTCTAAGAACACACATAGGTTGAGAGGGGAGGTAATTATTCTTATTTTCAAATTCTGGCAAAGAATAGTATAGATCCAGCCTATAATTGTTACAGCATCTATCCTGTCTTTCATATCTCTATGGGAGTCCATTCCCCCTTACTTGTAATTTGGGTACCTATGTATGTTTGAGCTTAAGCTTGTGCCTTTACTACAGAACTGTGTAGTACTTCAGCAGAATGTGATGTTTGTACCCATCTATAAAGACTCCCAATGCAATTTTGAAAGTATAAACAGATACTGTATGCCCTTGGATAGACAGTAGGTTTTTATAGATTTTTAATACATCATTCATACTAGATTTGTCCACTAGGTAGAAGTGGAACCCTAGATTTGGTTTTATAGGTGTGTGTGGTATTTTCTTTTAAGCTCTATATACACTTGAATAGGAATTTGATTTTCCAGATGGCCCATTGTAAAGACAATTGCAGAGTAGCCTCAGCAAATAGTGTATCATCCCCTCCCTGTAACTTGGATTTTTTTTTTGATTTTTTTTTATTATTATTTCTTTTGTTACTGGGGGTGGCTAATGAATGTAAGTTCCTAATTCAAACTTTAGTGGTATATTTGAGGTACATGGTTTTTCTTTGCCTTGTATTATGCTAGTTCACCTAGAACAGGATGTAATTCTTTGCCTTGTACTATGCTAGTCCTTTAGTCAATTTATGTTGGAATGTGATACATCTTTTGGGATCCGAAAGTGGTCCCTCACAGCATCTGATAGCCTTTTACAGACGAGAGGTCCAAGAGTGGCCTCATAGTTTAATTTGAAGGCTGATAGTATGAATGGCAAAAAATTATGGGTTTTTTTTTGGTTTTTTTTGTTAATTTTGCATCTGTCTCATACCTCTGTTATGATTTTTTTGGTTTGTTTCTTGTCTCTCAGTTATATGGATATGACAATTTTGTATAAACTGTACTGAGATTTTTGCCTTGTATGCCCCAAATTGAATTTCAATAAAATATTTAAAAAAGGAAAAAAAAAAAAAAAAATATTGCACAAAAAAGTTATAAGGGCTCAAAGAGTATTAGAAAGAAAAAAGTCAGGCAAAGAGCTTTAACATAGAGATACATACATATAAATCTCTAAAGATGTATATGTATGAATATATGTATGTATGTATGTATGACATATATGTCTATATGACATATATGTCTATATATTTGTACATATGTATTTATATGTGTATATATGTATTTATAGACATATATACCCATATAAACACATAAATATATATGTACACATATATAAACATATATGAAAGTGCATTGGAGCTCTTTGCAGTTAAAACGAAAACGTGAGAAAACATATTCATATTTAATATTCATATTTAATCAAGTTTTAACTATGAATTTACTGTAAATATTCCACATTCCAGTGTTCTGCACATAGCTGAATATATTTTAAGCATTTATAAATAGATATTCCTATATATATACGGGTCGACCCATTGTCGCAGGCACGGATTCAATGTTCCAACCGATAGCAGTATTCTTGGATCAACTCATTAGACCTTTATTAGGTTATCTAAGTTCATATCTACAGGATACGACTGATTTTTTGTGCAAGATATCTTCACTGGTGGTTCCTATGAACAGCCAGCTTGTAACAATGGATATAGCCAGCCTTTATACTTCGATCCCTCATGAGCTAGGAATCGAGGGAATATTCTATTTTTTAGACAAGGACAACTTATAGTCCCCGAGTGAAAGAAGGCTCATCAAAGACCTCTTTAAGATCATTCTTTATGAAAACTTTTTCCTATTTGAGGATACGTTCTATGTCCAAATGTAGCACCTACTTATGCAAACTTATTTGTAGGGAAGTTCGAGGAGGATGTGGTCTAAAAGGATGAAGGTTATAAGAAGTCCATTTTGGGCTGGTATCGTTACATAGATGACATCTTCTTTATTTGGACTGGCAGTGATGATGGTCTGACACAATTTGTATCAAAACTCAATTTGGCACATGAATCCCTAAAGTTTACCATAGAAGCAAGTAAGTCTAAAGTAAGCTTTTTAGACACCATGATATCGATTGCAGATCACAAACTCAGAAGTGATTTATTTTCTAAAGAAACGGATAGGAATAATACTTTATTAAAAACCTTCCATTAGGCCAGCTTCTGCGGACCAAAAGGATTGTGGATGATCCAGTAATTTGCCTACAGAGATTGGATGAAATGTCTAAAAAATTTTTAGACAGAGGGTATCCAGTGCAAATTCTGGAAGAGAATATGAATAAAGTATTGAATATTGATAGGGCTAGCCTATTGAGTAAGACTACTCGTGAAGCAAAAAATTTTTCGGTGCCCTTTGTGAGCCATTTTGGGTCACATAGTAAGGTCTTCAAAAGGATAATCTTACAACACTGGCACTTATTAAGAGAGGATATACATGTGGGTAAGATCTTCAATGAGACTCCACTATTCTCCTTTCGGAGAAATAAAAACCTGAAAGATGAACTTATACGGGCTGATTGGGGTACCATGAGAAAACCTATTACAATCAACAAGAAAGGCTCTTTTACCTGTATGAATTGTGCTCTTTGTCATTCCATGTTACAAGGGGATCACATCACCCATCCCCTATCAGGCAAAAGGATTCCAATCAATGGTAGGTTCTCCTGCAATTCTAAATATGTCATATATGTCATCAAGTGCCCATGTGGCCTGGCATATGTAGGAGAGACCACGCAGACTGTCCGTGATAGGATACATCAGCATAAAGCAGCCATAGGCAAGGATGACGAAGATGCACCTGTGGCCCATCATTTCACTCGATTGGCACACAATAAGAGCCAACTACGGTTTCAAGTCATTGATGGTGTCTCCCCCTTACGTAGAGGAGGAGACAGACAAAAAATACTATTCCGCAAGGAAGCACTATGGATCAGACAATTAGATACCATGGTCCCCAAAGGTCTTAATAGAGACATTTCCTGGGGAAATTTTATCTGACCTATTCACAGTTCCTAAGTGGTGAATTGCTTTCTCAAGAATGTGTTCTTCTTCAAGAGATGAATAATTGAAGAGAAGTAGGAAAGGATTAAATAATTACGATTTTGGACACCAAGACCTAACAATGAACATGTTTCTGATTTATGCCGAGACGTAGGATAGGTGCGCTATGGTCTTGTGACAATTAAATACTATATATGGTATCCAGTTTCCGATGTATAGAAGTAGCTGGTAACCCACTTTCTATCCTGTAAATACGTTAAAGTAGGATTGATTACATAGGGAGGAGTTTCTTCTGTATGACTCATTTGTCAAACAAAATATGATTGTGAGAATTAATATTAAACAAGGTAAGAAAGAATTCTTTTGAGACCCATAGGATACGTTTTTCTGCGTCGATTATATATCTCAGCTTAATTCTAGTTTTAATTTTTCTAAACTGTATTTTTTTGAATTTATTATTAAAATAGGGTTTCCTGTATAGGACCCCCGATGTTGAACAATCCCATCTAATATCAAATATTAGCCAACTCTGACTAGCATGCAGTGTGTGGAATATTAATGACAGGGAGCGTATCGACCAAGTTGCGATTGATGATAGCAGTTACAGAGCTGTAATCGAGAACTGTTGAGAACGCCTGTATATATAAAACTTCTTTAACATTTATCGTGCAGCGGTTTTGTTTTGAACGTGTCGTATATTGGCGTGTTATTGTGATATTAACAGTGTGGAGATTGTTCAATGCTTACTCGGCAATAATCACTAGCCATTCGTGAGTCTTAGATTCATTCGTTTTCTAACTAAGCAATGATAACATAAATGCGTGTGCATAGTGTGACGTCAGAGTGGGGGTGTGTATGCGATTAGCCAATAGGCTTACATTTGATTTTATTTAAATTACACCTCCACCCCATTACCTGTAAATTCCTTGAGAAAGGGGCGGAGACCCGAAACGCGCGTCGGAACGAGGAGACGCCACCGCAGAGACCTGTATATCTTGCTATCTGAGCCACAGAAACTGCGAGGTGAGACCAAAATTCTACACTGGGGGGTCCATAGAACCACACTGAAGACAGAGAGCCTCACGGTATTACCGAGATATGCACACATACGCTGAAGGAGGTAATACTGCTGCTTAAGCATTTTCTTTATTTTCAACACATTAAAGGCCACTAACTGCCATGAGGGTATGAGATACTCGCAGTTTTGGTAAAAGTGAAATGTGGAATGTACTGTATCCTCTCCAATAAAGGAATTACAAGGATGATGTAGTGCAGGATACCGTGAGTGAAGTGTAAAGAGGGTGTTTGTTTGGGCCGAAAGTACGCTTACAGCTCCCAGCAATACATTACATGGCCAGAAGCATGTCAGGTTAAAGGGACATTTGAACCATAATACTCTTACAACTACAAGACTTGTCATTAAAGTCGTTACCAGAATTCACTGTGATGGATTACAAATACTGTAACATGTTTATGTTTCCTGTGACCGCCTTCATACAGTAGCAATTAGATAGTTGCTGATGGTTTTCAAATAATTACACATTGTTACAGTTGGAAGATTTGTAACATACGAGACACTCTTGTTTTAGGAGTATACGCAACAGTACGAGACACTCTTGGTTCACATAATATTACAGAGTTACGGATCTAGCGGACACTCTTAATGGTTCTAAATCTTACAAAGTCCTGAGTGGGTGGTGTCGAATTTCACTCCCTGGGGACGCCCTGGGAGTGATAATATAGTTTTCATTTTGTTTTTCTGATGTTCTTCTGATGTTTTCTTTCTTTAAAAATTTGTGCTGAGGGTTAGACACGGATGTGTTTGGTGGATGGGGTATGTGTGGATCTGAGTGAACCTACATCAGATGTTTCCTTGATGGTTGTTATGATTGCATAGTGTGAAAGATCAATTTGATCATATCTTTTGTTGAAGAATAAAAACTTCTTGATTCTAAGACTCAGTGGCTGGGATTTATGATTTTTTATTATTATTATACAGTCTGTGACCGGACTTTATCCCGTGCCTGAGCATATTGTCTAGAAAGGGTGGTGCGGTCACACTATATCTCATATATATATGTGTGTGTGTATATTTCTATACCTATATATAAAATCAAGTGTATGTATATTATGGGTAAAGTTAGAAATCCGGTAAACCTAAACATTATTCAAGCGACTGTGGGTAAAACCTGATGTAATGTAATTCCCCCATCTACACTATTTTTTTTGCCGCTAGCTAGGGGGTTCAAGGAAGGTGCCCTGCCGATCCTCTGACATCCATCCCAAATGATCCTTGGGAAAAGATGTTTACTAGGGGGGCTTTGACCCCCCTTGAACCCCCCAGACGGTGGCAAATAAGATAGTGAAGATGTGTGCTTGTATAAATATTTGATTCTGTGACTCAATGCACTCTGAGAAGATTTATATTGTTACATCAGGCTTTTCCCACAGTCGATTGGGTAATGTCAGGTTTACCCTGGTAGTGCAAGAATTACACAATTTCTTATAAATATAAATACATATTTGTGCAAAAAACAATCAGATATATGTAGAAATATTTATGTATGAATAAATACAACATATTCTTCTAATGAAGAACATTGGAATGTGAAATGTTAATATTTTCATGTCGGGTTAATGTAGTTGGGAATTTGGGATCAGGTGTGCGTGCGAGATGGGTGTTAGGTTTTTTCCCCCACTTTTTTTGTTCCACTGACTTCTATTGGGGAATATATTATTGTGCACGTGATAATGTCTTAAGTTAAGCTTTTTTTGAATTAGCACAGGAGTGAAAATAGTTTACTTTCAACTTGTAATACAAGCGCTACCCTACACACGCAAAAAGCTTACTTGTAGCACAGTTAACACTCGCGCAGGATCATTAAATAGCAGTCCACTTGTAATCTGGCCCTTAGTTATACTTGTGAAGGGTGGAGAAGATGTATTCTTTTCAGTGTATTGTAAAGAAAGGGGAAAATACAGGGGGGAAATAAAATGCCCCCTCCCCAGAATTTTACTCATTATAATTTGGCATAAGTGCCTACTTGAGTTGTTCCTTTGATGCCAATTAGACACCATTTTTAAAATGATGTGCAGCTCATGTGTACAACAAGAAACTCTCTTTGCTCCACATGTTGTCTAGAAAATTGTATATAGATGCTCAATGGCTCTAAAGATTGTGTGGTCCGTAAGCTTCAAATCTCAGTTAGATTTAGTAAATTCAGGAAAGTGTTTCTGCCTTCAAGACTGGCATGATTAACCTCTTACTAATATTTTGCCTTTCCTTGTCTACTCCTGCTTGGCTTAGGCACTACATTATCAAATTCATGAGTCTGATTGAGAGCTGACAGGTATTAATCAAGAGTGCTGATGAATTAAAGATGAGACGGTGAGCTGATGCCCCTCTGGTGAGGGATACAATTCCTAGATTAATCTTTGAAAAGCTGTCATGATGTTAATGGATGGGCCTCCCTCCTGTTTAAATCTCATAGTCTGAACTGTGCCAGCTATGCCAAGGAAGTTACAAGGTTAACCCTTCAGAAGCCAGGACTCTTAAGTCTTAATACAATTTTTTTTCAAGGGTTATTCAAAGAAAAGCAAAGATCTTTTTGTAAGAAAATAACAAATGCAAAATACAGGTGATACCTTTAATAGCTAAATAATAGTGGAAATATTTGTAAGCTTTCAGGACACTGAGGTTCCTTTGTCAGAAAGGATACAATTGCAATTGTTTCCACTATTAGTTACCTATTAAAGGTATCACGTGTACATCACAGTTATTTTCTTACAAAAGGATTTTTACTTTTCCTTGAATATACTGTCTAATATGGTTCTGCCCTTTTTCAGTTTCAAGGGTTAAAAAGTAATGTTAAATCAAATTGTGCAGACTGCAGAGTAAAAATAAGCCCAGTAGTGAGAGGAAATAAAGTCTAGAATAGAGTGGGGTTTGGGTTGGGGTAAAAGATGCAAAATATTAAGATTACACTATTAACCCCTAAACTGCCACACACCAAAATTGTAAAGTACCCCACTACACTGTTAGCCCCTAAACCACCAGACCCCCACATCGCAAACTACTCTGCTACACTATTAACCTCTAAACAACCACACTCCCACATCAGAAAGTACCACACTACACTATAAACCATTAGACCATCACAATCCCTACAGCAAAGTACTCACTAAGCTCTAACCCCCCCCTAACCAGCTACCCCCAACACCCCTAACTTAATACCCCTAAATTACCACACACAAAAACTACCATTACATAAAAAAAAACTAATATTACCTAAAATTTAAAAAACTAACATTACAGAAATAAAACCCCAGTAGTTATACATATTCTAAAGCTAAAACACCCTTAACAAAACAAAATAAAAAAACCTATACTAACACTAAAAGTTACTATAGCAATAGCTCTTAGAAGGGCTTTTTGTAGGCCATTGCCCTAAAATGAATTAGCTCTTTTTTCTAAAAAAAAAAATCAAATCCTATTCTATGATAAAAGTACTCCCCTGTCAAAAAAAAGCCTATCTAAAAAATCTTCCCTGATAAGGGCATTTGGTAGGGCATTGACCTAAAGTGATTTCAGCTCTTCTGCTATATAAATATAAATATATATATATATATATATATATATATATATATATATATATATATATATATATATATACATATATTAAAAAAAAAAAAACTTAAAAAACTATATCCTAAAAAAATATTTGCATTTGGTTGGGCATTGCCCTGGAGTGATGCAATTTGAGTATGAACCAATCAGATGTTATTGAGCCTTTTAAATAGCATGTGTTTTTAAATGGGCACTATGTCAGCTATGAGTATGGCATGTAGCCAAAACGCGTAAAGCTGTTTCCTGTCATGTTTGGGTTGCAAACAGAATGTTGCTGCATGGATACTGCTTTTAACATAAAATAATAAAAGTTCAGTTTTAGTTTTATTCTTGGAAGTTGCTCCTCTCGTTCTCTGCTTTCCATTGCCCTGGAGTGAACACAGAAAATATTTTTTTTTAAAACTATCCTACAAAAAATAAATCGCAACAAATTGCTAAACCTCAAAATTGGTACTCACCAAACTTGAATCTGGCTCCTAGGTGATCGTTTCAGGGGTGCTCCTCTTCTTTCTTCATCCATGTTCTTTCATCTTCCATCTTCTATCCATGTCTTCTTCCATCTTATGTCTTCTATTAGATGTTTCTTCTTTTATTCTTATCTTCTACCTGATCCATCTTCATGCGGTCACCGCCACACACTGAGGCTTGAATGGGAGGTTCCCTCTTATATTGCTTTCCTATTGGCTAATTTTTAAATCCAAATTTAAACCAGCCAATAGAATGAAAGCTTTTTCTATTGACTGATATGAATTTGGATTTTAAACGTAGCCAATAGGAAATGTAGTTAATGTATAAGAAGATAAGAAGCACACAATACTTTTAATAAATAACGCAGGAAGTTCTGTTAGTGTGCTCATTGCACTCAGACTACAAGTGGTGAGTTAAGTGTTGTGCTCAAAATACTGCAGTAAAATTTAGCATTTTTTATGACCATTATTATTGATAGTAAAGGCTAGAACTTGAATAATTCCTTTACTTGTGCACCCTTGGCTTAGTTCATCCTCAGCTTAGTGCACCCTCAGTTTAGGACTTGAGTGTTATCCAATATAAATTGTATTGCGCACCCCATAGAAGTCTATTAAAGGGACACTCAAGTCAAAATTAAACTTTTATGATTCAGATAGCGCATGCAATTTAAAACAACTTTCCAAATTACTTCCATTAACAAAATATGCACAGTTTTTTTTTATATTTACACGTTTAGAGTCACCAGCTCCTACTGAGCAGGAGCAAGAATTCACAGAATATACGCATATGCATTTGTGATTGGCTGATGGCTGTCACATGATACAGGGGGAGTGGAAAAAGATATAACTGAAATTGTACAGAAAAAAAATGTACTACTCATTTGATGGGGCCGATTTATTATCTTGTGAATGCAGCAGTTACCGCGCGAGCCTTTAGGCTTGCCGGAAAAAAAGTTAAGAAGCAGCGGACTTAATACCGCTGCTCCTTAACTTATTCGCCACCTCTGAGGTGGCAGATAGCAATTATCCCGGTCAGATACGATCGGGATGATTGACACCCCCTGCTAGCGGCTTGTACAATGATAAATGCAGACAGCGTATGCTGTCGGCATTTATCGATGTCGGGTGGGCATGATCAGCTAAAGCGGATCATGTCCGCCCGACACTTGATAACTCGGCCCCTATGTGCTTTTGTATTGCCATTTTAATATGTATTTGTTGATTATGCAAATCTACTGTATTTACTGGTCCTTTAAGTGAGGGATTTAGCGCACACCTGTGCCATCCGTTATGCAGATGTTACTAGCACTTGAATGATACAACTTTGACCTTGTAACGTGAGTGCAAAAATAGTATAATAATAGTATAATAAATAATGCTAATATGTTTTAGCTCCACTTCCAATCATGATATTATTATAATTTATTTAATGTTTAGTTTTTCATCTATGTTTAGAGTATAATGCCCTCTTAAATGAAATGCTAAGAGGTTGGTTGCTGCAGCTTTCAATAGCAAGGGGTGACTAAAATGAGACTATGTTACCATCTTATCTCTACAGCCTACGTGTCTATACCAGGGGAGAACTTCTCATGCAAACACCATCTGTATTGTAATCATTAGCTGCAGTGGTAGGAGGTGTTTTTGTGTAAGTGACATTAGTCTTGGGTATCCTGCAGAGAAATGATCTGCTCACAGAGACCACTGGGTGGCATTTCAGGACATGCTCATCTAGTCACAACATATGTTGCGTAATACTAGACACAAGATTATATCAGTGCTTCTTTTTGTTTTACTATTCAGTCTGTCATTTTAGCGCTTTGGAAAAAGAAAACCTTTTTTTTTTTTGTTTGCTTTCCCTTCAAAAATAATTTTTTTTTAAGGTTTGGGAAACAAAAAATATGTGTACAATCAAGAATTGAACAGTAGCTAATTCACTGCTTAATTAATAATTGCATGTAATCTTGTGAAAATGTATATTTTTATTAAACATACAAACACTTCATTGCAATTTTAAATTCGTATTTATATAATATATTAATATTTATATTTAATTGTGTCATTTTTTTTAGTTCAGTCACCTTTGGTGTATCCAAAAATGCTGCCATAATCTGTTAAAAATATGATTTTCAGATTTTTTTCAAACCAATTTATTTATGAAGAATATGAAAACCCAGAGTGAAAACATATATGAGTCAATTTACTTGGCTATTATAATGGATTGCTGTAGAAGAAAAAAATAAATGTGTTAAACAAATCATCTCTATTTAAGCTGCATTCTTACATGAATTTTGCTTATAACATGTTTATAAAGAATTACAAAGATATACATATATATAAAGATATTTCTTAGATTTATAGAATGTCTACATTCTGCCTTGCAGGTGAAAAATATTTAACTGTGGCCTCTCATGAAAAGATTGGAAATTGTGATAGATTATGTAAAAGTTTGTGAGAAAAAATATATCTTTTTTTGTATGGTTGATCTAATTAAATAGTATAAGAGGCGAACCACTTCACAAGCGAAGGGTTAATTTATCGTGTGTCCCCGTAAACGGGCTAATTCGCACCCTTTTATGGGCATGCAATAAATAATTAGCTATTACAAGTGACTGGCTATTGCTATCGTGAGCAATTAGCACTCAGAAAATCAGTTATAAGGGGTTAAAGTTGGTGGGTGTAGGGTGTTAGAAAAAAAAATGGCACTAAAAAGGGCCTTTACATAGAGGTCTATGGGAACTATGGGGTCGATTTATCAAAGGCTTTGCAAGCCTTTTGAACCACTATGAGAATCTGCACGCTGTATTTAAAAAACAGCGGTCATCAGACTGCTGCTTTTCTAACCTATTCACCCCCTTTAAGGTGGCAACACTGAATCTCCCCGGTCATGTCCCACCAGGGAGATTGACAGCTCCTGCCTGGCATGATAGAAAAATATCACAAGTGTGCAATGCTGAAATCCTCCAGGGGAATTCAGCCCGCCAGAGGCGAGTTGTGGCGGACAGGGGCGAGTATATGTGCCCCTGTCCACCTCAGCTTGATACATCGCCCTCTATATGTTCTCAGTAAATATATATGTATATTTTTATATACATATATAATGTGTTAATATGTGTATACACATACATAACACATAAATATATATGTACAGTATACAACAGAAGTGAATACACCCCAGTGCAATATCACTTAAATGTCAATTGATTCAAAACTGCATTGCGTCTAAGTTTTACAGTAGGGTATTTGCTCTTATGTAAAATTAAAAACTAACAGTTTAGATTTACTATATTAAAAATACCGGCCCCAAAGCAGGAAATCAATGCAACAAAAGTCAGTGCACCTTTCATTACTGAGATTCAAATCTTTTACTTTTTTCAATACTTTGCATGTCCACCTTTATTTTTGATGACAGACTCAATCCTCCTTGGCATGGAGGAAACCAGCTTTGTACAAATTTCTGGAGAGATGTTCTGCCCTTCTTCAGATATATTTTTTTCATCTGCTCTTTGCTGGAGGGGTTGTGTTGCTCTACCATTCTCTTTAAAATACCCCAAATGTGTTCTACTGGATTCAAGTCAGGTGACATACTTGGCCAGATCATAGTTGTCATTTTTTTCTCCTTTAGGAACTCCTTTGTGATTTTTGGCAGTGTGCTTTGGATCCTTATCATGCTGGAATATTCGTCCTCTGCCAAACTTCTGGAGATTGGGAGTCATCTTGTCAGCCAGTATTTTGGTATATTGCAGGCATTCATGGTGCCATCTATAAATGTCATCTCCCTAACACCTTTTGCAGTCATGCAGCCCCATATTGTCACACTCCCACCTCCATGATTCACTGTTGGGACTATGCATTAACTGTAATAATCCTAACCAAGTTCACACCAAACATGCTGCACCCCATCTGAGCCGAAAAATTGTATCTTGGTCTTGGCCATCTTACCAAATAATGTGCTCCCAGTATTCATCAGGCTTTTCATGTTGTTTAGCAAAATTTAATCTTGCAGTTTTGTGCCAAAGAGCAAGCAAGGTTTTTTTTACTTGGATGCTGTCCATAGAAGTTGACATTATGCAATGTCCTTAGCACTGTCTGAGCTGTCACCAAAACTCCAATTTCTATCGATAATTCCTGAGCCAAATCTGAAGCACTTGCCTTGATGCAAATCTGAAACACTTGCCTGTGTTTCAGAGCTAGATTGTGCAAGTAGGGCACTGTCCGTGGCATCATTTTAGGAGGACAGCCACTGCGGCTCTGATTTTTGGCACTGTGTATCGATCTATACCTCCTGATTACTGCTGCAACTGCGTTTTGACTGATTTTTAGTTGGTCACCAATCTTCCTGTATCCTTTTCCATCTTTGTGAAGTCTCACAATTAGATTTTTCAATTCCTCTGGCAATTCTTTTCCATTTGGAGACATGATGCAAACTTACAGATAGACACAGCCCATTGGTGAAAAAAAATATACTGTTCTGTTAACTATGCTCATGCAATTAGGCTAATTTGAAATCATAGGTGTACTCAATTTTGTTTCAGTAATCTAATTTGTGTGTCAGTGACCACAGGTGTATTCACTTTTGTTGCATTAAGTTTCTACTTTAGGGCCTGTATTTTCAATATAATCTTTCTAAAGTATTTGTTTTGATTATTTATAATAGGAAATACTCTACTTGTCAACTTATAAATAAAACAATTATTGAGAGGTGATACAATTTTGAATAATTTGATATTTAAGTGATATTGCCCAAGGGTGTACTCACTTCTGTTGTATACTGTATATATTTATATACTGTACATATATATTTACAATCTGCTGCCCATCACTGCGCGACTTACCCCCTTCACTGGACTAGTTCTCATTCCACGTCTCACTGCATGAGAACAAGGCTCCCATTGGAGCCTATGGAAGCGCGCTCTCATGAGCGCAAAGCTTCCGTATAATGTTCACATTGCACCTAACTTTTAATTAATACCAGCGCACATTTCGCAGAAGCAAAATTTTGCACTCCACTTATAATCTAGCAGGCCTTTATGGGGATAAACATTTTATTTTTGAATATCATATAATATGATTTATTGTGAAGGAATCTCATAAAAAATATATATATATATATATATATATATATATATATATATATATATATATATATTGAATGCACATTATCTTCTAATTTTCTTGGTCTTTGCATTTCTTATCTGTTGAAACTATTGTACACTTGTACTGCAAAAATAAAAATAAATACATATTTAAAAAGTCTACTCGACAAGTGATTTTTGCAGTTGCTTTAATTTTTTTTTCAAACCAGTATAATTATTTGACACACAGATATTTTATAGAGTAAGTAAATACGAGAAATCGTTGTAGCGTTGAGAATGCCAGTGTGATTATTTTGATCTCTGTAGATGGCAGTATTGCAAAGCTATAAAATCTCATATATGTTTATCTTTATCTCTTATAGTTAATTAATTTACTCCTGATAAGACAGAGGACATAATCCTAAAGATTTTCAGCATTAACACTTTGCTCCAGAGTGCTTAGCCCTGAGTGACTTAGATGCGTCTGGGGAGAAGGGATCTGTGTAAGCGTTCAGACTGCATCTCTAGGATATGTATAACCATCTTGTGTAAACAGCGTTACCTCTCAGAGCTGACATAAGATCAATAGGGAACGTGTCTGTGCACTTCCAACCCTCACTGTGTATAATGCAATGTAGGACTTCAGACTACAATGGACCAGGGGCTGTGTTTTGTTTACCATGCTTATCCTTCCACTGCTGCAAGGATTTTCTACCATCCAACAATATTGTAATGTTAAAGTGCTCTTGGAAATATAAAAATATTTCTTATCAGCATAAACTTCAAATTACACGTTTTATTTTGTTCTGCAGAGCTGATGATGTGTGCCCAATCCATAATACTTCATTGCAGAGCTAATTATCTAAATTTGAAGAGATATTATAGTGAAACAAGAACATAATCTCATTAGAGCATATACTGTTATAAAAAATCAACCCTGCTAATCAATGTGTTTAACCAATGCAGAGGTTAAACACATAGGTAAATCCCTGAGCAGGAGCAGAAGAACACTGCTGGTCCCAAGCAGAAACTGCCTCTGTCTCCAATAGAAGCTCAGGTGTAACTAGTGCTGCTGACTGGCTCAGTGCCATGGTCTGTAGAACTGATAATGAAAAACTGGTCAATTAATCAGATGTCTTACTTTCCTATGCACTTAAATATACACAGCACAATACTGAAAATGTATCCATTGTAATGGAAGACTTATTAGGTTAAAAACCATCCCATTAAGCTGAATATGACTACTGTGAGAATTATCAATGGTGCATAATTGTGTTACTTGAAGAACCCAGAAGATGTACAGAAACAGATTGGGAGTGTGAGAAACAGTGTCTGTTCAAGGTGGTGCTGAGGGGTCCTATTCAGCTCTGTTATTTCTTGTAACAACCTCAAAGGTACCTGCTGCCCTAAATGTGCAAGGTTGTATGTGTTTATTAGTCTAGATCAGGGGTGGGCAAGAATTAGATTGCGGTTTACCAGTGGACCACAAGTGAATTTTGAGGTGACCGCCAGTAAGATTTCAAAAGTCTGCATAATAAGAGAAATATTTCTCACACATCTACGGCAGCAAGGCTCTTCACTCAGAATCTAGAATTCTAGATACAATCTAAATTCTGAGCGAAGAGCCTTGCCACCGTAAATGTGTGAGAAATCTGTCTCGTATGCAGACTTTTGAAATCGGCTATGACTTTGAGTCTATTACAGCGGTATGGGCACTGTACTTCAGCATGTGCGACGCGGCTGTAGCTGAACTCACTGCCCCAGCTTTGGTTACAGGACCTGCCCCTTAATCAACCTGACATGGCGTCCAGCAAATAAAATTACTTTGTAGAATGAGTCTCGAGCCGTCTTGATTGTGAGAGACTCGGCTCCAGAACAAATGAAATGGAGGGGCATTTTTTTTTTTCATGAGGGGGCACGCATTTTTTACAAAGCATGTATGAGAGTCAAAATAAGAGCAGAGTGAGGGGACATCCCTTACAAGAGAAATAAAATAATGCTACACTGACAGTGCAAATACCACTCAGAGTGACATCAGCGTTTCAACTCACACTCGCAACAGAAGCATCTGACAGAAGCACTTTTAATCCATACTGCACTGAGACTATAGTGGATATATCAAGCAAGTGCATATAGAGAGTAAACTACTGGTTAATGTAATCAGCTGGTAATGTTAGTAAAAGACATAAAATATGGGTGACGTGAAGATATATTAG
Source organism: Bombina bombina (assembly GCF_027579735.1). Lineage (NCBI taxonomy): Eukaryota > Metazoa > Chordata > Amphibia > Anura > Bombinatoridae > Bombina > Bombina bombina. The sequence goes on from NC_069501.1 coordinate 570,726,939, forward strand.
CATCAGGAAACCACATGCTTTGCCTGTACAAGGTTGTGAGTGACCTGCTATGCCAGTCACAGGCTCAGAGCGAATGCTGCCCGTTTGCCCGGTGGGTATAAGAGCAGGGTCATAGCTCAGTTAACACTGTATAATATGATAAATAGAAAAGCTTGGGACGTACTGTGATACATCAACGGTGTGCGCCTCTGAGGGCCGCCATGTTTATGTAATGTGGAAGAATTCCCTTAGTTAGTGTGCTGCTGCTGTTGGATGAGAAGGGCTCCTTCCCCTACTGCTTGTTTTGCTGGCCCAGTGCAGGCATTGGACTGTAACTTGTGCACAACACGCATATGGGCTGGACAAGAGGTTGGCATTGTATAAGGAACCACCCACTGTGTGTGACTGGTATAGATAGACACGCTATGCTGGGAACACCTACTGTGTATTACTGCTATATAAACACTATAATGGGAACACCCACACCATGATTGATATGTACACAATTTGCTGAATGGTTGCTGGTATCATTTATGAACTGTTCCCATTGAGTGACTGGTTTACAAAGCTTTTTGAGAACGTTTACAGTTCGGGGCTGGTGTCGTAGCTACCCTAGGTGAAGGTGCATTGCTTGTAAGAGATTTATTCTATACAGTCTCCCTGTAAGAGTCTGGTTTGCACACATTGCACAGGGAACAGTTTCTGTGTGTTGCATGTAAAAGGTCAGCATCATTCCACTGAGAAAGTGATACACACACAATATGCTGTGAGAATACCCCCTTGGTGTGACTGATATCATAACTAGGGTTACCACCTTTCCAGAATTATGACACACTTGTTTATACAATAACACAATTATTTTCTTCAGGGGGCATAGCATTCTATTTGGGTGGGCATTGCCCGTCAATACCCCCCCCCCCTTGGAGCTGACCCTGCTGAGACTACTTATCATATGCAGGCGCGGTACACAGATAAGGTTGCTTCATGGTCCCAGCGTGAGGTAAAGAGAGAGAGCTTTCACAGTAAGTAAAGACAGAGTGCGGCTGTATTTGTTAAAGAGCGTGGCTGATTTTTAAAGCTGTATTATTTGTGTCAAAAATAACATTTTCAGCCAACAGGTCCTATTTGTGTCAAAAATACTATTCTTTGTGTTTTTTCAATAAATACATTATTGTAATTCTTATTATCAAGGCTGGTGTTTTTTAGTTAGGTGACCACGTCACTTGGAATAAAATTAGAGGTAGCCCTTGCCTTACAAAAGTCTGCCCACCCCTGATGTAGAGAGCCAAAGAGGGGGAGAGAGAGCCAAAGGGGGGGGGAGAGATAAAGGGGGGGAGAGCCAAAGAGGGGGGAGAGAGAAAACCAAAGAGGAAAGAGAGCCAAAGAGGAGAGCAAAAGAGGGGAGAGAGACAAAGAGGGGGGAGAGAGAGCCAAAGAGGGGGGGCAGAACCAAAGAGGGGTGGGCAGAGCCAAAGAGGGGGGGGAGAGCCAAAGAGGGGGGGGAGAGCCAAAGAGGGGGGGGAAAGAGCCAAAGGGGGGGAGAGCCAAAGGCGGGGGAGAGAGCCAAAGGGGGGGGGAGCAAAAGGGGGGGGAGAGAGCCAAAGGGGGGGGGGGGAGCCAAAGGGGAGGGGGAGAGAACCAAAGGGGAGGGAGAGAGCCAAAGGGGAGAGAGAGAGCCAAAGAGGAGAGAGAGCAAAAGAGGGGAGAGAGCCAAAGAGGGGGGGGGGAGAGAGCCAAAGAGGGGGGGAGAGCCAAAGAGGGGGAGGAGAGCCAAAGAGGGGGGGGAGAGAGCCAAAGAGGCGGGAGAGAACAAAAGAGGGGGGAGAGAACAAAAGAGGGGGGAGAGAGAGCAAAAGAAAGGAGGGAGAGAGCCAAAGAGGGGAGAGAGAGAGCAAAAGAGGGGAGAGAGAAAGCAAAGGAGAGGGGGGAGAGAAAGCAAAAGAGAGGGAGGAAGAGAGAGCAAAAGAGAGGGGGGAGAGTGCAAGGGGTGGAACCGCTGTACTGCAAAAAATGGCCCGTGTACACGGGCTTTAGTACTAGTTATCAATATTTACATATTTTATTGCACAAGGGGTAAAGATGTTTAAAGCATCAGACGGTGGATGCTTCCAAGGATGCAACTTTAAACTGAAATGAAACCCAATTGTTTTCGTTCATGATTCAGACAAAGCATACAATTTTAAACAATTTACTAATTTACTTCTATTATCAAATTTCCTTTGTTGTCTTTTGTTGAAAAGCATGGATATAAGATCAGGAGTGTGCATGTGTCTGGAGCACTATATTGCAACAGCTGTGTAAAAAATGTTATCCATTTGAAGAGCACTAGATGGCAGAACTATTTACTACTATGTAGTGCTCCAGACACCTATCTAGGTATTTCTTCAAAAAGGAATTCCATGGTAACAAAGCAAATTTGATAATAGAAGTAAACTGGAGACTTTTTTTTTTTTTTTTTTTTTAAATGCATGCTCTGTCTGAATCACAAAATAAAAAAATGTGGGTATCATATCCCTTTAAAACTGACTGTAGCAAGAAAGAACAACCTAAGAAAAATAACATTTGCTGCATTTAAATATTAATCAAAGTGCAGCTGGATGTGTCCATATAGCTTAAGGCAAAGAATGAAAATGAAACATAAATCACATCTATAGCTACTAAAACAGAATGTTATTGAACACATGTTTAGATTAATTAGTTTGTGACCAGCAAGATGCTATACAAGAAGCACTCTCTGACCTCACACCATTTACTATCATAACTGCTGTTACCCCCAAACAGGACCTGAAATGCGTTAGCTTATTATTGTATGTAATGCAAATGCTTGCTCTATGCAAATTGCTAACAATAGGAAATATAGCATAAGCAATACACATATGGCATCTAATGTGCCAATCAGAAGCTTAGCCCACACGTCCCATGTTATCTTACATATGAGGGGGTAAAGTTTATGTTTAAAAAAAACAAAAAAAAAACAGATACATGGCATCTCATGGACACCCAGAAATCTTGTGCTTTATCCTATAAAGAACTAGATTATGAGTGCTTTTCAATGATCTCGCACAGGCACTAACTGTTCTAGAAGTAAGGTTTTTTCACGCTTTGGGTAGCTCTTGCATTACAAGTTGAAAGTAAAAAGTTTTTGTTTGTGCACTAACCCGATACAGGCAAAAAGATGAACTAGAATATTGTGCCTTAATGTATTCCCCCATAGAAGTCAATGGAGCAAAAAACCTAACACCCTGCTTACACAATCTAACGTGCGCTAACCCGGCATACAAATATGAATATTTCACATTCCAATGTCCTTCACATTTCACAAATATATATTCTATTTATTCATAAAAACATATTTCTAAATATGCAAATAGAACACACGGGTGGCACACAACATAGGCCAACAGCACCTTTTTATTGAGCAACGTTTTGGGGCTCCTGCCCCTTTATCAAGCTAACAAACTAAGAAACATATCAAACATTTATAGGTACTCCCAGTACAGGTAACCAATCACATAATGATGGGAGGGGTCAACCAAGATATTGGATCACACATGACCTCATATACATAATTGTCACACATCATTAACCCCTACACTCCTGATGTGAAAAAGTCACCAGATTAAAAACAAGTGCAGCAAGTTGCTATATATACTAAACAATAAAATGTTAAACACATTATTTATATCATACTCCTTGAAAATTAGTTTAATTTAGCTAACTGAGGCCTAGCATAACAGTCAAATAAAAGGAAGCAGATCAAATTCCCTGTTAAGACCTTTAGGGTGCATGGTATCTAGTTTCCAAATCCACCTGGCCTCTCTGTAAAGTAAATCTTTGGCCCTATCACCCCCTCAAATATGTCTGGGGGCTTGGTCTATCACTATAAATCTAAGTTTGTTGATTTTGTGGCCTTTCTCTAAAAAATGTGCTGGCACAGGAAGGTTAGCTGTTTCCTGATAGTGGACTTGTGTTGGTATATGCGATCTTTGACCTTTTGGGTCATCTCGCCCACATATAAAAGCCCATATGGGCACTTTAATGCATAAACAACATGCATAGAGTTGCATGTGTAATATCCTTTAATCATACATTTTTCACCAGTATACGGATGAGAAATGCTACCCCCTTTAATGACAATGCTGCACTGACCACATTCCCGACAGGGAAAAGTACCATTCTTAGGCTTACCAAAAAATTTGTGTCCCCATCTGCTCTCAGAGTCTGGGCTAGGCATTGCCCTAACCAGTCTTTTACCTAAGGTGTTACCCCTACGGTAAGCCACTCTAGGGATGGTTTGAAACTCTTCTATTTTAGGGCAAGCTTCCTTCAATAAAAGCCAATTTTTCTTGATAATATTAAAACCTTTTTGACTCATGATGTTATATGAAGTGACAAAATGAATTATTTTAGTTATAGATGTTGTATGACTCTTAAGGGGATCCTTAATGGATTTCTCCACATCATCTAGTTTCTGACTATCATATCCTCTCTGGATAAATGTATTATTCATTTCAGCTGATCTGACCTGTCTCATCATGGGACCTGAGACTATCCTGTTTACCCTAATCAATTGGGATTTGGGAACACTGTCAAAGACTTTAGGGGGATGGAAACTTTTACGATGCAACAACGTGTTGCGATCTGTAGTTTTACCAAACAAATCTGTAGTAAGGGAATCATTTTGCTTAAGTACCATAGTGTCTAAGAACTCCACCTTTTGGTAGTCCTCCTTACAGCTAAATTTGAGGAAGGGGACCGCACTCTCAATATTATCCTTAAGCTGTCTCAGCTTGTCATGGGGGCCCCGCCACACGATGAACAAATCATCGATATAGCAGAACCATCCCTGGCAAAACTGATTAAACAGAGGGTCACCATAAACTATTCTCTCATCAATGGAGTCCATGACCAGACAGGCATAAGCTGGGGCCACATTGGACCCCATAGTCGTCCCTGTTCTTTGCATGTAAAACTGTTTATTATGTATTAAAAAATTATTTGTCAGTACCAGATCAAGTAATTGTATAAGCCATTCCTGCTGTTTTTTACTATACTGTTTGGATATGCATTCAATTGGAAATATATACAGAGTATGTTTATTCAAATCACAAAGAAGCTAATTTGTGTGCACACACCCTGCTGTCTGATTGATGTGTACTTCTGTTTACTAATACACCTTGGATTCAAACTAGTGAGGGGCTTTTTTCACCCCCCAAATTTTACAGTCTCGAACTGTCTCTGAAACTCAGTGCTACATACTGCAGGTGTGTAGAATTCAAATTTACCAGCACAGTCATTAAAAATACCATATATTAGCTGCATTTGGTCTTAACAGATTTCAAGTGCTCGCAGGGCATCTGAAAATTAATTTTGTAAACAAAGAAAACAAAAAAAGTATTGAATATAGACAATGACAATATATATATTTAATATATAGTTAATAATATATAGCTGTTATAATAATTCACCTAAACATAGCATATGTCTAAGGAACTCAATATTTAAATATTTAAATGCTACATTTATTTGTACATTTTAAGATTTTTTCGATAGAAACATACTAATTACAAATGTCACATTTATTCTACTAGTTGATTGTCAAAATTCTAACATTTGCCCATCTTTTCCATTATAATAAAGCCAAAAAGTGGCATTAATAAATATTTTATAATATCCCTTTAAAGTGACATTAAACTGGTGGTCATAACTACAGTAGCATCTCGTTACTACTTACCAAGCTTTTGTTTTCCCTTCTACACCTGAAGTTCTCTTATTTTCACTGATTACAGAATCCAGCTAGTAAAGCTCTGCAATTGATCATGTTCGCCGCCATCTTGTAGCAGCATATTGTATCATCCTGTGTTAGGAGGAGTGCACTTTTTGACAGCTGTACCTCGCACTTCAGTTTAGCTCACGTAGACGTGTTTTTTTGCAGTTTTTACTACAGTATGAAATTTAAATAACAAATATAAGCTCCAAGATGGCAGTGCCCACTCTGAAGATGCAGAGTTTAAAGGGACAGTCAACACCAGAATTTTTGTTTAAAATGATAGATTTTACCTCTGTGATTACCTTGTATCTAAGCATCTTCTGACAGCCCCCTGATCACATGACATTTTATTTATCATCTATTGACTTTCATTTTAGCCAATTAGTGCAGTGTCTGCCACAAGTCACGGGTGTGAGCGCAATCTTATCTATATGGCTCACATGAACTAGCTCTACCCTGTTGTGAAAAGCAAATAAAAAAGCAGTGATGAGAAGTGGCCTTCAAGGGCTTAGAAATTATCATATGAGCCTTCCTGGGTTTAGCTTTCAACTAAGAATTCCAAGAGAACAAAGCAAAATTGGTGATAAAAGTACATTGGAAAGTTGTTTAACCCCTTAATGACCAACGACGTACAGGGTACGTCCTACAAAAAACAGTTGTTAACGACCAAGGATGTACCCTGTACGTTGTCGGTGTTTTCAAGCGGTGGAAGCGATCCTGATCGCTTCCAGCTGCTCTCATGTTATTGCAATGATGCCTTGATATTGAGGCATCCTGCAATAACATTTTTTAGCCATCCGATGCAAAGAGAGCTACTCAGTGGCCCTCTCTGCATCGGCCATTGATGGCCGCGATTGTTGGAGGGTGGGAGCAATTGTAGGGAGGCGGGTGGGCGCCATCGATGGGGAACTTCAGGCTGGCAGTGTGAATTCACTCACCGGTGCATGCAGAAGCATGCACGGGTGCAGGGGGGGCGGGTGTACACACGTGTATTCACACGCACTCCCGCGATCTGCTCATATGAGCATTTAAGTATAAGATGTGGTGGGAGAGGGTGGTGGGAGAGGGGGTAAATTATTATAAAAAAGGGATCTGGGTCTGGGAGGGGGTAGAGAATTGAGGGTGAGAGCAGCTACACTACTGAAAAATACTTATATATATAAAAAATGGGCAAATTTGTTCAAAAGTGGGAACTCGCAGACAGCTGCCAGTATCCAAAATGGCAGCAAATAGTGAGCGGGGGGAGGGTTAGAAAGCTGTTTGGTGGGCTCAGGGAGGTTGGGTGGTAAGGGGGGATCCTACACTGCAGAAAATATATAATTTAAAAAAAAACTTACTATTTTTATACTGACAGACTTTCTGCCAGTACTAAAGATGGCGGTGACAATAGTGAGGTGGGGGAGGGAAGAGAGCTGTTTCAGAGTAGTCAGGGAGGGATCAAGGGGTTGGATGTGTCAGGTGGGAGGCTTACCTCTACACTAAAGATAAAATTAACCCTTCAAGCTCTCTACAAGCTACCTAATTAGCCCCGTTTTTACGTTTTTTTTTTATTTGATCGCATTTGGCGGTGAAATGGTAGCATGAAATATACCAAAATGGGCCTAGATCAATACTTTGGGTTATCTACTACACTACACTAAAGCTAAAATTAACCCTACAATCTCCCTAATTAACCCCTTCACTGCTGGGCATAATATACGGGTGGTGTGCAGCAACTTTTAGTGGCCTTCTAATTTACAAAAAGCAATGCCAAAGCCATAAAAGTCTGCTATTTCTGAACAAAGGGGATCCCAGAGAAGCATTTACAACTATTTGTGCCATAATTGCACAAGCTGTTTGTAAATAATTTCAATGAGAAACCTAAAGATTGTGAAAAAGTTTGTGAAAAAGTGAACTATTTTTTTAAATTTGATCACATTTGGCAGTGAAATGGTGGCATGAAATATATCAAAATGGGCCTAGATCAATACTTTGGGTTGTCTTCTAAAAAAAAAATATAAACATGTCAAGGGATATTCAGTGATTCCTGACAGATATCAGTGTTCCAATGTAACTATCACTAATTTTGAAAAAAAAAAATAGTTTGGAAATAGCAACGTGCTACTTGTATTTATTGCCCTATAACTTGCAAATAAAGCAAAGAACATGTAAACATTGGGGGCCCCATTACAAATGCGGCATCGCCCGCAAAAGCCGGCGATGCCGGTTTTTGGGTAGGTTTGGTATCCTATATACAGCGCCGCGTATAAATGCGGCACATATATTTCACCCGTCGCCCGCAATTTTTACTCCCATAGGCTAACATGGGACCGCGTCGTAAATCAGTATCCAATATCCAGCGCAAGGACTTACGTGGCGAAAATGGAGAAATCTTACTCCATTTTTACCTCGCCATAAAAGGCAGCCTTAGCAAGCCTTGTGCTGAGTATGGGAGCACCGTAACACCCAAAAATGCCTGCAAAAATAAACTAACACCTAACACATGCGCAATGTCTATCTACCTGTGAACCGCAATCCCCCACCGCAATAACTAATAAAGTGTATTAACCCCTATATCCGTCATCAAACCCACACCACAAGTAATAACTAAATTATTAACCCCTAAATCCGCCAACCCCAACCTTGCAAACTACCTATTAAAACTATTAAGCCCTAATCTGCGATTAACCCACAACGCAATAAACCTATTAAAGTATTAACCCCTAAACCGGCAAAGCCCACAACGCAATAAACCTATTAAAGTATTAACCCCTAAACCGCCAAAGCCCACAACGCAATAAACCTAACCCCTAACCTAACCCTCCCTAACCTAACCCCCCTAACCTAACACCCCCTAAATGAACCCAAATTACCTCATTTATAAAATACTAAAGTTACTATTAAATTAAAAAAACCTAACACTACTTTAAAAATACAAATAAACTAAGTATAAATTAAAGGGACAGTCTAATCAAAATTCTGGAGTAGACTAAATAAATGTAAGCTACAATTGCAGAAAATAAAAAAATCTAAGATTACAGAAAATAATAAAGAAAATTACCACATTTTACAAAAATTATACCTAATCCCTATGAAAATAAAAAAGCCCCCCCCAAATAAAAACACCCCCTAATCTAATAAACTACCAGTAGCCAGGGCCGGACTGGGAAATCATACCAGCGCTGGAAATTTTTATAGACCGGCCCAACCCCGCTCCCTCCAACTTAACCACGCCCCCTCCAAGCTAGCTACGCCCCCTACAAGCCAGCCAACTAGCTCTAGCTGGTATTCCCTTCAACTCATAAAAAATAAACATATTTTGAGTTAAGCAGGCAGTTTATACACAAATGAAATACTTGCAGATACACAACAAACACATGCATACACACTATATACACTTGCATACAGACGCAGACACAAACATACACATACAAACCGACACAAACCACATACACATACATGCAGGCACAAAACATACACACACCACATGAGTCTTTTTTTAATTTTACATAAAATTATTCCAGCCTGAAAAGGAAAACATTTTACACATATTTCACATAACTGAGGAGAAAGTAGCTATACTAACTCCCTGGATGTGAGAAAAGGAACTTAGAACTGACAATCACACACTGTGTGACACAGTCAGCTGTCTCAGTGCAGCACAGTGCGTGACAACCAGGACCTTCGACTCTAGGTCCTGGCCAGAGCATCGTGACCGGCAGCCTGAGCCTCCACTCTCCCAGTCCCTGCTTGCTACATTCCTTTGCATTATAACAGTATCTGGCCAGCGCAGTCTGTACCTGGCTGGCTGCTGTGATGGCTGCCATACTCCCCTGCACTATCTCAGCTTTAGATCATAGTCACAGCACTCACGTCTGATTTTACTGAGAGATGAAGCAAGGATCCGATATCCTCCTCCTGACCAGTGTCCCGCGGCCATCTCACTTTGTTACCGAGACATAGCTGTTCAGACTTCAGCGCTGCACTCCGAGTCCCAGCGACCATGCTGACACCACCTACTCACACGTGCAGCTGTGCGCCAAAAACTTGACTGACTCACTTGTCACATCCTTCACTACACTATTGGGTACAATTATGCAGACGTCCCAGCTTTAGATTTCACTGCACACTGACTGACAGACACTGTGTTTTTCTTTGACTAAGTAGTTAGTAGCACTTACTTCCTGGTTTACAGACTGTGTGTTCGGTAATGGTGGGCAGAGCAAAGGTTACTAGTGATCATGGCACAAAAAAAATTAATCAGCCGCCCGCATAAAAAATGTGTTGCTCTCAGACAGTCTCTGTAGCAGCTGAGCCAGCCCAGCTGAGCTGCCGGCCAGCGACCCACCGGGATTTTTCTCGGTATCCCGGCTGCCCAATCCGGCCCTGCCAGTAGCCCTTAAAAGGGCTTTTTGCAGGGCATTGCCCCAAGATAATCAGCTCTTTTTCAAGAAAATACACAACCCCCTCAACAGTAAAACCCCCCACCCACCAAACCCCCTCAAATAAAATAACCTAACACTAAAAACCCTAAACTACTCATTGCCCTGAAAGGGGCATTTGTTGGGCATTGCCCTTAAAAGTGCATTCATCTCTTTTACTGCCAACCTATCTAAATAAAATAAAAAAATAAAAATCCCTTAAAAAACCCTAAGTCTAACCCCCAAGTGGTCCTCACCTGTCCTGAAGTCCGGCGGAGAATGTCCTGCTCCAGGCGGTGAAGTCTTCTTCCAAGCAGCGACCTCTTCTTTCTTCTTCTAGGAACCAGCCGGCGCGGAGCGGAGGTCGGAGCTGAAGACCGATGACCGCGGAGCTGAAGACCGGGGACCCTGGAACTGAAAAACGGCGAGTTTACTTTCTTAGGTGCTGGCAGTTTCTAAAGTGCCATAAGTCACTGGCAACTCCAGAAATTTGTATTTTGGCTCATTTCTGGACATCGCTAGTTTATCAGACTTACAGCACTTTATGAGCTGCCGGCGCCGTATATGTAATACCCCAATGTGCAAGGTGAAATTATGGGCGGTGCGGTTTGCAGCGCTTGCGCTGAAGCCTGCACCGTATATGTAATCGCGCCCTGGGTATTTCTAAACACAGGACAAAATTTTTAAACTATTTAGTATGATTGTTTTTTGGTGGTTGTAGATGTGTAACAGATTTTGGGGGTCAAAGTTCGAAAAAGTGTGTTTTTTTCATTTTTTCATCATAATTTATATTTTTTTATAGCTAATTATAAGATATGATGAAAATAATGATATCTTTCGAAAGTCCATTTAATGGCGAGAAAAACAGTATATATTATGTGTGGGTACAGTAAATGAGTAAAAGATAAATTACGGCTAAACACAAACACTGCAGAAATGTAAAAATAGCCTTGGCCCCAAACGGTCAGAAAATGGAAAAGTGATGTGGTCTTTAAGGGGTTAAAATTATATGCCCTATTTGAAACATGAAAGTTTTTTTTGGACTTGACTGTCCATTTAACAATACTTGTAAAGGGTTAAACAAGAGAGTAACTCTGAAGGTAGCTGCAGGCCAGGAGGAAAACAATAGCATAGTGACTAGCAACTATGCATCTGACATAGCTTACACCAAGATAGTTCCTTAAAGGGACATAAAAGATCAATAATGAAATGCCCTTATTTGCTAGAACATTCTATTATTGCACTATTGGTTGCAGCAGTGGTTCCCAAACCCTTTCTGCCCCCCCGGGTCTATAAACTCATTACCTTACTTTAAAAATATTATTGTAAATTGAAATACACAACCCCTAATGAAGATAACAACACAAGACAGTTTAAAAAAAGGAACACTTAATTAAACATTTATTGAAATCTTAAATGATACCAGTCAATTTTCACAGTGCAGAAGTTTTATATACCAAATTTATAATCACTTTAATATTAAATAAAAAATTGTTATGTGGTACCAGTTTTTCAATGCCAGGTTTTATGTTATAGCTTAAAGGGACACTGTACCCAAATTTTTTCTTTTGTAATTCAGAAAGAGCATACAATTTTAAGCAACTTTCTAATTTACTCCTATTATTAATTTTTCTTCGTTCTCTTGCTATCATTATTTGAAAAGAAGGCATCTAAGCTTTTTTTTGGTTTCAGTACTCTGGACAGCACTTTTTTATTGGTGGATGAATTTATCCACCAATCAGCAAGGACAACCCAGGTTGTTCACCAAAAATAGGCCGGCATCTAAACTTAAATTCTTGCATTTCAAATAAAGATACCAAGAGAATGAAGAAAATTTGATAATAGGAGTAAATTAGAAAGTTGCTTAAAATTTCATGCTTAATCTGAATCAAGAAAGAAAAATTTTGGGTACAGTGTCCCTTTAAGTCTTAAAGGGACATGAAATGCAAAATGTTTCTTTCGTGAATCAGAGCTTACAATTTTAAACAACTTTCCAGTTTACTCCTATTATCAAATTTGCTTTATTCTTTTTGTTTCCTTTGATGAAAGAGCAGCTATACACTAGTAGGAGCTAGCTGAACAATGCGTGTAGCCACTAATAACCAACTAATAACCAGCTAGACCGCAGAAGTATAGGATATGTACATATTCTTTTTTAGCAAAGTGCACCAAGAGAACAAAGCAAATTTGAAAATAGAAGTAAATTTAAAAATGTATTAAAATCAAATAATTTATCTCAATCAAGCAAGTTACATTTTTACTTTCCTATCCCTTTAAATTGTCATGCTTAGAAATATTGACTTCATTTCTTTTTTTTCTTGGAGCCTAGTTGTAAAAAAAGGTTATGAAAAGTGTATTCTACAGTGATATATATATATATATTTATTTATTAACTTATGTCCCTTTTAAACAAATTTTTTAAAGACATTTTAAGCAGAATTTTTAAGGTCTGATGACAAAATGCCAGAGATGGAACTGGAAATTTTACTCTCAGTTTTTTATAGAGTTGCTGGGCAGTCATATATCCATGTAAGAACTAAATAAAACCCCAAAAACACAAAGAAAAATAAAACTCCAACAACATAATTTGTATATTATAATGCTGTATCATTACATGTCTTCACACCCTGATTCATTACTATTGTGATAATCTTCCTTACTAAACTCATTTCTGGGCTATCAACCACAATGTGTGGCTACAATAGTTTCTGGAAACAGGAGGGAGCTCATAATTATGTAAATCCATGCAAATCACGGCATCTACTCCACCTCCAAAGTGGCTCTTCTTGAAATTACATTCCTGCACAGCGGGAAGACATATAAAATGCCTATGCATACATTTTTATTATCTACAGTACATGGTTCTGTTTAAGAATTTAAAAAAAATCTTCAGCATGCAGATTTTTATCATCCCAAAAATATAACATGAAGAACAAAAAAAAAGGTTATTCTGAGCAGAAAACCTTTTAAAGTAAAAAAGTAATAATTTAAAAAAATATATATTAAAAAAAGTATTTTAAGAAAAACATTAACTATCAAAGTTCTTTGCAAGCTAATCAGTATTCTCTTTCTTCTTTTGAATGTGAAGCTACCTATTAAATCAGATTGCAAGTACATTCAATTGCAGATCCCAAAGATACTAGAATAAAGTGTGTATCCAATATAAACTGTGGTTCAGAATTCTAAAGATATATTTTTTTTTCCCGTGCAATTTGTCAACTTAGTTTTTAGTACTAAAAACAGATTTCTTCATAGAGAGAATAATACATTTGTGCGATGGACAATTCTTCATCTTAAATCCTTCTCCATTAAATTAATCCAGCAGTTTGATTGCAGCCTAGTAACACTTGATTGTGACGATTCACCTTTATCCAATCAATGTTCTTTCAAGACATCCATTTTGTTTAGCAGGTGTTTCATTGAAATGGGTTCAAACATTTCTGAATGCAATTTTGTTATAAAAAGTGTTACTGTGACTGCTAGCAGTAACTAAACAAATATATTTTTAGTAAAAATTGATAAGGTTATGGTTTGTAGCAATTACTTATAATGCAGCTACTTTCTTTAATTTTTATATATAAATATAGTTGCTTGAACATGTATAACGTTTGTTACATTATTTAAAGGGACACTGAACCCATTTTCTTTTGCGTGTGTGTGTGATTCAGATAGCGCATGCAATTTTAAGCAACTTTCTAATTTACTCCTATTATCATTTTTTCTTCGTTCTCTTGCTATGTTTATTTCAAAAAGAAGGCATCTAAGCTAAGGAGCCAGCCAATTTTTGGTTCAGTACACTGGATGGCACTTGTTTATTAGTGTGTGAATTTATCCACCAGTCAGCAAGAACAACCCAGGTTGTTCACCAAAAATGGGCCGGCATCTAAACTTACATTCTTGCTTTTCAAATAAAGATACCAAAAGAATGAAGAAAATTTGATAATAGGAGTAAATTAGAAAGTTGCTTAAAATTGCATGCTCTATCTGAATCACAAAAGAAAAATTTTTGGGTTCAGTGTCCCTTTAAATAGAGACAGCAGAAATTAAACTTTCATGTTGCTGATACAGTTAACAGACTTTTTTTATATTTTACATTTTAACATGCAAGCCTATGATCAAATGTACTTCTTTACATATACTTTATTAAACTTGTTGAGAAAATACTGAGGTAGACTAAGAAGTGTGCACATCTTGAGCTCTATAGGACTAAAGCCCCATTTGACGTTCTCATCTACCTGCAACAGAGAGAAACACAGCCCTTCCCACAATCTACAGCTGAAAATTAAAACCAAGACATGGAAGCTTTTATTAAACATATATAAAATATAATAACATAAGTTTACTTATGAAGGTGGCGGCAACCTAAATTCCTACAAAAATCCAATGCCAAAAAGATGTCAAGGCCCATCTGACTTTACACAGAACCACACCAAGATCTCTCAAGAACTCTTAAGAAGAGCTAAAGATACCCAAGGAGATTTTCAGTCAACTCATATATTGATAAGAACACCCCTAGGGGAGCACCTTGGCCTGGTTCTCACTCTGCAATCATAACAAACCATTATCTCCCACCACAACCATGCAAACATGCGTATTGCAAACTAGGATACCTGAACGCACAAAGCTTGCTTTATATTAACCAAGAAAAAAAACAAGACCTTCATCAGAAAGATCTACTCCTTCTTGCTGATAAAGAAACTTCTTGTCAGCTGACAAGAACTCATAGCAAACCACAAAGCCTTATGTGACCATGATCAATCTCCCCAGCTCCCTGTTTACCTTCATGAGCATCCAACCAAATGAGACTAGGTGCGAGACGATGAGCAAATCTCCCTCTCTGCCTGAGCTGGGAAAGTCAACCAAGTGTCCCTGGTCTTCTTATAAGTCTTGAAGATGGGGATAAATAACAGCAAGGCTCTATCCATGAAAGGGACATATTTAAAGTGAAGGTAAAGTTTTCCTTTTTTGATGCCTGTATTCTATTATTCATCTAGTATACACTCTGATCGCTAAGTTTTTTTTTCATCATTGTATATATATTGGTGTATTTTAAAACTTTATATTTACAGTCTCTGCCGTTCTTCGCTCCTCCCTCCTTTCATTTCCTGAATTTTTAATACATTACGTACAGAGCGGTCCCACCCGCTCTGTACGTTCTTCCAAAGCGCGTTCATGATTTACGTCTCACTTGCGCATGCGCAGCTTACGCCGAACATTCGATTTGCGCCTGCGTGAAATAATTTTTTTATAGCTAATATGTGTAATAAATATTCGAAATATAAACTTACTTCCAATAAAAATGAAACTGCTTTCTGCGCTCTTTCAATTTGTATCAAACACGACTGCAGCCCAAGTTAGTAAATAGCCAAGACGAAATCAAAAAAGCGCATGCGCTAAACTGGAACGAGCTGGGAGAAGAAAGGAAAGGAAGTGAAGGCCACGCATGCGCATATAGGACAATAAGGTGGTGACGTCATATAACGGCTGCCTAACTGCCAGTGTTTCAATTGGAGAGTCAGAAAACGTGACCGGTATTATGAAAAAATAATAAATAAACGGGTTGTTTTAAAAGCGCAAGGAATCGGATCAAGAAACGGTAATAAATACATAAATATTGCGATTAGAACATTTTCATGACTTAAAGTCCCATTTATTTTCTTAGTATTTACAGGGTCAAAAGTGTAATATGTGAAAGTTTACCTTCACTTTAAGCTAAATTAACTTCCCTGAAGCTAGTGGGAACCATGAGTTCACCTAAAAGCCTAAAAAAAACACAAAAAAACTAGAATGCAAAACTATACCTACAAGCCTGCAATAATCCCTGCATTCACTGTGCTATAATGGGTTTCCTGCTGTCCTGACTCCCAATTTACAGTACAATCCACAAGGGAAGACAGCACACTTTCCAGGGTGGGGCACGGAAAAGGGATCAGCCAGGTTCCAACAGCACTGTAATAATTCAAGGTTTTCCAGCCTCCAGGTAATATTTTTAAAGACTTTTATTTTTTGAAGCAGGGCCATGAGTACAAAAATAACAACAACGTTTCAAACCTGCAATAGGTTCTTAGTCATGTCATGAGTTCCACCCTCACCCAAACCCTATCCATCTACTTGACTACTGGGAGGCTAAAAAATATATTTAAAAATAACAAAGGCACTAGTCAACTGTGAACAATGCCTTACTTAAAGGGACAGTTTACTCCAGAATTGTTATTGTTTAAAAAGATAGACAATCCCTTTATTAACCTTCCCCAGTTTTGTATAACCAACACGGTTATATTATGAAGTTATTTACCTCTGTGATTACCTTGTATCTGTTAGAGAAAAATATTTAACTGCCATTTTGCCCTATGCTTTATATTAAATTGATGCTTGTAGCTTTAAGAACAATACATTTTCTTGTCAGTTCAGCTATTTTGTTGTGCTTGCAAAAATATAAACTTCTAGTAGCCACCCAAGTGCTGTATGGATGAAATAAGAAGACCACAAGTTGCCAACGTGTGAAGATTCTAGATTGGCTCAAAGCACAGCACATTGGGACAATTTGAGGCAATTAAGAGACACTGTTCTTATCTGATTTTGCACGCCACTTTAAAGTGATGACATGCTGTCACTCTGTTGTAATCCTGCTTCATTGTAACCTTTTGAATTTGGTCCAGTTGTTTCAAGTTGTATTTTTTTCTTCAACATTTTGGTGCTGAAAAACCGGGAGTTTCAAAGCGATTCTGGAACCTGAGGACAGGAGACCACCGGCGCAAACAAGTGAGAACCTTTGTGTCTTAAATTGCTCGCCCCTCCTCTGATTCCTAAACCCTCTGTCCTGTCATAAGTACAAACTCTCAAGAACCTGAAACAACTGTTTTATGTTTTAACATCTTTTGTTATGAATGTGTGAGTGTAAGATGTCCTTCATGGTGTGTGACTGCACTGCTCAAAGATGCCCCTCTGCAGAGAAATTGGTGTGTTAAGTAAGAGGACCCTATCATCCTCAGACACTAATGTTTTCTATTTTCTGAGTTTGTCAAGTAAACTGTTAGTAACATTGGCCTCTAGTTATGAAGCCGTCGACTTTCTTGCATTCAACAGCACCAATATGCTTGCCTAAAATCGCTTAACATCGCTGCCGCGGACCTGAATATGTTCACCAAAATTATCAAGAAAGCTGTCAAAAAGCCGCGTACCAAGTACGGTGCGATGAGCAGTGGACTGTTGTTAACTAACAGTCATCGATCTCGCTGCTCATCGGCTTATTCACAGCTTTCTTGCTACCATGTCACTAAGCACCCACACTATACTAAACTGTTTTACCCCCTATACCGCTGCTCCCGGAGCCCACCACAACTAAATGAAGTTATTAACCCCTAAACCACCGCTCCCGGAGCCCACCGCCACCTACATTATATGTATTAACCCCTAAACCGCCGCTCCCGGACCCCGCCGCAACAAAATAAAATGTTTAACCCCTAAACCGCTGCTCATGGACCCCGCCGCCACCTACATTAAATTTATTAACCCGTAATCTGACCCCCCTACACCGCCGCCACCTACATTAAATTTATTAACCCCTAATCTGACCCCCCTACACCACCACCACCTACATTAAATTTATTAACCCCTAAACCTAAGCATAACGCTAACACCCCCTAACTTAAAGATAATTTAAATTAATTTAAATAAATATTCCTATCATTAACTAAATTATTCCTATTTAAAACTAAATACTTACTAGCTAGCTACAATATAACTATTAGTTACATTGTAGCTGTCTTAGGGTTTATTTTTATTTTGCAGGCAAGTTTGTATTTATTTTGACTAGGTAGAATAGTTATTAAATAGTTATTAACTATTTAATGACTACCTAGTTAAAATAAATACAAATTTACCTGTAAAATAAACCCTAACCTAACTTACAATTACACCTAACTCTACACTATAATTAAAATAATTACCTAAATTAAAATAAATGAATTACAATTAAATAAAATTAACTAAAGTACAAAATAAAACCCACTAAATTACAGAAAATAATAAAATAATTACAAGAATTTTAAACTAATTACACCTAATCTAATCCCCCTAATAAAATAAAAAAGCCCCCCAAAATAAAAAAAATCCCTACCCTATACTAAATTACAAATAGCCCTTAAAGGGCCTTTTGTGGGGCTTTGCCCCAAAGTAATCAGCTCTATTACCTGTAAAAAAAAATACAATACCCCCCAACATCAAAACCCACAACCCACACACCCAACCTACTCTAAAACCCACCCAATCCCCCCTTAATAAAACCTAAGCTCAGCTGCTGATCGCTTCCTTCTTCCTCTGTGTCAGCGCGGTAGCGTTTTCTTGTTTGCTTAGCAACCCTGTTCTCGTCGGCCCCTTCTGCTGACGTCAGAAGGCCTTCTTATTCCGGCGTCTCCTCTCCTCGGTGCCTGTTTGTTTTCTCTCGTTGGCTAAGTGAGTACCATTTATATCTTTGATATTCTGAACCTGTGCCTGCTTAATTCTGTACCCTGAACCCCTATCTGACTGATTTCACGTTGCTGGACATTGCTTGCTGGAATATTCTATTTGTTAACCCCTACCTGCCTGATTACTCATTGCTGGACATTGCTTGCTTGATTATTCTATTGGTTAACCCCTACCTGCCTGATTACTTGATGCTGGACATTGCTTGCTTGATTATTCTATTGGTTAACCCCTACCTGCCTGATTACACGTTGCTGGACATTGCTTGCTTGATTACTCTATTGGTTAACCCCTACCTGCCTGATTACACGTTGCTGGACATTGCTTGCTTGATTACTCTATTGGTTAACCCCTACCTGCCTGATTACACGTTGCTGGACATTGCTTGTTTGATTACTCTATTGGTTAACCCCTACCTGCCTGATTACACGTTGCTGGACATTGCTTGCTTGGCTATTCTATTGGTTAACCCCTACCTGCCTGATTACACATTGCTGGACATTGCTTGCTTGATTACTCTATTGGTTAACCCCTACCTGCCTGATTACACGTTGCTGGACATTACTTGCTTGTTTACTCTTTTGATTAACCCTATCTACACAAAGTTTCTTCTCCTGACCCTGCTGTGCCATCTTCCAGTCTATTTCTGTGAGTATATTATACTATATCTGTCGCAGGGTCAGGTCCTGGTATATACTCACTGTGCTAGGGTGTTATTAACCTCATTCTAGCATTTGGGTCTAACTCTGGACTTTACCTATCCTGACACCTAACACTACCCCCTTGAAGATCACCCTACCTTGAGACGTCTTCACCCAGCCAAGCACAAGTGGTCCTCCAGATTGGCAGAAGTCTTCATCCGATCCGGGCAGAAGAGGACCTCCAGACGGGCAGAAGTCTTCATCCAGGCGGCATCTTCTATCTTCTTCCATCCGGCGAGGAGCGGCTCCATCTTGAAGATATCCAACGCGGAGCATCCATCCAGACCGACGACTACCTGACGAATGATTATTCCTTTAAATGACATCATCCAAGATGGCGTCCCTTGAATTCCGATTGGCTGATAGAATTCTATCAGCCAATCGGAATTAAGGTAGGAAAAATCCTATTGGCTGATACAATCAGCCAATAGGATTGAGTGTGCATTCTATTGGCTGTTCCAATTCTATCAGCCAATCGGAATTCAAGGGACGCCATCTTGGATGATGTAATTTAAAGGAATACTCATTCGTCGGGTAGTCGTCGGTCTGGATGGATGCTCCGCATCGGATGTCTTCAAGATGGAGCCGCTCCTCGCCGGATGGATGAAGATAGAAGATGCCACCTGGATGAAGACTTCTGCCCATCTGGAGGTTCTTTTCTGCCCGGATCGGATGAAGACTTCTGCTCCTCTGGAGGACCACTTGTGCCCAGCTGGGTGAAGACGTCTCACTGTAGGGTGATCTTCAAGGGGGTAGTGTAAGGTTTTAGAGGTTAAACACTTTATTAGAGTTGCGGTGGGCTCTGGGAGCGGCAGTTTAGGGGTTAATACATTTATTAGAGTTGCGGCGGTATAGGGGGGCAGATTAGGGGTTAATAAGTATAATGTAGGTGACGGCGGGGTCCGGGAGTGGCGGTTTAGGGATTAAACACTTTATTTAGTTGCAGCGGTGTAGGGGGGGGGCAGATTAGGGGTGTTTAGACTCGGGGTACATGTTAGGGTGTTTGGTGTAGAAACTACCATAGGAATCAATGGGATATCGGGCAGCAGCGAACATGAGCTTTCGCTGCTGTCAGATTCTCATTGATTCCTATGGCATCCGCCGCCTCCAGGGCGGCGGATTGAAAACCAGGTACGCTGGGCCGGAAAAGTGGCGAGCGTACCTGGTAGTTATTTGATAACATCAAAAAGTAGTCAGATTGTACCGAACTTGCGTTCGGAACATCTGTAATGATGTAACCATCGATCTGTGTCGGACTGAGTCCGGCGGATCGTATGTTACGTCACTATATTCTACTTTTGCCAGTCTGTAGGGTTTGATAACTACGGCAAATCAGGCTCGCCACAAATATGCTGTGGAATTCCAGCGTATTTGCGGTTGACAGCTTGATAAATAGAGGCCATTGTCTGCACAGCAAAGGGACAGTGGAAGGTTAAGTGTGGGTTGGTGCAGTTTCTTACTAGTCTGCCTTGACTATCAGTACAAAGTCTCTGGGTACCCCCTGTGCTCGGCCTTTAGACATCATTGATTAATTTCAACTTCAGTCCAATGCTGTTATTGGGTACAGGGCTATTCCTAGAGAACGAGTGCAAACCCTGATCTCTGATTACCTCTCGGCTTTGTTTGTGGATGACCCAGGTCACGTTGGTTTGAGCCTGTACTCTCCTATACTGAAGGGCACATCCCTAAGCTTTAGCAGAGTTGTCTCTCATGATAGATAAAGCTGTTAATATAATCCCCCTATCATGGTTTGACTTTGATGATATAAGAGGCCAGGTACTTTTTGGATATGTCTCCCTACTGTTTATTATTTGGTTTGTTGGAAAATTTGGCAGGATCAACAGCGGGAATTTTTATTGTGTGACTTTCCCTGACAACCACAGCCACAGTATGCAAAACAGAATGAGAAGCAGTCTGCCAGGAACGAACAGCAGCATCAATAGCTTGTTCTATGGCCCGGTTGCCACCTGGTAGTAGCTTCTTTCTGCCCAATTGTGCTTTTCACAGAGGAAAACTTTCATGTAGTATATCAGTCTGAATCCGCCGACATGGTCAGTCCAGCCCCGAAATACCAGGCAATTCTCCTCTGAACAAGGAACATGACAACCCCAGACGATTGTTTCGGCCTCCTTTGGGCCTCATCAGTGAGGTGGAACCATATCCCTCTAAGCACATTGGGCAAGGAGTCCACGTCTGGTTTCCCCCATCACCCATAGGGAGACTATCCCCAGGGTCATATTCACATATGCAAAACAGAATGAGAAGCAGTCTGCCAGGAACAAACAGCAGCATCAATAGCTTGTTCTATGGCCTGGTTGCCACCTGGTAGTAGCTTCTTTCTGCCCAATTGTGCTTTTCACAGAGGAAAACTTTCCTGTAGTATATCAGTCTGATCTCGCCGACATGGTCAGTCCAGCCCCGAAATACCAGGCAATTCTCCTCTGAACAAGGAACATGACAACCACAGACGATTGTTTTGGACTCCTTTGGGCCTCGTCAGTGAGGTGCAGCCATATCTCTCTAAGCACATTGGGCAAGGAGTCCACGTCTGGTTTCCCCCATCACCCATAGGGAGACTATCCCCAGGGTCATATTTACATATGCAAAACGGAATGAGAAGCAGTCTGCCAGGAACGAACAGCAGCATCAATAGCTTGTTCTATGGCCCGGTTGCCACCTGGTAGTAGCTTCTTTCTGCCTAATTGTGCTTTTCACAGAGGAAAACTTTCCTGTAGTATATCAGTCTGATCCTGCCGACATGGTCAGTCCAGCCCCGAAATACCAGGCAATTCTCCTCTGAACAAGGAACATGACAACCCCAGACGATTGTTTCGGCCTCCTTTGGGCCTCGTCAGTGAGGTGCAGCCATATCCCTCTAAGCACATTGGGCAAGGAGTCCACGTCTGGTTTCCCCCATCACCCATAGGGAGACTATCCCCAGGGTCATTTTTACATATGCAAAACAGAATGAGCAGCAGTCTGCCAGGAACGAACAGCAGCATCAATAGCTTGTTCTATGGCCCGGTTGCCACCTGGTAGTAGCTTCTTTCTGCCCAATTGTGCTTTTCACAGAGGAAAACTTTCCTGTAGTATATCAGTCTGATCCCGCCGACATGGTCAGTCCAGCCCCAAAATACCAGGCAATTCTCCTCTGAACAAGGAACATGACAACCCCAGATGTACGTTTTGGCCTCCTTTGGGCCTCGTCAGTGAGGTGCAGACGTATTCCTCTAAGCACATTGTGCAAGGATTCCACGTCTGGTTTCCCCCATCACCCATAGGGAGACTATCCCCAGGGTCATATTTACATATGCAAAACAGAAAGAGAAGCAGTCTGCCAGGAACAAATAGCAGCATCAATAGCTTGTTCTTTGGCCCGGTTGCCACCTGGAAGTAGCTTCTTTCTGCAAAATTGTGCTTTTCACAGAGGAAAACTTTCCTGTAGTATATCAGTCTGATCCCACCGACATGGTCAGTCCAGCCCCGAAATACCAGGCAATTCTTCTCTGAACAAGGAAAAGGCAAACCCAGATGATCGTTTCGTCCTCCTTTGGGCCTCGTCAGTGAGGTGCAGACGTATTCCTCTAAGCACATTGGGCAAGGAGTCTATGTCTGGTTTCCCCCATCAGCCATAGGGAGACTATCCCCAGGGTCATATTCACATATGCAAAACAGAAAGAGAAGCAGTCTGCCAGGAACGAACAGCAGCATCAATAGCTTGTTCTATGGCCCGGTTACCACCTGGAAGTAGCTTCTTTCTGCCTAATTGTGCTTTTCACAGAGGAAAACTTTCCTGTAGTATATCAGTCTGATCCCGTCGACAATAGAAAAAAAGGTGTATCCTAAGTTTTTCCTCTTGTGAGAGGGGACCCCTGAAAATGCCGAGTTCCATGGGAGTGAGTGAAGTTGAGGTTTTGTCTGTTTGTTGTTGAAATGATCTTTTAGGATAAACATCTTGGTGTGACCTCTCGGCTCTTCTCTCCCTGTACCTGCGGTCCATTTTAATGGATACTTTAATCAAGACTTCCAATGTATCTGGAATTTCTATTCTGGACAACTCATCCTTCAGATATTCGGACACGCCTAACCTAAATTGATTCTTTAAACTTATAGAGTTCCATTGAGAGTCAGTAGCCCATAGTTGAAAATCTGTGATATAATCCTCTATGGGTCTCTTTCCCTGTGTTAGAGCCCTGCTGTATTTTGTTTGTTAACATCTTCATACAGCACCACCATTACAGAAAATAAATTATCTAGAGAGTCCAGGATTACATTGTTTGTCTCTAAGAATCGGTTTGCCCAGATCCTGGGTTCCCCACTTAAGTATGATATGGTCGTACAGACCTTGATCCTTTCAGTGTAATACGTTCTGGTTTTGAGAGAAAAAAAATAAATAACAAGCATTTTTGAACTCTCTGAACTCAGAGCGAATTCCAAAGAATACTGTGGGAGGGTTTACATGTGGTTCTGGGTATTCTGAATGTCTTGAGGTTATTAGATCATTAATTAATCCCTTTAAGGTGGTATTCTCAGTTTGAAGGGTTGTGAGTCACTGTGCCAGAATATCTACCTTACGATTAAGTTCAGATATTTCATTTGTTACATTGTTTGAATCCATACTGAATATATAAATATTAGTTCTGTTTTAGGCTTATTATGTGACGCTTTAACCTTATACTATATATATATATATATTCATATATGATGTTAAACATATTTTAGTAAGGTTAGTATTAAATATGTAGCTTCTCAAGAATGTGAAATCAATATTGCAGGAAAAGATTCACATGAGAAGAGAAGCAGTTTGTCTTCATGAATAAAGCCAACCAGCAACAACTGGAGCTTTATAGTAAATCTGACTTGGGCAGCAAATGGTTCAGTTTATAAGAATTAGATGTACGTCTCTTTAAGGTGTGATATGTGGCTTCCTTAGAAGGTCCTGGTTCTACTAATATGTTGTAAGGAAAAGTTATAGCTTTCTCAGAGAGTAGTAAGAGCAAGTATAGTTCATGTATAACAGAGATGTTTTAACCAACTTGACAAAACAGAAGTTGTTATTGTAAGCAATGTGGAATACTGTCCTTAATTCAAATATGCAAGAGGTTACCTGTATTATGCAGACTCAGTTGCAGCGTCTGTGTAAGAGAGTCCAATTTGAGCTGCGGTTTGTTTTCCAATAGCGGAGGAGGTGCTTGTGACGTCAAAGGAGACAGCGTAAGTTAGCTTTCAGTGGATTTGTGCATAATGAAGACAGGTATAGCAAAAGTATATAGTGCATACAATTTGAGATATGGCAACAATAAAAAGTTACTTGCATTTGAGAGTCGTTGGTTCTGGAACACAAAATTATAAGATGGATATCCCACGGAGCAGGAAGACGTAGACAAACGAGAGTCAGACTTGGTAGATATCTTGAAAGCGACTGAATAGTGTAGTTGCAGTCAGCTGAATTGAATACAGGAAGTACAGGAAGGAGGCGGGAGGTAACCTTGAAGACCAAGGTATGGGGAAAATGCTCACTGCCACATTGGTGTTGGGACCGATTAAAGAAATTCATGATAAATTGGTTTCTGCCCATTCTGATTGGCGGGATAAATCAGTCCCAGCACTAATGAGCTTAGCGAGCTCGATACAAAGGAACATAGAGGATGTACAGGACAAGAAAGCACAAAGGGTAATGCTATTGAGTGCCCCTGGGAAACCCCAATGGAAAAAGCTCAGAGGGACAAATAAGGGGAACCCAGAAAAGCCAAATGCTATAACTGTGACAAATTGTGTCCTTTTGCAAGAGACTGCACGGCTCCAAAGCTTTCCAGTGCTACCAATCATATATGAGAGCAGAGGGGGTGATGCCTTTGTTCGTCTGACCCTCTCTGACATGTCATACCATTCTGTGGAGTGTTTGGTGGACACTGGAGCAGCCCGCAGATTTCTCATAAGATCAGAAGCTGTTATTAAAATGCCAGGCACATCAGCGAGCAGTAGTGAAGGAAAAATAGATAGAGGCGCCAATGGTGCAGATCAATGAGGAATCTCAAGGGTTATCAGTAAGAGATATGTACAGGGTACTCACTTGTGGGAGAGGCAATCAATTATGCCTATAGGAGCAGGCTGGATTTCTACAGCAGTCCAGCTAGCTGATCAAGGCCCCAACAAGCAACTCCAGGGTGCAGGGAATCAACAGGTCCAGGTTGAATACCAGAATAGGTATGCAAGCAGGATGGTAGCAAAAGGGCAATTCACCCTATTACACACATGCCTGATGAAACAGTTTTTACTTAGAAACGCGTTGCATGGTTTCTCCTTTTATCCAAGATTTTATTTGGCACCACAAGAAGTTGTGTATTTTACAATTTTTAAATAAATTTGTTTTTATTTTACCAACTTTTAAGTGTCTATCATATCTTGGTGCTGCACTATTAATAGGGTGAATTGCCCTTTTGCTACCATCCTGCTTGTATACCTATTCTGGTATTCAACCTGGACCTGTTGATTCCCTGCACCCTGGAGTTGCTTGCTGGGGCCTTGATCAGCTAGCTGGACTGCTGTAGAAATCCAGCCTGCTCCTATAGGCATAATTGATTGCCTCTCCCACAAGTGAGTACCCTGTACATATCTCTTACTGATAACCCTTGAGATTCCTCATTGATCTGCACCATTGGCGCCTCTATCTATTTTTCCTTCACTACAGATCGTCCATCATCGTATGCTGTTAGAGAGCTGCCCACCGAACCATTTCTACAACCAAATACGTTTGTTACATTGGACTTTTTATTTTTCCACTATTCACCTGTGGTAATATAATATAACATAACTGAATAATTGTAATAATAATTTATATATTTTTTTTATTTTTTTCTAGTTATTGTGCTATTTATACACCACTTATCACATTGTGTTTTTTTTAATATGTTATATATCATCACTATTTGTCACATGTAGCGCCTCCTAGAGGATTTTAGGGGGTTATTTATATCCCCCTTATTTCCTAACTTCTTTACATCAGTGAGCAATAGATCCTATCACTATGGTTAATAATAGCGTAGATAAAGCAGCCAAAAAGGCAGCTCACAGTCTTCTGAAACTGTGGAGAATTTGACAATGGATGTTTTAAAAACCCTCCAAAACCAAACAGGTTACTGGTGTACAAACCCTACCTTTAGCCCTCTTTGCAGTAAAACATACCCCAAAGGGAAAGTATGGGCTTTCACCGTATGAGATTTTGTTTGGTAGACCACCACTAACAGGCCTTTTCTTTCCACAATAATTACATGGGCAGTATGCTTCTCTAACTGATTATGTTGTCCAGCTGCATGAGCAACTGACTAATTTGCATGGAAAAGTTATCTCTTCATTACCAGATCCAGAAGAAATACTAGAACTCACCACCTGCACCCTGGAGACTGGGTGGTGATAAGAAGATACGTGCGGAGACACCTAGAGCCCAGATTTGCCGGCCCATACAAGGTGTTACTGACCACACCCACCTCAGTCAAAGTGTAAGGGAAACCAAACTGGATTACACGCCTCCCACTGTAAGAAGGTGGACTTCCAGGTCGATAAAAAGAACCTGTGTCAAAAGGGAGAGGCACTGGGGATGAAAAGGGTTAACAAACTATGCACCAGTGAAGGGCGACAAACGAACAAATTCCAACTAGCTTTTACATCAATAGACCGCCAAGCAGCTGAATGCCACAGACTGCTGGATATGCTCTCATGTTCCTGCCAATCATAAAGGAATCCCTTTAATAGGTGTACCAATATCAATGAATGATTTAAATGTAACAGATTACAGCTATGATGTTCAAATAGATATAAATCACTCTCGGCTAGATTCTGAGTTTTGGGTTCGCGAACGGCGAACGCGAACTTCCGCAAATGTTTGCGAACGGGCGAACCGCCATAGACTTCAATAGGCAGGCGAATGTTAAAACCCACAGGGACTCTTTCTGGCCACAATAGTAATGGAAAAGTTGTTTCAAGGGGACTAACACCTGGACTGTGGCATGCCGGAGGGGGACCCATGGCAAAACTCCCATGGAAAATTACATAGTTGATGCAGAGTCTGGTTTTAATCCATAAAGGGCATAAATCACCTAACATTCCTAAATTGTTTGGAATAACGTGCTTTAAAACATCAGGTATGATGTTGTATCGATCAGGTAGTGTAAGGGTTACAGGGTTACGCCCGCTTCACAGTGCGCAGTATAGGTGATATACCTGCCCTGACCATGCTTTGCAGACCAGGTATCAGTGGTCAGATGGACCCTTGCCCCAACACTGTGTGCCAGACATGCCATTATAGCAGATTTATATGGCTTTGGCGTTGCTTTTTGGTAATTAGAAGGCTGCTAAATGCCACTGCGCACCACACGTGTTTTATGCCCAGCAGTGAAGGGGTTAATTAGGGAGCATGTAGGGAGCTTGTAGAGTTAAAGGGCCATAATACCCAAATGTTTAAACACTTGAAAGTGATGCAGCATAGCTGTAAAAAGCTGACTAGAAAATATCTCCTGAACATCTCTATGTAAAAAAGAAAGATATTTTACCTCAAAAGTTCCTCAGTAGCCACCTCCCATTGTAAAGAATTTCTAAGCAGCATTTTAGTGTGTCTGTCCTGGGACATCTGAAGGGATGAGCATTGTGCACTCTCATCTTATTTCACCAATCAGGTAAAGGAAGTTTACAATGAAATCTCATGAGAGTCAAGTCAAATCTCATGAGATCACAGTAAAAGTTCATGACCTCAGCACTGCTGATGCTGATTGGCTGCTGTTCATTTCTTCATTTTTTTAAATTTTTTTACCTGCAGCTGGGAGCAGTTGAGTATAACTTTTTACACAGAACCTACTCTGCTGAGCTGAGGAAATTGTGAGGTAAAATATCTTCCTTTTTTACATAGAGATGCTCAGGTGATATTTTCCTGTCAGCTTTTTATAGTTATACTGCATAAGTTTCAAGTGATTTAGCATATGAGTATTTTGTCCCTTTAATTTTAGCTTAAGTGTAGTGTAGTAGACAACCCAAAGTATTGATCTATGCCCATTTTGGTATATTTCATGCCACCATTTCACCGCCAAATGCGATCAAATAAAAAACAATTGTTCACTTTTTTACAAACTTTAGGTTTCTCACAGAAATTATTTACAAACAACTTATGCAATTATGGCATAAATGGTTGTAAATGCTTCTCTGGGATCCCCTTTGTTCAGAAATAGCAGACTTATATGGCTTTGGCGTCGCTTTTTAGTAATTAAAAGGCTGCTAAATGCCACTGCGCACCACACGTGTTTTATGCCCAGCAGTGAAGGGGTTAATTAGGGAGCATATAGGCAGCTTGTAGAGTTAATTTTAGCTTAAGTGTAGTGTAGTAGACAACCCAAAATATTGATCTAGGCCCATTTTGGTATATTTAATGCCACCATTTCACCGCCAAATGAGATCAAATAAAAAAAAAATTGTTCACTTTTTCACAAACTTTAGGTTTCTCACAGAAATTATTTACAAACAACTTATGCAATTATGGCATAAATGGTTGTAAATGCTTCTCTGGGATCCCCTTTGTTCAGAAATAGCAGACTTATATGGCTTTGGCGTTGCTTTTTGGTAATTAGAAGGCTGCTAAATGCCACTGCGCACCACACGTGTTTTATGCCCAGCAGTGAAGGGGTTAATTAGGCAGCATGTAGGGAGCTTGTAGAGTTAATTTTAGCTTAAGTGTAGTGTAGTAGACAACCCAAAGTATTGATCTAGGCCAAATGCGATGATAGGAATTTTTATTTAGATTTATTTGAATTATATTTGTTAGGGGGTGTTAGGGTTAGGGTTAGACTTAGGTTTAGGGGTTAATAAATTTAGTATAGTGGCGGCAGATTAGGGGTTAATAAA
This sequence comes from Bombina bombina, assembly GCF_027579735.1. NCBI lineage: Eukaryota > Metazoa > Chordata > Amphibia > Anura > Bombinatoridae > Bombina > Bombina bombina. The sequence continues at coordinate 570,756,143 of NC_069501.1, forward strand.
TGTAGGTAGGTGGCGGCGATGTTAGGGGCGGCAGATTAAGGGTTAATAATATTTAACTAGTGTATGCGATGTGGGATTGCAGCTGTTTAGGGGTTAATATGTTTATTATAGTGGCGGCGATGTCCGGAGTGGCAGATTAGGGGTTAATAAGTGTAGGTAGGTTGCGGTGACATTGGGGGCAGGATATTAGGCATTAATAAATATAATGTAGGTGTCGGCGATGTTAGGGGCACCAGATTAGGGGTTAATAAGTATAATGTAGGTGTTGGCGATGTCCGGAGCGGCAGATTAGGGGTTAATAAACATAATGTAGGTGTCGGCGATGTCGGGGGCGGCAGATTAGGGGTTAATAAGTGTAAGATTAGGTGTGTTTAGACTCAGGGTTCATATTAGTGTGTTAAGTGTAAACATAACTTTAGTTTCCCCATAGGAATCAATGGGGCTGCGTTAGGGAGCTTTACGCTGCTTTATTGCAGGTGTTAGGCTTTTTTTCAGCCAGCTTTCCCCATTGATATTTATGGGGAAATCGTGCACATGCACATACAACCAGCTCACCACTGAAGCAGCACTGGTATTGGATTGCAGTATGGAGCACAATTTTGATCTACGCTCACTTCTTGCCTAATAACGCCGGGTTAGGAAAACCTGTAATACCAGCGCTGTAGGTAAGTGAGCGGTGACAATAACGTGCAAGTTTGCACCGCACCCCTCATAACGCAAAACTCGTAATCTAGCCGTCTGTTAATTATACTCTCTCAGATCAAGGTACATACTTAGAACTTGCTGGTATAATCTCTATGCCTACAATGTGTCTAGGGCCAATGTATGTCAATCACATAGCCAACATAAAGGGTTGCATAGTCAGTTTGCCCAAAGTATATGTGGGGAAAAGAGATTGTAGAAATGCTACCTTAACATTTAACATGGGACCTAACAAAGTAGAATGTGATACACTAAATGCTGATTTTAATAGTGTATGTTTTTGTTCAACGTTAAAAGCTTTGTGTGCCCCCAGGTGTGCCTGTCCTGAACAGAAAGACAATGATGAATGGAGCTGCCAAACTCAGCTATATCACAATATGATATGGTTTCAAATATGGCTGGGAAAACATGGCAAGATGATTCCAAGGGTCTTGAAACATTTATGGTAACAAGGCCTACAATTGGCTTCCCATTGGAGCATTGGGTAACTGTACCATAGGAAGAGTTGTACCAGCCATTAGAACACACTCAAATCCCTAGGGGAAACAAGGTATAAGCGAGAATTATTCTCATCTGCGGATAAAACCTGGATGTATTTCCATGCCAGGACAGGTTGGGGAATTGAGCTAGCAAAAAGAATAAATAAATAGGCTAGTATCATGGATGGGATTATTAATGAGACTACAAGTTCTATACATGCCCTTAATGAAGAGTTAGCCAAAGCTAGGAAAGTGGCTCTTCAGAATAGGATGGTTCTTGATTACCTACTTGTTATTGAGCTGGGGACATGTGCTATTATTGGCTCAGAATGTTGAACCTGGGTGGATAATTCCCATGACCCCATAGAGGCACACATAAACAAAGTAAGAGAGTTACAACAAAAATCTAGAGATATATCTAAGGAGGGATGGAATCCGTTCTCCTGGATGGGATCCATTGGAACCTGGTTTAACAATATGCTTACAAATCTTTTAAAACCCATAGTGGTAGTGATAAGATTAATTTAGATGTGCTTATTGTCTGGAAATTGTTAATGATTTGTGTTTCTTGATGCAGCAAAAAGATTAAGATACTGTACCTATTGTTTAGGGATCTGATACAATAGCCACAGAGATGACCGTCTGATAACTTAGCTCAGCTACCTGCCTCCCCTACAGACCCTCCAGTCATTCTAGAAGACAGGTGGAGGATCTCATCTCTGCGAGGGGGGTCCCGAAATTGCACTTCATCAGCTTTGGGCCTACTACAGGATTTGGACCTAGGCCTGTGACGAGATGCAATCTTGGCTGCTGTTGTTATCTGATTAGATAGAGATTGCATATTTTGTGTTTGTGTGTTACCAATAAAGATGCGTGAATACTTAGAGGAAATGGTCACTATGTAGGCAGTCCGGAATGGATGCCCGGCATCCCACTGTCTATGCAGCTTATCTGTATACTCAGTGATATACGGTCTGTCTAAGGGGTCATATCCAGGTAGGCAGGCTGTTAGTTAGTCAAATAAGAAACACAAAGTAATAAAGCCGTGATAATAAACGCAAGGTAATAGATAAATATATGTGATAATAAAATTATCAAAAGGGTAAGAAATGTTAGAGAAAAATATTTAACTCTGCCATTTTGCCCTATGCTTTATTAAATTGATGCTTGTAGCTTTAAGAACAATACTTTTTCTTGTCACTTCAGCTATTTTGTTGTGTTTGCAAAAATATAAACATCTAGTAGCCACCCAACGACATGAAAACACGGTAAGCACTCTGAATCTCTGTCTGCCGCCCTGGTGTAAAGCTCCGCTTTCTTGCTGCTATCACAGACCTCCACACACGCTGAACTGGTGTTACAGTCTCAGCGGTCCACACAGGAACAACAGGCGATCCTCACACTGAGCCGGCGTCACAGCCTCAGTGGTCCCACAGAAACGGCAGCATCATCGAATAACACAGATTGGATACGTGCCTCAAGAACTGGATTCCTGTTTTGTTTTATTTTGGGAGTTGGTGAAGACTCCTGCTGTTCCAGGGCACCATTCCACAGTGCTGATGTTTCCGTGGGATCGCTGAGGCTTTGACGCTGGCTCAGTGTGAGGATTGTTGGTTGTTCCTGTGGGAACCTCCGACACTGTAACACCAGTTCAGCGTGTGCGGAGGTCTGCGATAGCAGCAAGGAAGCAGAGCTATACACCGGGGAGGCAGACGAAGATTCGGAACGCTTACCGTGTTTTCCTGTCATTGATCTATCTTCACAGTGTGGTAAGCTGCTCGTTTGTTAGAGTCTGTCATTTGCCCGACTGCATGTATTTTCTACATGCTCCTGTACACACTTCTAATAAGATAATTTATATGGCGGATTGATATGGACATGCACTTCCACTATTACCTGCCTACGTGATGTTGCTTAAATCTGTTTGTCACTGGACATTATTATGATTAATTTTGTAATCAATATGCAGAATAAGTGAGTAATATTGGAATTATCTGTGTTGCATAAGATAAGCTGTATAAAGCTTTTTTTTTAATATACAGCTTGTAAAGATCATCAGTAGGGTAACACAGAGTTAACACATATGATCAAACATAATAATATTGGAGCAGACATTAATATGTCTATTGTCTATGGTATCTATTATAATTCAATAAAGGCCTGTATTTTTAGGCATATACCCTGGCATTCTTATTTTATAACACAGATAGTGGCCACCCAAGAGCTGTATAGACGAGATAAGAAGACCATGAGTTGCCTACGTGTGAAGATTCTGGATATGCTCAAATCATAGCACATGGGACAAATTGAGGCTATAAAGAGACACTGTTCTTATCTGATTTTGCGTGCCAGCTTGTGTTACTTTAAAGTGATGACATGCTGTCAAACTGTTGTAATCCTGCTTTATTGTACAATAATAACCTTTTGAATTTGGATGAGTTGTTTCAAGTTGTATTTTTTACTTCAACATATCTAAGCCTCTGCAGACTGCCCCCTTATTTCAATTCTTTTAACAGACTTGCATTTTAGCCAAACAGTGCCTTCTAACAAGTAACTCCACAGGTGTGAGCACAATGTTATCTATCTGGCACACATGAACTAACACCCTCTAGCTGTGAAAACTGTCAAATGCATTCAGATAAGAGGCGGCCTTCAAATGTTTCGAAATTAGCATATGAGCCTACCTAGATTTAGCGTTCAACTAAGAATACCAACAAAGTTGATAATAAAAGTAAATTGGATTGTTGTTTAAAATGACATGCCCTACCTGAATCATAAAGTTTTATTTTGACTAGACTGTCTCTTAGAACACAAACTCAACAACCAATCCATCAAAAATACCAACAACCCAGCTGACATGTAATCCCAGCAACCTTAACAGAATTGTTCCCACTCCTCCAATAAAACCAGTCACTATTTAGAAGGGGCCAATTAAGCTTGCAGTAAAGGGAGGACAGAAGGATCACCTTTTGCAATCTACCAGAGATTAGGGGTAGATTGTTAACAGCAGCCGTTGGAATCAGAACCCACTGACAGCACGGCAGAGCATCTGAAATGACATTATTTATGTGATGTGCAATAGTGAATTTCTGCAACAATTAAAAGAGAATATTTTTTTTTTGTTGTATTTAAATTATTTTTACACAAGTTCAGAGACGCAGCTCCGGTATGCAGAATACAAAAATAGCTGTAAGTTTTTTAGGAAAACAGTAATAAGGCTTAAAACTCTTTAATGCGGGTCAGCAGCGACCTCCTCTCTTAAATATATAAGTCTGATATATGAAGGTTACCCTCCAATGCTTCTTTATGTCCATTAGAAAGTTGGATAGTCCACTTATGAGTCCTTTTGGAGGTTTTCTAATCTTAAGAGGAGGTGTGCTGACGTTTAGGTAATAAGTTTCCAACTAATACAATATAATTTAACAATTAAACAAGTAATTAACAACTAGTCCCGGTACGTCCGCACCCAAATTGATAAATACCATATTATCCATTTTGTTCATTAACTCTCTTAACTAATGTCATGTAACCCGTGTTCTTTATACATGTCTTTTATTTCTTTTTTGAACATAGCTAGCCCAGAGCTGTGAAAACTCTGCATAAGAGTCCATTTTGTTGTGTTAAAGATAATAATATTCTTCTAATTCTATAATTTCTGACACCTTCTGGACCCACATATCTATAGTCGGCGCTTCCCTATTCCTCCAGTTTTTGGCTATCAGGATCTTAATTCCATTAGTTAAGATATTGAGTAAATTAATGTGTGGTTTATGTCTAATTGTTTTGGTTGGGTTATAAAGAAGCCACACCAAGGGGTCTAGTGGCAGTTGGGTGTGGTATAATCGATGTATCTTTCTCGAGGTGAGGTACCACCTATGTAACAATTTGTAGTTAATTTCCAAGATAGAGGATGAAATTGAGGATTTCATTGTGGCTTGGAACATCAATGTACTTGTCTGGGGAAATATTATAACTCCTAGGTCATCTTCCCATCTCTCCAGGTAGGGGGGGTATAACCTGGTGGGGTGTGCGTTAAGATTTTATATATGGTTGATAATGTGTGTCTCAGAGGTGGTTTTTGGACACAAAGGGATTCGAAGCTGGTCAGGGGTCTGACCATATTTATGTAGCCTACATGTTTAGTTATGAAGTGAGTAGTTTGTTGGTAGGTAAACCAATTGATGAAGCAGTCATGGCCTCTTGAGATCAGTTCGTTCTCGGAAAGTAAGGATTCATTGTTGGTTCGTAGGTGAATTGTAAAGTCCCTATTTGTTGTGGGTACCGTAGCGAGTTTGGAAAAAGGTCTCACCGTTTTCTATTAAGGAAGTCAGGGGTGATGGGACTGACGATATGTAATGTGTTGTGTTAATGGTATGTTCCCATATCTGGAAAGTTTCCCTGATCATTGGTTTATTAGTCCAGATTTTTTTGAAGAAACTAGGGTCGCTCCTACACAACCTCCCCAAGTGTGGCTTACCCATTGTTAAATGTTATGGATATTCCAGTCCACTACTCTCTGTAGAAAGATGGCCTGACGGTAAGCAGTAAGGTTTGGCACTCCTAGGCCCCCTTGTGTTTTGGGGGTTTGCATTACTAATTTGTTTATTCTGGGTGGCCTTTTGTGCCATATGAAATTGCTAAATGCTTTTTGTATTGACGGATAAAGGGACTGGTAAGGTTTGAAGAAGGTAAAGGATTCTTGTAAACACATTCATTTTAATAACATCTATACGTCCTAACCACAACAGTTTTTTTGAGCGCCAAGATGACAGGTCTCTCACTATAACGTGTTTCATAGGTATATAATTTGAGTGGAATATGTCTTCTAAAGAGGTCGTAAGATGAACGCCCAGATAGTTCAGGGAGTGGGAGCACCATGTGAATGGGGTAACTCTTCAGGTAGTGGTTAGATGTGGCCCGGACATGTTTATGTTTAGTATTTCAGATTTAGACATATTAATAACGAAATTTGACAGGGATCGGAAGGTGCTAAATTTGTTTAGGAGGTGTGGAATAGAGTTTTCGGGTTCAGTAAGAGTGAAAAGAGTGTTGTCCGCAAACAGAGATAACACATACATCAGCCCGTCTATGTTGATACCAAGTGGGGACAGTGGACACCCCTGTCTTGTCCCATTAGTGATGGGGAAAGGGGAAGAAAGGGCGCCATTAACTAGGATTCTCGCGGTGGGTTGGGAATATAGGGAGAAGATTCTAGTGAGTATCTTTGGCCCAATTCCCATATTAGATTAGGGTTAGAGTGGCCTCCATGAAATCCCAAGCAACACGGTCAAAGGCCTTCTCCGCGTCTGTTGATAAGAGAACGGAGGGGATGTTTTTTAGTTTCGTATAATGAATTAAATTTAAGGCCCTGACTGTGTTGTCCTTCGCCTCCCTCCCGGGGATAAAACCGACTTGGTCGAGATGAACGATGTCTGGTAGGATTTTATTCAATCTATGTGCCAGTATTCTTGCATATAGCTTGATATCGGTATTTAGCAACGATATGGGGTGGTAGTTGTAGGGGAGGTCTTGTGGTTTGTTGGGTTTGGGAAGTAGTATTATGTGTACTTCTAATGCCCTAGTGGGGAAGGCCTTAAGTTCATCTATGGACTGGAAATACTTTAGCATGTATGGGCTCAAAATATCTTGAAATGTGGTATAGTATTTGTGGCTAAAGCCATCAGGGCCTGGCTCTTTCCCGGTGGGTAGGTTTTTCAAGGCCTGTCTTAGCTCGTTTAGTGTAATGGGATCTTCTAATTGGTCTTGTTGAGATTCGGTAATACGTGGTAGTTGGAGTTTGCTGAGGTATTTATCTATAGTTTGCGCCCTGTTTGTGTTCTGGCTCGGGTAGTTGGTATTTGAGTGTTTAATGTTATATATTTTTTGAAAGAATGTTTTAAAGGTATGTGCAATTTGTTTTGTTGAGTTCTGGAGGACATAATATATATATTATTTCATAATATATTTTTTATGTGCTTTTTGTTTGAGATATCTAGCTAAAAGTCTACCTGATTTGTTACTTCCGTCATAGTACTTTTGCTGGGTATATAATGTTTGCCTTTTGTGTTCCTTGTTAAGGTGTGAGGCCAGTGTTTGTCTTTCATGTGTTAGCTTGTTAAGTAGGTCTTTATTTATTGGTGAATTTTTATGTAAGGATTCTACATTTGAGACTATTGAGGTGGTGAGTTCTCTTTTGGTTTTTTTTATTTGTGCCTTTATGGCTATTAGTTCTCCCCTAATGACGCTCTTGTGGGCTTCCCACAGAGTATGTGTGGTGATCCCAGGACTAGAATTAAGCTCAAAGTATTCTAAAAGTGCTTTCGAAATTCTGGGGGCTACAAGAGGGTCTGTCAGCAGTTGTTCATCTATTCTCCAGATATAATCTTTTAAAGGTTTTGAAGGCCAGGACTGAAGCATGGTCTGACCATGTTATTGGTGAGATTTTTGCTGAGTTAAATAATGAGAGCCCTCCAACATCAGTAAACACGTAATCTATTCTAGTATATACCTCATGAGGATAAGAATAAAAGGTGTAATCCCTAAATTGGGGGGTGTAAAGTTCTCCATACATCATATGCCACTATACTTTTAATGTGTGATTTGATTTTTGAAATCCGAGAGGTGGGTGTAGAGGATTGTTGGGATGAGCAGTCCAGATCAGGGTCTAAAGCGACGTTGAGGTCACAACACATGAGAAGTGTCCCCTTTTGAGGTTCTAATATGAGGTTTGATATTTTTTTCATAAAGGAATGTTGTGCTGTGTTAGGGGCATATAATGAGACCAGGGTCACTTGTCTGCCATACAGGAGCCCTATTAGAATGAGATACCTCCTTTCTCTGTCTCTTATGATTTGTATATCTGTAAAGGGGGTATTTTTTTTAATCAGGATCCCCACTCCGTGTTCTTTGCTTCAATAGTGTGAAGCCCAGTAACAGGTGCCATAAGCGTGTGTGAATGTGTTGGGTTCCCTACCTTTGCGGAAGTGGGTCTTCTTTAGAAATACAAGATCTGCTTTGTGTCTGCAAAATTCTTTTGTGGCTACTATTCTTTTGCTTGGTATATTCAGGCCTATTGCATTGGTGGAGTATAGACATATGTCGTTACTGGTATGAGAGTAAAGTCTTTGGTCAGTCATTGTCAGTATGTTGGGTGTCAAGTGTATATCGTGGACGTAATAATTTCTGGGTGAAAATCTTAAAATAGTTAGATGTTGGGGTGCAGGGCGGACCAGGAACTGCCTCACTCAACCTATTCTTCAGGCTGCGCAAGTTAAACATACATTGAATAAATACATGTAAAACATTTACAAGAAAAACAAGTACGGTAAATACAAAAATTACCAACATAAACAACTTGTTGGCAATGGGGGTAGCATATCCTATGCACTACTCGAACTTCTGAACTAAAGCATCAGGGGCTTTGTATTTTGGATTGGTTATTCTAACCCAATGTTTAATGTTCCATGGGGGTTAAACTGCTTGTTCTTAATAGATAACAATTAATGAGTATCTCCACCAACCACCCATTAACCCTTTCTAGATTTATTTGTTTCCACAATCTACCAATTACCCATTATAGCGTAAATCTTTGCAGACTTACTCAGAGGTTATCTGATGGATTGATATGTGTTTTATAAGGGCCAGATACCTATTCAATGGGTGAAATAAATAAAGAAACTGTTCCCTTCTTTACCCTGCAGGTTTAACAATACAATGCTTAACATGGAATAATCATTTTACATATTGTGCAACATTATACTTATCGGGTTCTAGGGGTGGAAGTCCCTTTTGTATCTTGGTATCTGTACAGCAATTGTGCCTCTTGTAATGAGGAGCAGAAGGTCTGTTTCATGGTGTTGGAATGTCCAGCTTTTTCCTTTTGTTGACTAAAGTCCATTGCAACCTTTGAGGTTTGGGTGCTGCGTTATATCGAGAGGTGGACGTCTCTGATGATGTTGGAGTTGGAGGGGGAAAAGAGATGTTGAGACCCTTCGAAAACTATTCCAGATCATCTGGTTCTTTGTATACATGGGTCCTTCCTTCTTGTTGAACAATGAGGCTAAAGGGGAAACCCCAGTGGTATCTCACCTTCCTTTCTTGCAAAACTTGGGTTATGATTCGTACTTCTCTGCATCTTTCAATAGTGGTGGGTCATATGTCCTGAAATATTTGAATGCTGTAGGTCTGAAATATAATTTCTCGTTGTAGCCTGACTTGTTTCCATATTGCTTCTTTTTCCAGATAACTTGCAAATGTAATAATAATGTCTCTCGGAGGGTTAGGAAGTTTTGGGACAGGCCTCAGTGCCCTGTGTGCTCGTTCCATTGAGAATTCTGTGAGCTTTAATGAAGGTATAATGTATTCAAATAATTGTAGTAAATAGGAGGGAAGGGAGTCTTGTGTTGCTTCCTCTGGGACCCCCCTTATCCGTAAGATAGTCCTTCGGCTCCTGTTGTTGAGAGCCTCAACTTTAAAGGGCCACTGTAAGTAAATATTTTCTATGCCTGTTACTAACTAACTACCCCAAATACACTTTTTATCAATAGCATTTCATTAACATATCTCTACCGTATATCAGAAATCTTGTCTGCAAATTTAATTGTTTTCCAAACCCACTCCGTGGGTATCCTTTGATCTGTACCAATCCGTTTACAATACCTAGTTTTCAAAATGGCACTTTAAACACAAAGTTATTGGTTTAAGTATTTTGAACATGCAGTGCTGAAAATAGTGGGCAGGATAACGTGCCATCATCGGCGAATAAAAGATATAACTTTTAGAACGTTATGAAACTTTGTTTTGGAGATAATATAGGTCAGTAGGTTTTAATTTATGTTTACTAACTTTAATATGTTAGTTGTTTAGCTTAAAAATTATAACAGAAAGTAATCCTTTAAGTAAAAGTGATTGTATAAGGGTATCCTGTCTCACCATTTGGTGGTTAGAGTCTGACACCATGTTGTTGAAGGCATCTTGTCCCTCCTCTAGGCATTCTATTCTTGACCCCAACTCATTTATGTTTTTCTTTAGTGATGTCATTTCTGTTTTAATGAACAATTTTAGGTCTGCCAGATCTGATTTGGATGGTAATTGGGAAATAGTTGTTTGAATTTGATTGAGCTGATGTGCGTGTGAAGAGACTGTTTGATCTTGCATGGTTTGAGTGTCTGTCAATAATGAGTCTTTCACTGTTTCAGCTGCTTCATTATCTTGTTTTTGAAAAAAGGAGTTCATATTGGTGGAAGGTGCTGTAGGTGCCCTCTTGTTAGTCTTTAGCTTCTGCCTAGACGCCATTGAATAAGTGCCGTCCTTCCCACGTGGTTTGAGGTATTACAGTGTCCCAACATTATTATTAGGTGCCTGTTATTCCAGCCCAATGAAACAGTGAGAGACAAGGGATTATATTTAATTATACAATTGCGTTGTGGAACGCGTTCCCCTTCCCCCTTGTTAGTGTGTCTTGTCTTTCCTTTGTGGCCTATATGGAGGGGATATCGAGTCACACAACTGTCCCTTATCGCTATGTTTTGGGAGGCAACACTCTGGCCAGCAGCCTAGTCAAAACCCCAAATAGGCACCTACTTGTATCGGAGCAGCAAACCACTCATATAGCATAGGCTCTGCATGGAAATGCAGTTGTTGGATGTGCGTATACTGTGTGGAGTTTATGTGCGCCATATGGGGACCGCAATAACGGCCCGTTCTGCTCAGGTATGATGGCCTCTTATCTTCCGGGGTTTATCTCCCACACTCCCCAGTGTCCAGCAGTTGGTGTAGCACCTCTGTGGCAACAGAGTCGGTTGTCCTTCTGCAACTCAGAATTTTTGCGGGTATGTGGTCTGTGGGTGGTTTGCCCCAGGGCACACAAGATCTCCGTGTTCGTTAGGGTAGCTGGCTGACTATAACTCCTAGTCTCCGAAATCACCAGGTGATCAGGTATATGTTATGGGTTTTTTAGATTAGTTTTGCCCATGTTTGCACCAGTTTGGAGCCAGCAGCAGAGGATATGCCACGGAGCTATATTAAAGTGCAGCCATGTTCCTGCATGGCTACGCTCCACCCCAATTAAAAGAGAATATTGTGCTCCAAACCAAATAATGCAGGTACTAAACTACAACTGTGAAGAAGCGGGTAAATTATTAACAGCAAATACTACAGTTTAGTTGCCTTTCTATAAAACACCCTGCCAATTAGGATCATACAACAACAAAACATAACTCTAGAATTGACTGCAGTTATTTAAAAGGCAACCAACTGAATGGGGATAAATGCTTGATCAGTAGAATCATTCGTAAAGCAACCATAGTGAATGAGGCAAAATGTACCTGGTCCCCTCTTTGACGTGTCTCTCAGTGAGGAGATGATAAAGTCTAGAACTGTGGAATCCATAAAGCAGTGTTCAAGGGGGCCAAGCAACACTTCCTATCTAGGTGCTAGCTATGGTCTCAGTACAGACAGGTTAAGCGGTCTGCAAGCCCTTGTTTCCAGCAGCTACTTTTTGCTGCACCTCCATCCCTTTAACATTATCCCTGAAAAATTGAGCCAACACAATTGATGCAGGCATGGACACAATGTGCACTAATTATTCTCTTAGGGTGGGTTGCTTCTCTAATATAAATACACCTCCAGACCTCACAGGAATTTCAATAGATATAAAGCATAATCTATCTGACATGTATATAAACCTTGAATCTCACATTGTTTCTTATGCAGCCAATTAACATTACAGCTTCCTTTCAAAAATGTATATGCTTGTGATCTGTGTATTTTAACCTTTGCTATACCAGTAGTTTATCAAGCAAGCACTGCCACTTTAAAACAATAAAAAAAAAAAAAGTGTTCCCCACTGCTCCCCAATGCGCCCCAGGCCACTGACCCGGTCTGCCCGCCCCTAGAAACGGCCCTGGGTCAGACTACGAGTGGACTGCAAACATTTGTGCGCGTGAGATAAGGGGTTTATTGCAGCTGTTTGCGAGCATCCGGTTTATCGCTTGTATTACAAGTTGAAAGTAAACGCGATCGCTTGAGCGCAATTCAAGTTAATGCTTGTTGGGTTAGCTCATCCTCAGAGCTCTGGTTAACTGTTTCACAAAACAAAGAAGTGTCACAAAACAAATAAAAAATGCACTACAAATTAGTGATGTGGCGAACCGCCATTGACTTATAGGCAGGCGAACTTTAAAACCTACAAGGACTCTTTCTGGCCACAATAGTGATGGAAAAGTTGTTTCAAGGGGACTAACACCGGGACTGTGGCATGCTGGAGGGGGATCCCTGGCAAAACTCACATGGAAAATTACATAGTTTATGCAGAGTCTACTTTTAACCCGAAAAAAGGGCCAAAATCACCTAACATTCCCAAATTGTTTGCAATAACGTGCTTTAAAACATCTGTTATGATGTCATATCTATCAGGTAGTGTAAGGGTTACGGCCGCTTCACAATGACAGAGCAAACTCCAAGTGTAACGCACCGCAATCAACCGTAAACAGTCCATTTGCACAACCACGAGATAGATAGATTTGATAGATAGATACATAGATTACATAGCTCAATCGATGCAATATACATATGATCGATACAATTTACATAGATCAATAGATGCAATATACATTTGATAGATACGAATTACATTGATCAATAGATGCAATATACATTTTATAGATTTTATTGGTGGAGGTCTATATGGCCTGCATGATTACCCTGACAAAGTATAAAAACAAGACACGGGGACTGGGACCCATGGTAATTCGGTTGTGTTAAGTAAAACTTTTCTTGGCACTTTAATCCCTCTTACCCCCCTTTCGGTGGAGTTCTATATGGCCTTCATTTTTGGAACAGGGAGATGGAAGAAGATGATTGGTCTGTCCTCCTACTTCAAATTTGTCAAAAACACAAGTGTCTGTCTCAAAACAGTCCGGACAGAAGATAGATAGATAGATAGATAGATAGATATACATAGATTGATAGTTAGATAGAATCGATAGAAGAGAAATAGATAGATTTGTTAGATATATAATTACCCTGACAAAGTATAATAATTAAACATGCAGTCTTGGACCCATGGTAACTAGGTTGTGTTAAGTAGTACTATTCTTAGCACTTTCAGCCCTGTAACTCCCCCTAATGGTGGAGGTCTATATGACCTGCATGATTACCCTGACAAAGTATAAAAACAAGACACGCGGACTGGGACCCATGGTAATTCGGTTGTGTTAAGTAAAACTTTTCTTGGCACTTTAATCCCTCTTACCCCCCTTTCGGTGGAGTTCTATATGGCCTGCATGATTAGCCTGACAAAGTATAACAAGAAAACATCTGGTCTGGGACCCATGGTAACTAGGTTGTGTTAAGTAGTACTATTCTTAGAACTGTAATCCCTGTTACTCCCCCTATGAAGAGAGGTCTATATGGCCTGCATGATTACCCTGTGAAAGTATAACAACAAGACACACAGTGTTCGACCCATGGTAACTAGCTTGTGTTAATTAGTACTTTTCTTAGCACTTTAATCCCTGTTACCCCCCCCCCCCCTATCAGGGGAGGTCTATATGGCCTGCCTGATTACCCTGACAAAATATAATAATAAGACATGCGGTCAATGGCACAAGCAAACTGATGATTCACAATCGAACAATGTTTAATTTTAAATATTAACAATACTGTTACAACAACTATGATTGGTGGCACTAATTGGCTAGTTGGGCCTGGCACACAGGCTGGCAGGCAGGAGGAAAGTGCAATTCAATGTCACAAGCAAACTGATGATTCACAATCTAACAATTTGTAATTTTAAAGATTAACAATACTGTTACAACAACTATGATTGGTGTAACTAGTTGGCAAGTCGGCCTGGCACACAGGCTGGCAGGCAGGAGGGTTACTGCAATTCAATGGCACTACTAGACTGCAGATTCACAGTCAAAAAAGTGATGATTTACAATGTTTTCAATACTGTTACAACAACTATGATTGGTGGCACTAATTGGCTAGTTGGGCCTGGCACACAGGCTGGCAGATATGAGTCATGGCTGGTAGGTAGGGCAGCAATTTAACACAGTATGCTGTGTAAGTGAGAAAAACACAGGCCTGATAGAAAATTAAGTTAGATTACACTAGCAAAATAATTTAAAAGTTTATATTTTAATATTAAACTAATGTTAAGCAGTGCACATATGAGTGGTGGCACTGGCTGGCTGCTACGCAGGGCAGCAATTAACAACAGTATGCTCTGTAAGTCAGATAGACAGTTAGACACAGGCCTGATAGAAAATAAAATTAGATTACACTAGCATAATGATTTAAAGATTTTTTTGGGAATTTAAAGAAAAAGGTTAAGCACATATGAGTCATGGCTGATAGCCTTGGAAGGGCAGCAATTAAAAACAGTAGGCTCTGTAAGTCTGATACACACACGCCTGATAGAAAATACAATTAGATTACACTAGAAAAATGATTTAAAGTTTTTTTTTGGGGGGGGAATTTAAAAAAAGGTTAAACACATATGAGTCGTTGCTCATAGACTAGGGAGGGCAGCAATTAAACACAGTATACTCTGTAAGTCAGCAAAACACACAGGCCTGATAGAAAATTATATTAGATTACACTAACAAAAAAATTTAAAAGTTTTTTTTTTTTAATTTAAAATAAGGTGAAGCAGATATGAGTGGTGGCTGCCTGGCACAGAGCAATTAACCAAAAGGCTGAAAAAAACTGAAGTATATGCTGTGTGAGCCTGACAGACACAAGCCTGATAGAAAATGAAATTAGATTACACTAGCAAAATGATTTAAATTTTTTTTTTTAAATTTAAAATAATGTTATAAGCGGATATGACCACTGGTGGCTGGCACAGAGCAATGAACCAGAGTATATGCTGTGTGACACAGGCCTGAAAGAAAATGAAAATAAATTACACTAGCAAAATAATTGCAAATTTTTGTTGGTTAAATTTAAACTAATGTTGTTAGGCAGATATCAGTGGTGGCAGTAATCACAGCATATGATGTGAGCCTTACACAGAGGCTGAAAGCCAGGCAAATGCTAATAAAAATACGAAGAAAACCCCCCCCAAAAAACGGCTCGAGTTATAGCCCTAAAAAGGGCTTTTTGGGGTGCTGTCCTTGCAGCAGAGATGAGATGAGTCCTTCAGGACTGTAGTGGACACTAAATACACTAGCCTAGCTATCTATTTCCCTATAATGTCAGCAGCAGCAAAACAAAACGTCCTCTCACTAACAAAGCAAGGTCGTTATGAGTCTAAAATGGCTGCTGCCAAGAAGCTGGGAGGGTCTGTGAGGGAGTGTCTGATGCTGATTGGCTCTAATGTGTCAGAAGGCTGTGACATACAGGGTCAAAGTTTCCTCAATGATGACACATAGGGGGCGGATCGAACATTGCATGTGTTCGCCCGCATCGGTGAACGCGAACAAGCTAAGTTCGCCGTGAACCGTTTGCGGGCGAACAGTTCGGGACATCACTACTACAAAGTACACTTACACTCATAATAGCACCATCTAATAAAAATTATTTTAAAAAATATTGCACAAAAAAGTTATAAGGGCTCAAAGATGAGAACTCAGGTGTTAGAAAAAAAAGGCAGAGAAAGGGCTTTAAAGGGACAGTAAACCTTAAAAATAATGTTATATAATTCTGCACATAGTGCTGAATTATATAACATTATTTAGGTGCTATAGCCATAAACGCCTTTTTTACCTTTTAATTTGCTATAAATATGGCGCTTTTACAGAACCGCTCTCTGCTCTCTGCTGAGCGGGTCTGTTATTTTTAGTCAGCGCATCGGGCCAGCTGTATAGTCACAGCCCGGCCCGACTGCGCCATAGCACTAAGTGCAGCTCGCTCCTGTCACATGAGCGAGCTGCACTTAGTCTTATGGCGCAGTCGGGCCGGGCTGTGACTATACAGCTGGCCCGATGCGCTGACTAAAAATAACAGACCCGCTCAGCAGAGAGCAGAGAGCGGGTCTGTAAAAGCGCCATATTGTTAGCAAATTAAAAGGTAAAAAAAGGCGTTTATGGCTATAGCACCTAAATAATGTTATATAATTCTGCACTATGTGCAAAATTATATAACATTATAAATATGTATTTATGTATTTGTATGTGTATATATGTATTAACAGACATATTTACCCATATGAACACATAAATACATATGTACACACATAAGACATATGTAGCCACCAATCAGCAAGCGCTACACAGGGTGCTGAACCAGAAATGGCTCATGCAAATAGCAGAACATATTCTAAGTATTTTTAAATAGATTCCTATATATCTGTATATATTTATTCCTATATATAATTATGTATATGTATAGATATATATAGTATCAAAATACCATCAGATATATATATAAATATTTATTTAGGAATAAACAGATATGTGAAGAATGTGAAGAAAATTGGAATGTGAAATATTCATATTTTCATGTTGGGTTAGCGCATATGAGAATATGTGATCGGGTTTGCGTGCAAGTAGGGTGTTAGTTTTTCCCCACTTTTTTTCTCCATTGACTTCTACGTGGGGATAGGTTATTGTGCTCCCGATATTCTATACTTTTAGCGCAGTTAACACTGGAGTGGTAGCGTTAATTAGCGCTTCACTTGTAATCTGGCCCTGCATAGGGAAACATTTAAATTCTTCTATATTGGGATAAAACAGTCTAAAAATGTATGTGTTTTTAAAAAAATATTGTAAAAACTATTACTTCTCTGGCTGTATTTTGAGGTACATGTTAATCTCATATCATATCATATGTTTTTTTAATTTTTTTTTAAATGACTTGGAGCAAGGATTAAATAGCAATATCTCTATTTTTGCAGATGATACTAAGGGGCCCATTTATCAAGCTCCGGATGGAGCTTGAGAGACCGTGTTTCTGGCGAGCCTGCAGGCTCGCCAGAAACAGCAGTTATGAAGCAGCGGTCTAAAGACCGCAGCTCCATAACCTGTCTACCTGCTCTGAGCAGGCAGACGCACATTGTCGAAAATCAACACGATCGAGTACAATTGGGTTGATTGACACACCCCTGCTAGTGGCCGATTGGCCGTGAATCTGCAAGGGGCGGCGTTGCACCAGCAGCTCACAAGAGCTGCTGGTGCAATGCTGAATACGGAGAGCGTATTACTCTCCGCATTCAGCGAGGTCTGGCGGACCTGATCAGCACTGTCGGATCAGGTCCGCCAGACCTTTGATAAATATCCCCCTAAGTTAAGTAAGGTCATTAGGTCAGAGCAGGATGAACTTTCGTTACAAAGGGAGCTGCAAAAATTAGAAGTATGGGCAGGTAAATGAAAAATTAGATTTAATACGGGAAAATGCAAGGTTTTACATTTTGGAAGTAAAAATAAGCTGGCAACGTATTATTTAAATGGGACAAGACTTAGTCTAACAGAGGAGGAAAGGGATTTGGGAGCAGTAATAGATAACAAGCTAAAGATGGGTGCACAATGCAGGGCAGCGGCTTCAAAGGCGCTAATAAGATACTAGCATGTATTAAAAGAGGCATTGATTCAAGGGAGGAAAGCATAATTCTGTCACTATATAAAGCCCTGGTAAGACCTCACCTTGAGTAAGGAGTGCAGTTCTGGGGACCGATTGCAAAAAAGATATTGTAGAACTAGAAAAAATTCAGAGAAGGGCCACAAAGCTAATAAGGGAATTGGAGAATTTAAGCTATGAGGAGAGGCTAGCCAAACTGGGTCTGTTTTCTTTAGAAAAAAAGGGGCTTGAGAGGTGACATAATTACTTTATATAAATATATTCAAAGCCCATATACAGAGATGGCAGAAGCTCTGTTTATTCCAAGAAAATTGTTTGTGACAAGAGGTCACAATTTAAGGTTGGAGGAAAGGAGATTTAATCTCCTGCAACGGAAACATTTTTTCACTGTAAGAACAATAAAATTGTGGAACTCATTACCAAAGGAGGTAGTGAATTCCAATACTGTAGATACATTTAAAAATTGTTTGGATACATTTCTGTCTATAAACAAAATTGATAGATATAATTGCTAGTATTAATGGGTCACCTTTTAGTTTGATTATTTAAGATTAACTGGAGCTTTTTGTAAGTATTTTAGATTTGTATAGGTTGAACTCGATGGACTTCGGTCTTTTTTTTAAACTTATCTACTATGTTACTATGTTACTATATGTGACCTTATGCGCACTTCTTCTATTTTCTGTTGGCATTCCATACAATCTCATCTTTTCTTTCTTTCTTTTGACATATTGGATAGTGTCTTTCTATTTATTTACCACTCATCTGATCCAATCTAAGCTCTTGCTAAGCTGTAACTTTCCAGTACATTATGAACAGTTCTGATAAATTGACTTCTTGGTAAAGCATTAAATACCCTCTTTAAATGGGAACTCCTATAATGTAAAAGGGCTACTACAATTAGTTTCTTTGCAGTATAAATTAGTGAGTTAACAGGTAACTTCTTTGTATACTTTGGTGCTCAAGAAATGTACCTGCTGTGTCCTTGACTAAGTTTACGTAAAGCACAAATAACTTGTTTGAATATTAATAAAATCAATAAACTTACACACAAGAAAATATACTTCATAAACTAACCCACTTATCACCAAAAAAGCAGTATTCTGAGATCTCCCAATACTCAGAAATTTAACAACAGTAGAATAGACAAAGCTATGGGAAGCGCTATTAAATTTAAGGGATATGGACAAAGATCACAATAGGTTATAAAAATGTAACAAACTAAATCAATTGCATTAATAACATTGCATGTATTCACTTTAAAAGCCTAAATACTATAGCATAGAACATTCATAAATAATAAATAAATATGTTCCTAAATAAATATGTGAATATGTGGCCACAATCTATGTAGTATAACAAAAGAATAAAGTCTGTTCACATAAAAAAGAGTCCAGTTTATCAGTAGATAAAACCTGTATATTGCCGTATTGATTAGATGCTGTGGATACTCTTGCCCGCAGAATGTGAAATAGTATTTGGACAATCCTGTCTCTTAAGTCACCAGATAGGTAAATAACCAGATAACCCCAGCTGAAGTCTTACCGGACCTCCGTTTTTTTAAAGCCCCCCTTGTTCGCTTATTTGTATCACACTGACCGCATTTTAGCTCTGAGACTACACACACCTGACGATAGCAGAGCTATCTCACAGTTAACATTTACTTATTAAAGAATAGTGTGATGAGTACAAGGGGTCGATTTACCAATGTCTGTCTGACATTATACGCTGTAGTGACCAACAGACATCGCTAAATGCAGACAGCTTACGCTGTTGGCATGTAACATTACACAAGCAGTTCTTGTGAACTGCTTGTGCAATGCTGCCCCCTGAAGATTTGCGACCAATCGGCCGCTAGCAGGGGGTGTAACTCAACCTGATCGTATAGGATTGGGGCGTATTGATGTCCACAGCCTTAGAGGCAGCGGATCAGTTAAGGAGCAGCGGTCTTAAGACCGCTGCTTTATAACTGCTGTGGAAACAGGGGCATCAGGGGCCATTCTGAACTGGAGAGGCAAAGAATATGATTTTTTTCTCTGGTATGAGCACACCATATTAAATATTTTGACTGACACAGGTCACATGATGTATTGATCAACAAAATATAACTATATAGCAAAAAGCAACAAAAGATTGGTAACTGATTTATAAGGGCAAAGTAAGAATTTTTGATTAACCTGATAAGTTTCTGAAAGAGCTACAGTACGTGAGGTACATAATACCACACTTTATCATTCACTACTATTTGTATAATTTCTGCCTTCTATTCTGCGTCTACGTCTGATATATGATCTGCAAGAAGTGCTTCTTTAATGATGAATGTATCGATTATTCCTGCCACTAGGGATGTGTTTTATATAAAACTCAAATAACATTTGATGAAGCTAAATGTTGTTGTCATATTGATTTACTGATGTATTTAATTTCTGATATTAAATATGCTACATGAATTGTTATAGGGAGCAGCTGGAAAAAGAGCTTTTTACAGAAATATACCCTGCTATGCAACAAGTAGCTCAGTGGCTTTGCTGTTTCTGTCATTCAGCATTACATTACAGTGGATTCCCTTGTTTTCTACCAGTAGTAATATAATAAACAACTAGTTGCCTAGATGAGTATTTCTTAATTCCAGTCCTCGGGGCACTCTAACAGGCCATATTTTTAGGATATCTGATTTAGAGCACACATGAAATAATAACCTGATCAGTAAACATGGTTATAAACCTCCTTGTCACGGATACCAGGCTGCCAAATTCAAACCCCCACCCCCTACTACCTAGCCCCCACCAATTTCTCACTGGATTTGGACTTTTGAGAGCATTTGCGATCTCCCAAACATTTGGTTTACTTGTGTTGTGTTCTTTACATCCTCACGGAAGAGCTGATCTCTGACCGCCCAGCCCCTCTCCGACTGGCTGGGCTCCTGGAACTACCGGCCGGCCGTGCTTCCATGAATAACTGCTAAAATTCACACCAGGTCACTCCAGCGGCACTTCACCACAGAGTTCCACTTTTTGGGGGAATTTGTACCCCCTAGGGAGGGCAAGAGGTGGGGTGATTGCCGTAGGGGAACTCTCTTGGGAACTGGGGGTTCCGGACCCCCCTTCAACTCCTATTTCCCCATGGCCTTCCCAGTGTACGTTTGATCACCCATAGCTCTGGCCCCCAGCAATGGATCATGCCTTTTTGGACTGTGGCACCTGGGGACCGAGAGCTTTCCAATGACACCCTGGAAGTGCCGCCCCTCCCCCAGGATCACCCTGAAACCGCGACCTAAGTACTGTGGGGACTCTATGGGACTGCTGGCTCCTATGGAGGCGCCACACTGTCTGGAGGGGCGGGAATGGTGAGAGATCTAAGGATCTGATAAGACTCCTTATCAAGATGTGTTTTGTGTATATAAGCAGTGTGTTTCCACAATAAAATTGTTCTTTGTTTCACCCGAATACTGGTTCTGTCTGGTTATTTGGGTGGGCTCCACTATAATCACTTTGCTCCGCTACATAGCGGCATGTTCCAGGTATAGGAAGGACCCCTCTGGCGGAGCTACCCAGTTGGGATAGTCGGTGTCAGTCACACTCTTCTCACCCACAGTAATCCTAAAAAAAAGCTGGCCTATTAGTGTGCTCTAGGGACTGAAATTGAGAAACACTGACTTGGATTCACAAAGTTTGTTGGCTGTGAGATAGGGCAGTCCTAAAAGGGCCACTATAATGAAAAAAATGACATGCTCCAATTTGTTAGAACATGTAATTTTATCACTAGTGACCCTGCAATACTATGCATTTAACTTCAGCTGACCCAGGCAGTAGCACTAGTTGCATAGCTGGGTTGTACAACTACTGATACTGAAAGGGTTAAAGTCAGTTTCCTACCTAGACCAACTGTTCTCTTGCATGGATTAAACACATACGGCTAGATTACGAGTTGTGCGTTAAGGTAAAAAAGCAGCGTTAACAGGTCCTAACGCTGCTTTTATTACGCCCGCTGCTATTACGAGTCTTGCAGGTTTAGGGGCACCGCACACTTCTTTGGCCTTACCGCAAAATGACTTACATAAACTTTGTAAAGTCTTTTTTCTATGGGACTTCCATAGCGCCGGTATTACGAGTCCAAATAAAATACTAACTAAAAAAACCTAAGCTCCCCATTGCCCTGAAAAGGGCATTTGGATGGGCATGCTGCGGTGCTGCTGTGTGAGGGTATTTGGGATAGTTTCAAGATCCTGGCCCAGGGGGAGGTGGTAGGTTCATCTAACCATGGAAATCTCAAATCAGCCTACGAATACCCTGACATATTACGAGAAAAGTTGTCAAAAGAGCTTTCCCTCAGATGCTATGCAGGTCCCTTCCAGGAGATCCTTATTCCTTCAATGGTAATCTACCTGTTAGGGGTGATACCCAAGAAGGAACAGTGTAATTTTTGCCTCATTCAGCACTTGTTTTACCCAAAGATGCGATTGATCTGGAGGTTAGCTCAGTTAGGTACCAGTCATTTGACGAGGCCTTGGATCTGGTCAGAAAGACAGGACAATGAACTCTGATGGCTAAACTAGTCAGTGTTCTGCCTGCTTCCCATTCACCCATCATCATTTGGGTTAATGGGGTACAAGTTTGAAGGTCAGTATTATGTCGACAGATGTCTTCCCATGGGTTGCTCAATCGCATGTGCATATTTTAAAAAGGTTTAGCTCATTTTTGTACTGGGCTGTGGTAACCACAATAGCACACTACCTTGATGACTTTCTTTTGGTAGATCTATCTGGAACTGGTGAGTGTGATAGGCTTATGTAAGTGATGAGGCGCTTAATGAGGGAGTTTGGCATTCCTCTAGCAGAGGATAAGACTCAGGGCCCTTGCACCAGACTTACTTTTCTGGACATGGAAAATGACACTGTGGAAAAGTTATGTCGTCTTCCCGAAGAAAAAGAGCAGCGCATGTTGAGAGCAGTCAAAAGGGCGGCTGCAGCATGCTAGGTGACATTTAGAGATCTTCAGTTGGTGCTAGGGTTTCTAAATTTTGCTTGAATAGTGATCCCTATGGGACAGGTATTTAATAGGTGTCTCGAGGAGCCTTTGAGGGGGGGATGGTGTACAGGGGCTAGAGTCCCGGTCTCACCCAAAATGAGTGAAGACTTAAGGGTCGGGGAAATGTTCCTTCAATAGTTTAATGGGATTCTCCTATTGCGAAATAATCCTGTATCTAGTCAGTCCCTTCACTTGTTTATTGATGCAGCGATCATTCACGGGTATTGGGACTACTTAGGTGGGGCTTGGTGCACTCATGTGTGGCCTTCCCACTGGGCTGAGACAGGCCATACCAGAAATCTTACCCTTTTGGAGCTATTCGTCATTAGTGTGGTCTTTGCTATTTATATGCTATCTGCATCATCCCAAGTGTTTGTGCAGTATCTTAGGCATGTAGTGCTTAGGTGTCTCCAGTTTAATATTCACTTTGTGGCCCTGCATGTGTCTGGAGTGAAAAATGTGGTGGCTGATGCACTTTTGTGATTCCAGTGGGGGTTGTTTAGAAGGTTGGTGCCTTACGCTTCAGCTGATGGACTGCCTTATCTTTTTTTATTGCAGGTTGCAGAGACCTCGATTTTCCCCTTAGTCCATGCGTCGGTGGCTCCTTCTACATGGCGGGCATACACACAATACTTGTATGATTGGGAATCCTTTTGCATAGTGCATGCGATTTCCCCAAGGACTCACAGGCTCTGCTCTTGGATTGGCTGATAGTCCTATGGAGTCAGGGAGTGCAAAAGGATGTTTTGGGTAGTCGTCATGCAGCATTGTCCTTTTTTAAAATTGTTCTGGTTTCCTAACATCACATCTGCCTTTGTGGGGAGGCAGGTTGTCAAAGGATGGGGGTGTAAGAAGATTAAGAGGGCAGATGCTGGGGAGCCAGTAACTTTGCAGAGTTTACTAGCTTTGGTTAGTGTTTTAGGAGAGATCTGCACCTGTGACTATGAGACGTCTCCTTTCAAGTGCGCTTTCGTACTGGTGTTGTTTGGGTCTCTACGAGCTCTAGTAAAGGATTGGGAATTCAGCTACAGAATGTCCGTTTTGCTGATCAGTTCCTGTTACTATTTATACCAAAATCCAAGATTGATCAGGAGGCTAGGGAAGCATGGATTACATTGTCAGCGTTGGGCAAGGGGGTGTTTTGTCCTGTTGTCAGCACCAAGTAATGTTTGGCCTGGATACCAGTAGGTTTCATGCAGCTACTAATTCATAGGTGAAATTTCAGTTTGCTGATATGTTGCGTAAAGCTGTGGTTAGAGAAGGATTTGAGGATGTTAGAATCACCCTCATTCATTTAGGGCTTAAAACAGCGTGGCGGTGCTAGGATGGCCAATTGAGTCAATCAAACGCTTAGGGAGATGAAAGTCGCAAAGGCATAGACTCTATGTTAGGCCACTAGTTCAGGATTAGCTTAGATAAAGTTGTTGGTTCTGTGGGTTGTTCCTTTTGTTATTGTTTAGTCCTTGAACTGTGGTTTGTGATAATCCATTTGTTTTAGGTATATATAGAAGGCTCACTAGAGTTTGGATAGTGGACCACTCATATATTCACTGTGCAGCCATACGGCTATTTCTCTCCCAGAAGGGCAGCAGCTGGGATTTAAGGCTGTGCAGCATATATGGGGCAAGCCTCAAATTATCCTGCTACATATAGGAGGCAATGGGGGATATTTATCAAAGGTCTGTCGGACCTGATCCGACAGTGCGGATCAGATCCGACAGACCTTGCTGAATGCGGAGAGCAATATGCTCTCCGTATTCA
The DNA here is from genome assembly GCF_027579735.1 of Bombina bombina. Taxonomy (NCBI): domain Eukaryota; kingdom Metazoa; phylum Chordata; class Amphibia; order Anura; family Bombinatoridae; genus Bombina; species Bombina bombina. The sequence goes on from NC_069501.1 coordinate 570,780,636, forward strand.
GCACTGCACCAGCAGCTCTTGTGAGCTGCTGGTGCAACGCTGCCCCCTGCAGATTTGCAGCCAATCGGCCACCAGCAGGGGGTGTCAATCAACCTGATCGTACTCAATCGGGTTGAATTGTGGCGATCTCTGTCCACCTGCTCAGAGCAGACGGACAGGTTATGGAGCAGCGGTCTTTAGACCGCTGCTTCATAGCTGGTATTTCTGGCGAGCCTGAAGGCTCGCCAGAAACATGGAGCTTCAAGCTCTGTACGGAGCTTGATAGATATGGGTTCTGCTCAGGTGTTGGACATCATAAACAGTATGAGGTCTGATGTCTGGTGGATTTCTACCAATTTTCCAGGTGTATGGCAGGGTTGGTCCAACATTGTCGCAAGACTATATTGGAGGAACTTCCCTACACCCAGAGCTGCTTATCGGATTAGAAAGAAAGTTAACAGAGAGCTGGGTAGAGCTGTGCTGGTCACAGGGGGGTTTTGTGGTCCGACATGACCATCTGTTGGCTTAAAAATGTATTTTTGTTCCATCCAGACAAAGTCCATCTCTGGGATGAGGGCTTGGATGTTTTCTTTGGAGACATTAAGATTATCATGTCTTCTCATATTAAAAAAAAATAAAAAAATGGAAATATGTGGTGGTTGTAAGAATCTCGAATCACATAAGGAGGTCATGGCACTATTCTCAAGTATAGGGTGCACAGGGGTGACAAATGAGCTAATGGGCTAGGTGATTTTCCCAGGCCATGCCCTGGGGGTGCCCGTACCATGGGTCTGCTGACTGAAGATCCCTTAGGTTGTCTAGTACTAATTCTTGGGGGGGGGGGGTGATCTCAGCAGGATCCACCAATGACTAAAAACTGGGCCCTGACATCTAGTTGTATGGTATTTTAATGGCCTCATATGCCGCCAACTATAGTTAAAAGACTTTGAGAAAGTTGTACTTAATTTAGTTATTTAAGAAATAAATGCGACCTAGACATGGTCTTTTACCCTGTTCTGTGTGTCTGTCTCTATTTCCAGTTTGGGTTAATTTGTTATGGTTAATGGGGTGGAATGTCACAAGTGGGATCTTAGCCCTTAAGATATCCACATTCATGCACACATCAACAGGCAAACACAGACATAGGAGTATTATGTTGATGAAATTATGCAACAATTAAATGATGATTCAGTATATGTGGAGGTTGGTTTTGATCCGACATATAAAATACAGGGTGAAATTTTTAACATTCTATCTAATGCAGTAAAGAGTGATTTAATCTCTAAGGATTTAAGTGAATATTTACAAATTAAACATCCAATAAGACCTGTAATATATTGTTTACCTAAAATCCACAAAAATAAGGATCTACCACCGGGTCGACCCATTGTAGCTGGTACAGGCTCCATATTCTCTAATATTGCTATTTTTTTAGATAAAATTTTACAGCCCTATGTTGTGAAATCATCTTCATATATCAGAGATACTTATGATTTTTTAAGGAAATTAGAAAATCTTGATTTACCTTTTCAGAAAGTTATCTTATTTACTTTAGATGTATCTAGTTTGTACACATCAATAAAACATACAAGTGGCATAGCTGCTGTAATAAAGATGTTATCTAGTGACCAAAAATATAGTTCAGCTCAAATACAATTTTTTGTGAACTTATTAGAAGTCATCCTGTATGCTAACTACTTTTTATTTAAGGACACTTTCTATTTTCAGAAGAAGGGGACAGCCATGGGGTCCAATGTCGCCCCTACATATGCCAACATATTTATGATTAATTTTGAAGAGTTGTTTGTCTATGAACATCATTTATTTAAACAATATGGCGCCACCTGGTGGCGTTTCATAGATGATGTGTTTGGCATATGGTATGGCGACATTGGATCCCTATTGGCATTTGTTGACGATTTGAATTGTTCAGTTAATGGTATAAAATTTACTTTAACATACGATGAATGCTCGATCCAATTTTTGGATACTAAAGTATATAAAGGGGTGGATGGTTTGAAAATTGATATTTATTCCAAACCTACTGATAAAAATAACACATTATGGTTTGAGAGTTTTCACCCACCCACCACCTTTAAGGCTGTCCCGAAAAGTCAACTCCTTAGGGTTGATAGGATCGTGTCAGATCCTACCATTAAGGAGGTTCGCCTAAAGGAAATGTCAGATAAATTTATCTCAAGAGGTTATCCAAAGGCATTGATTGAAGACATAAAACAAGATTTGAGCTTAAATAGTAACAGATCCAAAACAGTAGGGAAAGCAAAGAACATGAATTGTTCAAAAAACTTAGAGAGGATTAAATTTATATCTCAGTATAATACAAGAAGTCACCAAATTAATAAAATAATTCGTAAATATTGGTATATTCTATCTAAGTGTCACCCAGGTATAGGGGCCTTTTCAATACCACCTATGTTAGCCTATAAGCGTGGCCCTAATATTAAAGATAAATTGGTGAAAGCAGACATTGGGGCAAAGAAAAAACAAATTCAGGGTACAATAACTGGTCAAAAACGGAAAGGATGTTTCCTGTGTCTATCTTGCATTAATTGCAACTCTATGATTAAGGGTGATACCTTTTGTCACCCATATACAGGCAGAAAGTACGCCATAAATGAATATTTGACTTGTAGGTCAGAATATATTATTTATGCAATTAAATGTCCGTGTTCCTTAATGTATATTTGTCAATCGACCAGGGAAGCACGAGAAAGAATTTCTAAGCACAAGTCAAATATTCGTTGTGGCAAGAAGGATGCTCCAGTGGCTGGACACTTCATAAAGGCGGGCCATAGAATAAGTCAATTACGTTTCCAAATCATCGAAAGAGTTAATACACCTAGAAGAGGGGGTGATAAGGAGAATATATTAACTAGGAGAGAAACATTCTGGATCAATGAATTAGGGACTTTATGGCCCAGAGGTTTAAATAGAGAATGTAATTGGACTGCCTTTTGGTGACTGAATAAAATCCATTTTAAATAGAATCCAATAAAATTTCATAAAATGAAATAAGTATAGGACTTTTTTTGTAATATTATACTATATAAATGAATGTGCATTCTAATGTAAATACTAATTAGTATGAGATTAAATGTCTCTATAAATTTAAATAGATACACTATGTTGAATAGCCAATATTGACCAATTATATGAGTGCATCCATATAGTGATGAATTGAAAATCAAAATAAAGATGAAGTTAACTGATTGAATAACTATATCAAATATGATCGATACATCTAGGATGCACTTGATATATTTTTTTAATTCAATATATTATGGTTACTAAAAGCATTAATGAAATTCTCAATGTATTTTATTATATTTTTTATTAATATGCAATTTTGTAATGTTGATTAATTTTTAATATAGAATAAGGATTTTTTCACATATGATATGAGAGATATAACTGTTTAATAATATGATGTTGATCCACTAGGTGGCAGGATGGAGGCCATTAATGTGCACTTTGATACATATTTGTATGCTAAATGATGGTTATCCACTAGAGGGCAGCATTGCATCACTTTTTAATCACAATATTTGGCGCCATTAGGGCAATTTAAATGTTTGTTCACTAATGTTTGGTTAGGCTTGAGAAAAGGCCAAGTGTGGGCCTGAAACGTCGCTTCTTTATCCCTGTTTGCACAAATAAAAGTCTTTTATTGCACCAGCTGGAACGATTTCTGTCTCTAAACACAGACATACACATGCACACAGAAACATACACCCACAGATTGATACCCTCATTCACACACAAACATGTACTCACAGACATCTACAAGAGAGATAGGAAGGAGAGGAAATAGAAAGCATGTTGAAAATTAGGGGAATCCTTGGGGCCTATGGCTTTCTGCTTAGATCTAAACTGCTGCCCCTTTAATGCACATATGGATAGCTGCTAGCTATAGCACTTGGGTACATTGTCAAGCTAAGGAATCTTGTTATTATTTGAGGCAGAATTAAAGCAGCTGCATGTGAGTGCATCTGTCTTAAAGGTTGCAAGCAGAGGTGGTACCTGCCTGCAGCCCTATGCCACTAACTGTAGTATATTTAAAATGTATCACATAAAGTTTGCTTTGACCCCAGCATTACCTTTTGCTCCTATATAGGGGTAGAAACTCAAGATAGTCTGTCAGTATCTGTCTCTATGCAGAGCTCTATAGACTCGCTTCTGTTAACAGCAGATATTATGGCTACAAAGGATTCTATTTACAGATGCTGCTGTCTGCTCAGCTGGGGTAGGGTGTGTGCACTCACTGTGCAAGGCTACCACCACCTTAATTGTTCTGTGGAAAAAATAATCCAGGAGAGTACAAATTTTACTTACTTTAAGGTCCCCGGACAGAGCGAGGCCTTAGGCAGATGCCTATTTAACCTAATGCTAAGGTTGCCTCAGGTAATAATACAAAATTTATTCCATACAAACAGTTACACAGATGCAAAATCACTAATAATAATAAAAGTGCAATTATCTTTATGTAAAAATATTAAAAAAAATAACCTGGCAATGATTTACTTTACCAGTTCACAAATGAGACAAGATTGTAGAACCTTTGGGGATTTGGTCTATAAGAGTCTGACTTAGCATTGCCCTTGGTGACACCACTTCATGCACCCACAAGGAACATTCTGTTATGGTTAAAATGTGTGAGAATCAAATAATCTTAGCAGCTTTAGTTTCTGAGTTATGTTGCATAATTATTTATGCTAATTTATGCTAATTTGTATGGCTAGTGTTTTTCTCATGAAAGGTTACAATCCTAATAACATGGAGAGACCTACTTTACATATAGACAAACAAAAACAGTCAGAATGCATTAACAGTACATTCAAGGCAATACTTTTTCTTTTTGAATATTTTCACTTAAAGGACCATTACATACAGTATTATTACATAATTAACAAAAACATAATAACAAGACAATGCAACAAACTTTCTTTGAATTTCATATAAGCAGTAGATTTTTTTCATGATACATTTAAAAGTTTAATTTCCTTGTCTCCTATATCATGTGACATCCATCAGCCAATCACAGACTTATATATGTATGTATTGTGAACTCTTGTGCATGCTTAATAAGAGTTGGGGCCTGACAGAGGGCTAGATTACAAGTGACACGCTAACTGTTGTGTGCGAGCAATAAGGAGTTTATTGCGGCTCATTGCGCACGTCGGAAGTAGCATGTGCATTGCAAGTCAAAAGTAAATGCGTTCGATCAAGGTCCAGACATCCCCTCCCAGTTATATATTGGACACCTTGAAACCCTAAATAAGTTAGAGCCTTATCATTAAAGTAGCTTCCCACTTAAGTCACATTAAAAAAAGTACCTTTATTGCACAACCACATACAACAAACCTATTTTCCAGTAACGCTTGTTGAATGCTTAAATATTTTAGACTATGAAGTTTAATTACATGCAGTAAATAAGGTAGTATTTGTGTTTTATTTTATTAAAATCAGTGAGGGCTTTTTCTGATGCATGCTTTGAGGGTTCTATAACGTCCTAGCAACTAAAGGCATTCCTTAAAGAAACCCTTTTCCGGATTTGGGCCACATTGGATCATGGTACTTGGAGTTTCAGGGAGATTGCATTCCATTTGCTGGCATCAGGGAGCCGCTATTACAATCAGGGAGACTCCCTGAACTTCAGGAAGAGTTGGGATGTCTGAAGTTCAATTTAATTTAATATGCGTCTGGATAGCGCAAAAAAAAGTTGCACAAGATAAATCCAAAATACATTTAAAAGTACAGTTACACTCATAAAAACACTGTCTAGAAAAAAATATTTTTTAAAAAATTGCAATAAAATGTAACGGCTTAAAGATATGAGGTCTCAGGTGTTAGAAAAAAAAAGGCTGCAAAGGGCTTTAACATAGAAATACATCATATAATCCTATATATAGGTAAAGGTATATATATTTCACCAAAAAACATCAGATATATTTAGAAATTTGTATTTAAGAATAAATAGAACATATTCTGCTATGTGAAGAACATTGGAATGTGAAATAATTTATTTCAGTTTGGTGCAGTTGAGAAAATGCAATTGGAATAACGTGCGAGTAAGGGTGTTTTTTCCTCTTTTCATGCTCCTTCCAAGTCTATAGGGGAATTTGTTAACATGGTCAAGATATTCTAACTTCGGCTTTTTGCGCGCATCCGGTTAGTGCTTGAGCGAAAACTTTTTGCTTTCAACTTGTAATAGGCTCTGTACCCGATGTGTGCAAAAAGCTGAAGTCAAACAGAGTTTAGGCTTTAGGGAACTTGTAATCTATCCCAAAGTGAGCATAAAAAAAGACACAATTAGATAATGGATGTTAGATGGAAAGACTTTGCATGCTTTGTCTGAATCATGAAAGTTTACTTTTGCCTTTAATTTTACCTTAAAGGGATATGCAACCCAAAGTTTTTCTTTTATAATTCAGATAGAGCATGTGATCTTAAATAACTTTCTAATTGACTTATATTATCACATTCTCTTTGTTCTCTTGGTATCTTTTGTTGAAAAGCAGGGACATATGTTTAGGAGACGGCCCATTTCTGGAGCACTATATAACAGCAAGAATATTATCCATTTGCAAGAGCACTAGATGACAGCATTATTTCCTGCCATGTAGTGCTCCAGATGCCCACCTAGGTATCTCTTCAACAGAAGTAAACTTTTAAAAAAAAGTATGCTATGTTTAAATCACAAAATAATATTTTTGGGCTACATATCCCTTTAATATCAGGCCTTGCAACCCAACAAGCTTTAATGAATCTGGACATATAGGCTTACATAAAATAATATGTTTTTATTTGTATCAATGAGTTAAAGGATCATTATAGTAAAATTATTACATAATACAGCATGCAGTTTTAAAACTATGGACCCTAGACAAATGTGTCTTTAACCCCCCTCAAAGGAGTTGAACACTTAATAGAATTACCACTTGGGACTTGTAGACCACTGCTGGTCCTAAGCGGAAAATGCTGCTGATCCAATCAGCAGTGCTAGTCGCACGACTCAGATGCTGATTGGATCAGCAGCGTTTTCCACTCGGGAGCAGCAGTTCTCTGTGAGTCCTGTATGGCTTTTTTACTGTGTGTTAAAAGGGAAACCTACAAATTTTCTTTCAGATAAGGCATGTAATATTAAACAGCTTTCCAATATACTTCTATTGCCTAATTAGGTTGTTCTCTTGTTATCTTTTGTTGAAAAGGATACCTAGGTAGGCTGAGGAGCTGCTGATAGGTGGCTTCACATATATATCTCTTGTTATTGGCTCACCCAATGCATTCAGCTAGTTCCCAGTAGTGCATTGCTGCTCCTTCAACAAAGGATACCAAGAGAATTATGTAAATTAGATAATAGAAGTACATTGGAAAGTTGTTTAAAATTGTATTCTCTACCTGAATCATTAACCCCTTAATGACCGAGGACGTGCAGGGTACGTCCTCAAAAAAAAGGCAGTTAACGCCTGAGGACGTACCCTGCACGTCCTCGGTGTGGAAAGCAGCTGGAAGCGATCCTGCTCGCTTCCAGCTGCTTTCCGGTTATTGCAGTGATGCCTCGATATGGAGGCATCCTGCAATAACCATACATGGCCATCCGATGGAGAGAGAGCCACTCTGTGGCCCTCTCTGCACCGGACATCGATGGCCGGTATCGTTGGTGGGTGGGAGCCGAATTGGGAGGCGGGTGGGCGGCCATCGGTGTTGCGCGTGACGTCACGGGGGGCGGGATCGGGATCGGGACCGTCGGGGGCGCGCACGGGCGCGCGCACGGGCGCGCGCGCGTGCACGGGGGGTGGCGGGCGGGCGCGTGCACGGGGCGGGAGCGGGTGGGAACCGCTACACTACAGAAAAGTAAAAAAGTAAAAGTAAAAAAAAAATTAAATAAACTTTTTTTCAAAACCATCTAAGGGATCTGGAAGGGGTGGGGGGTTGGTCTTGGGGGGGGGGGGGAAAGCTACACTACAGAAAAGGGACATATTTTATTTAAAAAAAAGCATTTTTTTTCACTAAACTGGGTACTGGCAGACAGCTGCCAGTACCCAAGATGGCGCACATTAAGTCAGAGGGGGAGGGTTAGAGAGCTGTTTAGTGGGGGATCAGTGAGGTTGGGGGCTAAGGGGGATCCCTACACAGAAGCATATGTAAATATGCTAACAAAAAATGCACAAAAAAGCCCAAATATACCTTTTATTTTAGTACTGGCAGAGTTTCTGCCAGTACTTAAGATGGCGGGGACATTTGTGGGGTAGGGGAGGGAAGAGAGATGTTTGGGAGGGATCAGGGGGTCTGATGTTTCAGGTGGGAGGCTGATCTTTACACTAAAGCTAAAATTAACCCTGCAAGCTCCCTACAAGCTACCTAATTAACCCCTTCACTGCTAGCCATAATACACGTGTGATGCGTGTGATCTAATTACCAAAAAGCAACTCCAAAGTCATATATGTCTGCTATTTCTGAACAAAGGGGATCCCAGAGAAGCATTTACAACCATTTGTGCCATAATTGCACAAGCTGTTTGTAAATTATTTCAGTGAGAAACCT